>NC_055683.1:27585897-27905182 GCF_017639745.1 Melanotaenia boesemani | reverse complement strand
TATTGATAGATTGGTGTCTAATTGAGCGCAATTAATTATTATTATTATTATTATTATTATTATTATTATTATTATTATTATTATTATTATTATTATTATTATTATTATATTACTTGTACTTCAAAATAAGTGCTGAAAATAGTAAGAATTGAATTATTATGAATTTAACAGCAAGGTTGTGCTGACCAGACTCTAGAATAAGATTTTATAATGGAAAATAGGGGCTGCTTCTTGTTTCCTTGAAAAAACATAGACACTAGACTTTTTTTGAGGCATTCCAGAAACAGAGCTGGGTGTAGTTAAGCAGGAGGAGGACACAGTGGAAATTTTGACAAATGTCTGTGCTGAAGAATAGGGGGAGAGATACAGAAAAAAAAAACATGCTCACTGGAGTGTTTCACAGGGAAGAATGAGAAGTGACAGAAAGCTGACGAGGAGATGACAACCTTGTTTGTCCTTTACTGGATGATCAACATGTGTTATGTGGATATAGGTCCCCAAGGTGGACACAGGGTGGCTGATAGAGAGTTCCTCGCTCCACTGGAATTCCCTTGCTTTTAAATTAGCATATCAACTCTGCTTACTCAGCTAGCGACACATGCGGTGAAGCACTGTGTGAATAGCCAGTGATAATGAAACTGCACACCATCGACATCATTAAAGATAATCTTGGCTCATTTTGTGCTGGGACACACAATCCTTGGGAGATGCCATGAACAACAGGAAGAGCTAATTTTGCTGCAGCAAAGCAAATAAACAGCTTCCTATTAACATCTCACTGGCTCCCACCACTCTCCACACCTCTAAAGCTTTGTTGGCAGAATAAAGTCTATAGGTTGGTTTGCAGGATACAGATCCCAGGTCAAGGCTTGTCTGGAGGCGTCTCCAGCGTGTGTCTAATTGAGCGCCGTGTAGTTAATTGTTTGTGCGTGGGAGGGGAGAAATCAATCTGTTTTCTCACAGCCATGACTTCTAGGCCCTGGGGTGAAAGACTGAAGCTAGCAGACACACACATGCACATATACACACACATCAACAGCTCTGCCAAAACCCCCCAAAACCATTCCTTGCAAGCACAAACCTGCATATGGAGAGCCATAGTCTTCTTTTACTGGAGCTTACACTCAAACACGCACACCCAGAACCACTCCTTAGAGGAAGAGGATGTGCATGAAAGGTTATTGAGTCAGAGTAAAGTCAGATCCATCTATCGATCGGCTGCTTGCTGAGAGAAGAGTCAGGAACGTGAGACCTGCACAGGTCAGAGGGCCAAAAGACAATGGGGATGAGAGACAGCACAAAGAGGGAAAGAGAGAGACCGAAACCTGCAGAGCTAACAGCTAGCAGCACTGCCTCCACGCCCATCTTCTCTGAATGCAGATCCAGCAGTCGGCTTTTATGTGAATCTTCAGAGAAGCTATGTTGAGTGCCGCATGAGCATCACATGAGATTTCTTTCATTGGTAATTTGGGTTAGTGCCATATGTCAGATCAGTGGGAAAGAAATAGACTTATAAAGGCACCTAATTGTTATCTTTATTTTTTTATCTGCATCATTATGGTAGATTATTCTATACTCAGGATATTTTAAATATATAATTAATCTACAAAGAGCCATTGTGTCAATTAACATATAAATGCCTGCTACAAATAATGAATTAATTTGCATACTCAGCTAATCAGCTCATTTGCATGTGTTTGGTTATCTTTAAGGGTGTTTCACTTTATGATTGAGTACTACTGTCAGTAAATCTTTATTTGCAATTTAAATCTTTCTCTGTGTGGAAAATAACAACATTGTTTTCTTTAATGCAATGGTTTCCCTTACTGAGCAAAAACTGGACAGGTTTAGGAGGGATTTGCTGCAAAAGAGTGTCACCTGAATAATTTACTTTTCCTTTCAATAACATAAAAGCCCACACTTTTCATTTTATTTGAGCAACAAAAGCTTCTTAACCATTGGTGTGGAATGCCTGTAAGTCCCTCTTTGATTGGCTCAGTGTTATTTATTTACACCCAGTCAAAAACTCTTCTTTTATTGATGGGAATGAAGCAAAGTGGGATCCTATGATAAAGTGTGAAAATAGGATGAGAACTGCAGAGGGATGGAGAGAGCATCTGAGTACAAATCAGAAATAGTGGGGGGGTGTGGCAGGGCAGAGACATGAGGTTGAAGAGAGATGTGTAGAGGGGGAGGGGTGATAAGGTGGATGAGTACAAACAGTACCATCCTTCACTTGGATAGCAGCAGCAGGCGCCATGAGATGTCTCTTGATTCATCTCCTTTTATGCGCTTCATTCCCTTTCTCTGCTCAATCTTTTTACCAGAACAAAAGCAGGCGGACAGAGTGATTCAGAGTGATTCAGAATGATTCAGAGTGACCAGACGCCTGAGACTCCCAGAGTGAAGGGGGGGAAAGGTCACTTGAAACAGGAGGCTCCATAGAGGCCACCAAGCAGTTGGAAGTGTGTAGATGAACAGATGTAGTAAGGTCTCCAGAGACAGGCGGAGATGGAAAAAAATAAGTATTCAAAAAGACAGAAAAGAGTCAGAGATATTTGTATGGCTGCTCATCTGAAGAGGTGTGTATGGGTGTATATCTCTCAAAGCATAGTCATTACATCAGAATGCAGGACAACCGAAGAATATAAAGGAATGTAATGAATTCATGGTTTTGTGTTTTTGTTTTGTAGGTTCACATGTTTTGATAAGCCTCAATCTGCATTCCCCTCCACACAGACTGTGCTACCTGCATTGCACATTCATACTAAATCAAACAAGGGCAGTGTAATGGTGCAACACTGTGTGCTATCAGGAAAAATGGGGTGATGATTAAGCTTTGTGACTGCCTTCACTCCCAGTGTAACGTTGTAACAACAATGTCCCAGTATTGTGTCTCCATATTAGATCTTTTACATAGAACGGTAAGGTGGACCTCAGCGCCACCTTGAACAGGCTGGGTGGATGAGGGCTTTTGCATTTGTCAGGGAGGTGGTCAGTGCAGACCCTTTGGCTCATCATCATGCTCTAATGGATGTTCACCTGGTGTGAATCCCTGCTAAATGTTTCCAGCCCTACAAGGTTGACAATTAAAAGAAGCAAACAGTGGAAAAAAAGCACCTGTTATGGCCTGATGGACTGAAGCTCTTATCCCCCCCCTCCAACACACACACACACATCTCCGCTCAGTAAGGCATATGTGAGAAAAAACAACCAATATCCAAAGAAAAACTTTCTACATGTGTTTGACCAAGGTAGGCAGAAATGTGAGGAGAGAACGGAAGTGACTGACAGCTATGCTTTAGAAATGGGGCATGTCAGCCAGGCCTGCTGTGTCAGAATCTCCTGTTGCCCATTCTGCACATCCTAAAGCTGGATAACCTTGGCAGGCAGATTGGGGTCACTACCATCAAATTAGATACATCACTCACTACATACACACACACACACAGACACGGATGTGCACACATATACATTCACCATTTGTCAACAGAGATTAGGCTAACATTAATTTTTAAGAGGTTTTTATGTTAGTGTCAACATAATGCACACCCACTCACTGTTTATTTATGATAACAAAAAAATCACCTGGAAAACTTTAGTTTAATCTATTGAAGGTCAAGGAACTACATATTTCTTCAAAGTTGGAGTTCAATTTCTTAGCATGGTATAAAATGGATGATCTGTAACATTTAGTTATACCCGTGAATTAATGTCCTCTTAAATTGAAACTTGCAGTAGAAGTTTCATAATGCTACAAGAAAGTAAATTGCATCTGTGTGAGGATCCTTAACTTGCTTGTGATATATGGATTGTTACTAAATGGCATAATGTGTTAGAAAACCAAACACAGAAAAGAAAACTGTCTGGAATATGAATGAAACATTGACTATTTCTAAAGGTAATCTAAAAGTTGGTATCCTCAACCCATATTAAGACTGATAGTAATATATGGAGCCCATATGTTCTTAAAAATTATGAACACACTACAGCACAATATCATCAAACTACATACACCATACCATAAGTGCATTGTTTTCATTTAGTTGGGTCCTTTTGACCAAAACGAAACTGGTCCCTTGTAAAGATTGTAGGTCTCTACAAGTGGTAAATTGAAGACGTGATGGAATAATTAGGTAGTGCCTCTGACACAAAAAATGGATACCTCCATTGTATGAGTCTTTGCAATGAGATGAAAAGAATGTCAACCTATTTTTAAATGTCACTGTCTCTTTTTGTTCTGAATCCCTGCTCTACTTTGTGCCACAGATCCAAACTGGGTCAACATCACATGTGGTGCCCCGGTGGGCTCTTCACTGTGTGTACACGTGAGTGTGCATACATGTAAGCATGTGTATGATGCTCATGCCATAACTGTGTGCATCTTAGCATATAGACCAACACTTGAGAAGTGGCCATAAGTGACTCCAAAAGATAGTTGAACAATTATGAATGAGTTTTTTTTCCCTCACATAATCATTGTCTGTCATCTCCAATTAGAAGTGAGAATGAATTACCTTTAAATGGCTTACGTCTGTAACTGTGCTCATTATTAGAGGAAGAGAGCTCAATGTAGGCATGAGTGTGGTGTATAGTGTGTTTGTACTTTGCTATTGTGAGTTGTACTACAATCGTGAGACAGGGGTTGCCCTGCTGGAGCTTTCAGATTAATAGACACTGATAATAACATACACAACTCACAGTGCGTCTGTCCTTAATGAAGATGGATCTAGCTGGGCCTGGCGGTACACAGGCTCATGGGGTGGCAGCCTGCCAGTCACAGCCAAGTGACATCTGGGAACAGCTCAGTGCAAAGGGTGGGAGGGAGCTTCAGTGGAGAATACAATTTCATAACATTATCATGTTATATCATAATCCATTGTTGGTGGCTCATAAGATTAATGCCAGACCAGGCAGTTATCACTCTTGTTGTTTAGACGTAATGGTCATAGTGAATTATTCATTTCATTTCATTGATTTGCGACGCAACCCATGCTGACAAATATGACAACGCATGTTGACTAATATAGAATGCATCTAATCTAACTGAGGTTGAGGAGCAGGGGAAAAAAGATGGAATGGGAAGCAAAAAGGAAAAAAAAAAAAAACACACACAAAGAAATACCACAAAGTCATTATTGAAGAAAAAAAGGTCTTGTCACTTCTGAGAAGATTACACTGAATTAATGTAAGATTTTCCAACTGGATAGAAAATGGTTAAGGGATGACTGCTGAGCTGGGTCAAAGGTTTCATTCCTGTAAGATATTAGAGCTCATTAGAGAAGGTCTGCAACTAGTATTTGTGTGAGAAGACAGGTGGGTGCTAAGGTCACTTCCTCTGGCAGCTGTGGCAGGCATCACAGGGCAAGCATTGATGGGTGGTGGCATTGCCTTCTGTTACATCAGTAATAATGAACAGCGACAGGCTCTCCACAGCCACAATAAATCACAAGCCACACTGGAAATCCTCTAGTCCAGGCTGGGGAGCTTGCTATCTCTGCTGCATGGATGCAGTGCTGACAAACACTTACTGGTCTGTTGGCTGGGTAGATTATTTCTAGCACTCATTCACTCATACTGTATGGAGTCAACTACCTTCAGATACCCATACACTCTGGTTTACATGTATAGCTCAGGAGTTTACTCAGGAGTTTGGGGCTCTTCACTTAACAGGCACTGTAACTTTTTTTTTTAAGAAGTACTGTTTCAGAAATAATAATAATAGTCAAAGAGTAGACTCTAGAGATGAAGGGGTGTGTGGGTTGGGGTTTATGGAGAGCTGCATCCAAAGGTGGATTCTGGAGTTGGAAAAACTGTACAAGAGTGTCTATTGAATAAAGTAAGAGTGGCTCTTTCTTTGTCTCTGCCCCTCTCCCTTTGCCTTTACCTCTTCGGCAGCTACAGCCCTGTTTGATATCCTTCCACTGTGTTCTGCCGCTCTGCAGATTCCCTCATCTCATTTGCATTCCCTTAAAGCACACTTCCATTAAAGTCTCCCTCTTTTTCTTGTCTCTCTCCTCTTTCCTTCTGTTTCTTCAAATAGGTCTTTTTTTTCCCTGGGTTGCTCTTTTGGAGGGAGCCTTATTCCCCATTGGCTACACAGCCTATCCCTGCTCTCCCTGAGTCAGTAATCAAACACATCGCCCCTAATACACAGGCCATTACAAGAGCTCTGATGTTCCATCTGCACAGAGACGGCACAATGGTGTCATTATATAAACAGCACTGCTGCTGCAGCCAGCAAAATGCTACCACACCAAGAGCTCCGGCCTTAACCGACCCACCCTAGCAAATGGAGAAATGTTGGGATGATCTAACTTGAATGCGTTTGTGTAGTTGCTTTACAATGTTATACATGCTGAATGACTGCTGTAGTGTTAACATTAGAGTAGGCTACCAGCTCTCAGTAAGGCTGTTACCGTGTGGCTGTTCAGCATCAATGCAAATGTAATAGAATCAGGTTGTTGTGAAGGAATAATATCAAATGCTATTATGTTGTCTTTGCTAGTGATAACCGCACGAAAAAAGGATTAGGGAGATTAGAGATAGGTCTTACAGGAGGATAACAATGAAGGGGTTGGGAGAGCAACAGTTCATCCAAGGTTGAATCATATATTTTTCTGGAGTAGCAATAATTTTTGTGCAGCTTTTAGGTGCTCACAGCTGTAGTTTTGTGACACAGCAAATCAAAAAACAAAAAGAAACAAAAAGAAAAAACACAATTCAATGTTTATTTCATCATATTTTCTTTTGATGTCTTTTAGATCTGTAGTGAAAGAAACTGTTTCTCATTATCCCATCACATCAAATCGATGTGATTGATCTGATCCGTGCATTCTATTAATGTGCCAAAATTAACATTATGGCTAATTTGAATTATGAAATCATCAAAAGTGACTGTCATACCTCAGCATCTTGGAAAGCAGGTTTGATAGTAAATATGCAGCCTCCCACTCAGCAAAGCTTGGCTGCACATGGTGATGAAACATCATGGTATGTCAGCTACATTTCAAAAGGAAAAGTAGGATAATTATATTCACTTTTGCGAGTGATTACTTTTATGGAGGCGAAGAAGTAATTAATGAAGTCTATCTCATCCTCATTTATTGTTACACTTCCTTGTATTGCTCCCTCTTGCCTAACTACATAGTACAAAAAGAGTATCAAGTGTGACAAAGCTTCAGCACCGATGAGTCAGGGGGAGAATTACTTAGAAGCCCCCAGGCGAATCATAGGTTTCTCTCATTCTCTGCAGTTTCATCATACTCCACATACAATACTACATAGCTTTCTGTGACTGAGTCTAATAATAACTTCATCTGAAATAAAAATATAAAAAAAATCACTGCATGAAAAAAAGCTCCTATTTTCTGTTTTTTCCAATTCAAGAGCAAGTCTCTTTGAAATGATATTTTACTTGATTGCAAATATTTAATACATCAGTTTGCATCGCTTTCTGATTTGTAAGTGAATGATTGCCATTCAGTTTTGCATGCTTGAGTGTGTCGGCTGCTTGCAGGCAATCATTTCCTTCGTAGCGGGAGCTTTGCTAGTGAACCAACTATTTGTTGTTGAAACATCTGAAGCATAAACATCAATCCTAATAGCACTGGAAATGCTGGTGCTTCATCATGATATGCAAAGACTTCCCACTGCATGAAGAAACTGACCGTCATAATTTATTACCGTCAAATCTTTGAATCAATCATGAGTGTTTTCCCAGCTGAATAAATTTCCGTTTCTGTTGTCCTGCTTCATGCGCTGCCCCTCATTGCCCTGCATGTTTTTTACTTGGTCTTCTAGCGTATCCTTTTTTCCCCCAAATGTACTGAAATGCTAATTGAGTTGTTAGCAGTTTTCACAACCCTCCATTGAGATAAAACATTTTTGAGAAGTGCTCAATAGAAATTTCATTTTAAAGTATTGCATTAGTAATACAATCATCAGTACAAACTGACTGAGTCGACTCACACTTAGCGTCTCTCCCTCCCATATCAACTTCAATGTGGAATGGGAAAAAAGCAGTGTTAGCCTGAAGCTGTTGCAGCTCTGAGAGTTGCACCAGCTTTTCTAATTATGCAGCAAAAACTGTCTATGTAAACTCTTTGTTCTCCAGCCTTTTGACTGTAGCTGGGTAATGCTCCGAAATGCCTCTTTCTTTAGCACTGAAATGATTTGATTGATATGGGTTAGCATGAATGCTTCTTGTGACAGATACACACATCCTTTATGTGTACCCACCGCCCTGCGTGAAAACAACTTGTGACAGACACCCTGTTCTTGATGAGCACTTTTGCCAAAGCAAACAGATCCTAATGATCATGGTGATTATCGTAATGATCCAATGGAAAAGGATAATGAGGTTATTTGATTTGGATCAAGGCAGCCTGTAAATGAATAGCTAAAGTGAACTGTAGCATTTGAAACACAATGACAGAGCTGTGTACTTGATTGTTACCCTGCTGCTATAGCAGCCACGTTTTTATTTGCGTTGTTACAACTGACCATCATTTGCCTATCTGCCACCCCCTCCCCTTCTCTTTGCTCATTTTTTTTACCAGTTCTGTGAAACCGCTGTTCCATTTTCCCATTTTGCGGGCCCCGGTCTCATAGGGATATGACGTTCTGCTCTATTAGAAGAGAAACAGTGATGATAATAATAGTGGATGTGATCAGTGCAAAAGGTCAGTCTCTGGCCTTGGGCATCTAACATCCTCCAGTAGGGAGGGCGAAGACACCCATCTCACACCCCCTAAAGACTCTTAACCTTCCACCACCCAGAGTCAGACTGACTCATAGGCAAAATAAAAAGAAATACTTTCTCCTTTGCCTTCACTTCGTTTTTTTTTTGTTGTTGTTGTTTTGTTTTGATTTTTACTGTTCCTTTGCTGTTCTAACTTTGCTATATTTAGTGTTGTTTCCTCACATTCTTGGCTTCTCTTGATCATTCTTATTTAGTTACTCTGGCTGTGTGTGCACTTCTCTGTTTTCCATTTCTTGATCTTCTCATCCCTTTGTTTAATCATTCCTCGTGATCTTCCTTTCCTCTCTTTGTATATCCAATCTATTCTTCATTCCTTATCCTTTGACATTCTAACACCTCAAATTGAACGTTGTGCAATGCTAGCTTGATTTAGTCACAAGACAGAATCAATTTGTCCACCCTGCACTTTGTTGTCCTTCCCCTTCAATTCCCAGCCTGGCCTTCTTCTCTTCTCTTTCTTTATTCCTCGTCATCTTTAAAGATTGAATGAAAGCTGTTGTTGAAAAGTACAGAAGAATAGCCAGAATGAAAAAATAGACATTTTCTCATTAAAAGTAGTGGAAATCTTTGTTTAGACCGCTCATAATGGAGTGAGATCAGGTGGAAAGAATAAGTTAGCAGAGAAAAGGCCTGACAATCAATTCGAGACTCAAATTACTCAAATTAAGGTACAAGCTGCATCGCTGTAGACAGTTTTTTATAATCACATAAATATATGCTGATGTAAAGAACAGCTATTGTATTCTGCTTTGTTCTGCTTGCCTTCTCTCTATGTCTTTGCTATTTACTATCAGCATCCCTCTCTTTCTGCTTGGCTTGTGCTCTATGGCTTCCAACATGCTAATCCATGCAGCGACACTCAGGCAGGTCGTGGACTGTGGGCTGGCATTGCCACTGGGGAGGAGGTTAAATATCAGAAAAGGTCATAAAGAGGAGGGGTTGCAGAGGTCTAGGGAAAGCCAAATAAGGGGTGATGATGAAGAGTAGGGGGTGAAACCATCCAGTTTCTAAAGACCTGTCATATTTGATTCCTGGTAAAGGAAGCTTGGCAATGACTGTAAATTTATTAGGGTGAAGAGATTGAATAAATGACAAATTAAGGATCTGAAATACTATCAATTATTTTATTTTATTTCAAATTTATAATCAGGACAAAAATTACAGTTAATATTTGTCCATATATTTTTTCATGGTTTCATTTACTCTGTATGAGAACATTGCATACAGTGCATAAATACTTATTTTAACACCTTTAACCCGTTCATGCATAATTATGTAAACAACTTAATGAGATTTTATTTCAAGTCTCCAGAAAAAGACTTAAAAATGCATCAAATTGGATTTCTTGCTTATCTGTTACTCATGGTGAATATTGTGCATCAAGGATTTAAATTCACAAATGAGGTATTATTTTCCTAAATGATGAATGGCAAATTGACTGTATAATGTCCTCCTAGCCTTGTCAACCTCTCAAAGCACTTGTTATACAAGCCATGCACTGATAAAAATAGCCACCTTGAACTACTTAAAAATATTTTTTGCATCATTTTATCATGTAGATTGAAAAATTAGATTTTTGTATAAACTACTAAATTGTTTGAGAACAAGAAATAAAATTAAATGAGTAAATTAAACTTGATTTTAGCATTCCTCTACTGTTTGTATAATCTACTAAATCTGAAGAATTTCAAAAATCTATTTTTAAGTAAAAGAAATCTTCAGTTTTTCAGTTTCTCAATGACTTATTTAAATAAAACCAAATGAAGCTTTTCAATTTTCCTCATTACTCTCTTAAAGTCTTCCTACCACATAAATTTAATTTCAGTTTACTTCCTTTGTCCATTGTCCTTATATCAAAATATCTAATAAAGTATTTATCAGGCACTTGGATACAGCTAGAGGGGAAACTGGTTCTGTTGTTTTTGCTCTGAGGCTTAAAAAACTTGGAAGCCCAGTTATTACCATGGAGCTAAGTGCTGACAACCCATTTTAGAACCTGCTTGGCAACTGGGAAATAACAATTTACCCTAAATTAAATAAAGCATATTACCAACAAAAAAACCTTTAATTACAAGACTGTGAATCACAGCATAACACAGCGTGAAATAATGGAATATAACCATCTTTTACAATATTTTAGCATCATGTATCTTTCACATGCATGAAAGCTCCATGAACAAAACTGTGTAACAATAGCTGACCAGAACTGATTTAAAGTAGCCTAACATCTAAAAAAATAAAGAGCATGATAATAATATTCTTTTATTTTTAAAATAGTAATTTAATTCTTAAAGGCATCATTTCTGTAGATATTAGATGATATCTAATGCATATGTAGATAATTTATGAAAGTTTACCATTTGGAGTTAAATTTTGAAACTAAACATTTTTCATCATGTTTTAATTGTGTGAATTGCACTAGAATGTGCCATTTAAGTTAAAAGAAAATCAAATTAAACTACTATGTTTTTTAAAGTGCTTCGTATTGTCACATATTATGCAAGGAGGACTCTGAGACCCAGCAGTTGAATAAAGAGAATGCAATCCAGGTCAGACAGGCAGAGGTAAAGTTCCAGGCAATCCAGGTACTTCTCAAGAGCAAGGGAAAGCTGGAGACTGTGGGAAAGAGGACAGACTGGTCACAAGGTTTGGTCAAGGGAATAAGCAAAACTGGCCTCATTGTGTAACCAGTTTGCTACACAACAATCTGGAGCCGTGCAGTAGTAAGCCCCATCCTTACGTAGCAGCTGCTGGGGATCAAGGTAATGAGTATCAGGTGTACAGGTGGTCACACCTCCTGCTCCTCCTCATGACATATGCCTTAAAAGTGCACTGGGAGGACCTGAGAAACTCCAGTATAAAAACAGTTATAAAACTGGATAAGATAGGAACTTGTTCAGTCCCATATGGTGACTGTTATGACTTGTAGACATGCAATCTAACCATGAGATCACAAACCTTGGAGGACATTTTTTGTTCATACCATAAAGCATAATGAAATAGATGAATCAAAGTAATTTGGAATAAAAATATAAAATAAACAAACAAAAACAAAGAAAAAAGACCCCCCCCCCCCCCCCAAAAAAGAAACAAAACAAACCCCAAAGAAAAACATACATGTTCTCTCTTCCTAATATCAAATGGTTGTTTCTAAAATTGTAATCAACAATAATACTTAATGCCAAATTTGTGCACAAAAATAAGGCCTTGGTATCCTGTACTAGATTAACACTTAAACACCAAACATCCAGCCAGTGCCGACATTAGCGACTTTATAGTTGTGCAAAAACCTTCACTTCTTGGTTGGCTTTAAATGAACCTAAGAACAGCTATTTTAAAGCTATGTGCCATCTTTATCTTCAAATTACAAAGGTGCAAGTACATCATGTACTGCTAGCATCATGTTACTAATGCCTCCATTGACAAGACTCATTTCCTAATGCACAAAATTTGTTAATAGTGTTTTCACAACACAAAATCTGGAGAATTTGTAGCACAAAAAGAGCTGCTTTGCTTTGCAAACACTAATCTTACCTTCAGGCTGATCTCCTTCTCTGAGAAAATGGCGGTCCTCTTCTCACAAGTTCAGAAAATTCAAACAGAGGCTCTCCCCACAGGCCAGAATCAGAATATGAAACAAGGTTGTTGTTTGTTGTGTGGCTGAACATCAGAAGGCTGGCTGGGATTACCTGAATGTTTTCTCTAAAGAAAATTATGTGGAATATCTAATGATTTGAACAAAGCATACTGACTTAAAAACTAGTTTTAATCTTGTATTTATGTGTGTTTTTATTGTTAAATATTGTAGATTTAATGTTGTTAGATTTACATCTTGCCAGGTATATTTTTTTCAGTGTATCACACATAAAGTACTTCTTAGTCTATGATATACCATCACAGTGCCTGCTTCTATGCCTTCACACACGCACATGAATGCAACTTAGGAATCATTTCGTGCCCAAAGACAATTTAAAATGTGGTCTGGAAATGCCAGGGATTAAACCACCGACCTTCTTCTTTTCTGAATACTTTTCCTCTTCAGCACCAAACACCCTACATTTATATGGGTGACTTAAATATGTGTTAATTCACAGTAGACAACATCACCATGAAACATATTTGTGTTCAACTTTAGATCCTAGACCTCTAACAAAAACAAATACATCAGTAGAAACATTTTCTATTCTATTTCTGTTATTCTGGATTTACAATGTAACATCTAATTTTATCAAATAAAGAAAATGATCATACAAGAACAGAAAAAAGAAATGTCTCTGGTATTTTGGATTAACACCAAAACATAATATGACTCTTAATGAAGTCTGAATAACTACAATGTTGGGATACCATGCATAAGTGGATTTCTTTTTCTTTTTTCTTTAACAATATTAAGGTTTTGGTTCTTTACCAGGATTATAGCATTAAACAGGTAAGCTCCTGCAATGTGAGGGTAAATGCAAAGGGAATGAAAAGTCCAACAAAAGCTCAGTAGTTTCACAGTTTTTATCTGATGATGTGTGAACATGCTTCAACAACCTTATACCCTTCTGCAGTATAATTATATAAAGGGACACAGCTAGCAACCCCACATCTACATACAATTCACCCTCTTCACACAGATGCAGACCAATCTGTCTGTTTCATCAGCAAGCTCAGCAGGAAGAGTATTAGTTATAACAATACCGTCTCTTTTGTTTTCTGTTTTTCAGCCCCTGCAGGCTCTGCTGTCAAAGAATCCAAACTCAAGCTTTAGAATGTGATTTATGTCATTAGGCAAATGAGTTGTGTGAGCCCTACAGCACCGCTGACTGAGTTGCCACTTTTCACTGTCTTGATTTTTATATCTGCTTGTGCCTGTAAACACACATATAAACACACATGGAAGACGTGTTTTCTTTCCCATGAATATAGCTCTGTTAACAGCTTCCAAACATATGTAGCATGTCTGATTTAATCAAGCATCCAAATAGTTTAAAGTGATGAGCTGGCATAGTCAACAGCTGTTTTCATGCCATGCCATCCTGCACAAAATGGCCTCAGATCTGCTGTATTATCTCGCTCACTCACCACAGGGGGAGTTGCTTTTTTCTCCTCCCTCCCGACTATGCCATACTAGTTGTGCCACTTTTTTTTCTACCTTAACAGTGCAGAGTTTTAAACACATATTACTATGGAAGATGCAGAAAAAATCTGCATTCGCACTTAGAGATGAAAACTAAAAAAGCCTATTTCCATTTACATCATCACAATAAAATATATAACATGATTCACTTACTTCTGTGTGTTCTCTGATTTCTTTGCCTACAGGGTCACCCTGAGAGAGGGTGTAAGCTGAGGAAAGTGCCACCCCACTCACCTGTGCCTGCTGATCACCTCTAGATTTTAGCACCATCTCTTGCTCTACCCTCTGCTCAGCGTCAAACATCAAACATGGCTTTTGCTGTCTGGATCTTCTTCACCTGCGCTGTGATTCTCAACAACATTGCCCCATCCTCACAGGGTAGGTTATATATTAACACCAAAAGAAATATATATATATATATATATATATATATATATATATATATATATATATAATATATATATATATATATATATATATATATATAGAAAGAGAGAGAGACAGAGAGAGAGAGCGAGCGAGAGAGAATATGCTTCATTTATTGACTTCATGTACATAAATTCCACAACTTTGTATTGATCAACTGAGTTAGCTTATAATGTGTGTAAATTCTTGTTAGTTTCAGTGTTCCCTGCAGCTGGTCTGACCAGGTTATTGCAAATGAGGATGTAATATTTATAATGTTATCTATGCGATGAAGGTTGTAAGTATATTGACTTGCTGACCAGGCTAGAAATGCTGCACTTGATTAACCAAATCGTCTCTTACAGGAGACAGAGTGTGTGAGCGAGGTGGAAAGTGCATGTGAGAATGTCGATAAAATTTCTTGTCATCTTGATGTCAGTTGGAGCGTGGCAAGTGAATAAGGGGGAATCCGTGCATGTAATGGTGCCATATGTGTGACCTCTTTGAATGTGCCATGTACCATGAGATATTGCATTTTGTGTTTGTGTGTGCTGGCTGCTGTGAGCCTGGCAGCAGGTGACTTGGTTGGACTGAAGTGATGCTGGAGGGCGTGTATATGTGGAAGATGTGTATGAGAAAAAGGAGCAGAGATTGTTGGGAGGGGGAAAGGAGGGGCTGTTAGGTATCCTGCTAGTGGCCTGCCACACAGATAGCAGCTCACCATCTGCTGTATGTTCTCAGTCAACTGTGTGCCAACAAGCTGCTGGGTGATGGACAGCTAGGATGAGGAGGAGGAGCCCTAGTCAGACATGGTCACCACAGGCAGTGGTTAGTGATGACGAAGAAGGAGTTAGAGCATATACAAGAAAGACAGCAAAGTTAAAATGTGTTTGTTATGACTTGTCTCAATGTCTGCTCAGTAAAAGTTTTCACTTGCAAGGTGTTTCCAATTTGAGTTGATGCTGTATTTTTCCATTCAAATTTGGCTGCTTTCATAACATTAGATTTGTGTATATTTGCTACACAGATTTGGCCTCTTGGCATAATGTTGCTTTGTGTTTGCATGTGTGTGGGTGTCCATATTTCTATAAAGATAAGCCTCCAGCTGTCTGTTTGACCTGGCATTATTAATAATGCATTAATAATCAATTGACTGTTTTCTGTTTTTAGCTCCAAAAGCACAAGCAAAGCATTTGGTTTGATGAATTTTTCTTTTCTTCTTTTTGCAAATGTACACTGACACATGCTTATGCACACCCACACTGTTTTTTGTTCATAGTTTTGGCAGCCAAAGTTTGGCAAAAATCATTCTCTCTATTGTAATGTGACCAGAGGAACAGGAGAGGGAAAAGGAAAGAGAGCCAGGGAATTAGATCCTAAAGGAAGGGAGCAGAGTTTTGATGTGATGAGAGCTGCGAAAGTCAGTCTCAGACTAATCAAAGCTCATTTGGAAGCCTACATGAGCATCACACATGGTTTCACTCTCTAATGTGTACTCCTGCTCACCCTCAGTGTGCCGACTAATCTGCTATGCTTTAACCTCACTCTGCTCCTGGCTGCACATTTTAATATTTACCCCTCACTCTCATACATTTATCCTCCTCTTGAAGTGGCTTTTTAGTGCAAATGTTCCTAACCAGTATGAGCTCAGCACACTTATTTCTTTTCTGCTTTTTCTGACAAATCTCAGTTCATATGGTAATTGTCCCCTTAAATCACTGTGTCACGCTTTTTTCTTTTAAATGTGATAGCATCATGAAGCAAAAACAGTACTTTATGTAATGAATAATTCCCTCCACTCATGTTCTGGTAGGCCCTAACAGATCGACACACATACCTTGACAAACATAATGTCCCGCTGATTTCACAGAACGCATGAGAATGCACCACCCTTCATACACAGTGCTGTTGATCTGAAAGCCCATTAGGCTTGGTTAATGTGGCAGGCATTGCAGGCAGCTGTGCTGTACATGATGAAGCCCTGACACAGAACTTTCATTTAGCAAAGCGAAGGCATTGGTGTGTGCATGAGTGTTTGTATTTATGTGCACTAGTGGTGGCAGCCAGACCATTACAAGGCTATTTGTAAGTCTTTCCTTTCAGTCTCCAAATGATAAATCTGCAAATATTAGAATGTTTGTATATGTGCATGCATGCACAGGGGTCTTTAGTGATACGTACATCTCAAGAGTTTTTGTGGGTCTGGGTGTTTACACGGTATGAGCATATTCACGTGTTCAGTTGGTATATGTTTGCATGTGTGCCACTCAGATGTGAATGCCAGAGTCAGCTGACTGGTTGAATCTGTTCTCATCTTTCGTGTGTTTAAGCCTTTGCTCTCAGATCAGTGACGTGGAAAGGCCCCTGGCCCTTAAGTGCGCAGGCAGACATTTTTATCTCTCTACCCCTCTTCTCCAGCTTTTTTCTTCTGTGCCTGTTCCCCTTAAGAGTAGTTTTTATTTAAGGATGGGGGACTAGCTGTTTTTACACATCTTCTTAACAAAGTGCCTAGTCTCTCAACTGTCCTTGGATGGTGACGGAATGTCTGAACACAGATTTATCTTTATGCATTATCTTGCTCTCTATAAGGCAAGAATAGCCAGCTGTTTCACACAGTAGGCCACATGAAGAATTTGCCAAGCCTTTGCAAGTCTGTTCAGTCTTAGATTTTAAATTCAGAGTGACGATCTGAAAAATGTTGACCTGAAACCACATTCAATACTGAATTTTATGACAAAGGGAGAGAAAGAACACTTTCAGACTTTCAGTACCATAATGCTAAAGTTATTATTTCAAAACTGCGACCTACTCACTAATTCATAAGAATTGATTATCCGACAGGCTTGTAGCAATAATACTTTGAGTAGACGCAATAAAGCAATAGTGCCGTTAACTTGGCTACATGCACTTGGGCTCTGGTTTTATAATTTGCTGAACAGCATATTGCATTATCTCAGTATGTGTTTTGTGAGCTCGTAGCTCTGCGCTCCTCTTTGCTACAGGCAAGTCTAAAAAATTGAGCACATGTCAGCCAAAGCACTAGTGCTCATTGCATTTATTGATCAGTCAGGTGACACCATATGTAACCACCTTTGATCAGTTAATACAGTAATATCTGATTCTTTAGATATAATGTGTGAGTAAGAATACTTTTTAATCATATTTATCAACTCAGTACATGATTTTATTCTCAGGAAAGGTTTTCTTAAATTAAAGAATGTCTCCATCTACTTTTAGGAAAAGGCACAATCTGTTCCAAAGTTTTCCTTTTAACCTAAATCTAAGTACAGATGAGAGTCACTGTTGTGAAAAATGTTGCACTTCATTACTCAAAAACACATCACCTCTGAGCATAATACAGCCAGCGATTACAACTGCCTCCACACTGTAAGTGGAAAAACAGTTTAGTAATATATGAATGTAATTTCTCAGAGACAGGTTTGTTATAACCTGTCAGCTTCCCATTTTCTTCTCATTGCTCCTCCCTGCTACACCTGCTACAGGTAATGTTGTGCTGATTTATTATTTCTAATTAACCCTACATGGTACCTTTAGTGTTGTAATCAGGTTCAGTTATGTTTATTTTACATCTGTTTGAGATATGAGTTCACTGTATTGAATTCATATTAAAATATTCTAAAACTCACATCTAATTTTCCCTATGGCTTTTATTGTGTCTATTAAAACTTTACAAGTTGTAACTTATGTGAGATCAAATTAATAAAACCTAATAATTAATAAAAACTAATGTTCTTTAATTTAACAGCCATCATATACAGACTGACAGGTTGAAGGGTTCTCATAGAAATGACCTTTTAATATGTTCAAGTATTTTTCCTTTTTCATAAAGCAGAAATTCAGGCTTCATTCACACTAATTACTAATCCAGAGGTTTGTGAGTACTGCGACTCATCTCAATTTTAGCTGTAAAGCCCTTTTTCTCCCTTTGTTTCTCTCTGTGCCGCTTCTTTGTGTTTTCAAGCCTTTGTTGCTTCCACATCTTATTAGCAACAGTCATTGCTTCTCACTTCTTAAAGTCCAAACACTCGCCTCTCATTTTCATCCAATCTCTCTTCTGTTTCTCCCCTAACACCTCAGCTATTACTTCCCCTCTCTATGTTGTAATCCCCTCCCCACTGCCCCTTTTCCTTTTTACTGTCCTTTTATCCCTCTTGTGGCTCTTCTTTCTATCCCTTCCAACTCTGTTTTTGCTTTCCTTCTTTTTTTTTTAACTATCCCCAGCCCATCTCTTTACCATTCTATCCAGACCCCCTCCTCGAGATTAACCCTGCTGCCTTCTCCCAGCCGCTGTGTTTTCCTTTCCTTACCCTCTGCTTACCATCTGTTAACAGCACACATCTCTTGTTATTGTCACTCTTCTTTCTTTCCTTATCTTTTTTTTATTTTTACTTCTTTCTGTCCTCTCTCATCCCTCGCTTGCTACCGTCTCCTTCGGCCACCCTGTGCTTGGGGTTGCTGTGCTCTTCAAAGCCCTTGGGTGAGAGCAGTAGATCACAGAGAGGCCTGTGTGAGTGAAAGGTTAATGGATGGCCTTTGAACATATATTGGGAGGTGGGGGTGGGCGGGCAGAAGGATAGAGAAATTGCACCAGAGTGGCGGTGTGTTATCTCCAACTTCCCTTTGAAGATGAGGCAGGTCACTCTCATGTATCTGCACACGTATACGGGGGCTGTGTATTTTTGTTTATTCATTTGTTCACAGTGTTCTTGCCAGTGTGTTTGTGACCATTTTGTTTGTGTTTGCTTGTCGTTGTGTGTGTGCAGCAGCATGTTAGCTTGTGTACATTGATTTGTGTACTGGAAACAACATCCTACAGAAAAAAAAAGTGGAGAGTGTGTTCCTGTTTGTGCAGTCGTGTGATAGGCTCTATTCTCTTAGGCCTTGCTGTGTAACTTTGAGGATTTGCAGCCGTGAAGGACTGCGTGTGTGTTGCAGACTGTGTGCATAAGTGCCTGTGTATGTGTGTGTTAAGAGTGCCATGTGCCAAAGAATCTGTGCATTAGCTTTTCATGTTTTTGTGGACTGCAGATTGATAATTACCAGCAGCAGCTTAAGGCTAACTGCCAAGGGCAAAAAGAGTAGAGAGGAAGAGAGAGAGGGAGATGCAGGGAGAGGGGTGGATGAGAGTGGTGAGGCTGGTAAAATAGTGAGAGGGAATAAATGAATAGAATAGTAAGGTAAAGGAAGATGGGACAACTGGAGCTGAAGGATTGGAAGAGAGGAGATATTAAGACACAGGGAGAACAAGGGGAGGGTGCAAAGAATAGGTAGGAAGGTTAAATGAGAAAGTATGCGGGCAAAATAAATTGGATGAGGGAACAAGGGATGGTACTAAGGTGAAAAAGACTAAACACAAAGTTCATTGCACTGCAGGTGAATTAGACGGCATACAAGTGTGAGAAGAATTCAGTGGGGTTTACAGCCAAATACATTTTTAATTTACACAAACTCCCAAAATGCTGTACAGTTTATGTAACCACATGCACTAACAGCAGATCGATCAGCTCATGTGCACACACACACACACACACACACACACACACACACACACACACACACACACACACACACACACACAGATGCACACACACAGATGCACCCATGTTTCCAAACCTTTGGCTTAGTGTATAAGAAGGTTAATTAAGTGTCTAATGTAGCAGCAGGGCTGAGCTTTGACACTCATCTTTCCTAACAGGTCTCTAGATGCAACTTGCAACTTTTCCAAATGCACCCTCATCTTTCTGACAACTGTTTCACCCTCTCTGCTCCACACTTTATTTCTCATTTTCCCTGCTTATTTTCATCACTTTCTTCTCTCACCATCTTCTCCACTTTTCTGTGCCTGCCTCTGTTTCCCTGCTCCATTCCTTTCACACCCCTCTGGCCATTTGCTTGCAGCACCTGCAGTTTTATTCCACCATAGTGTTTATATAAATCTAGGCCTGACTCACTGTCTGCTGACCTGCCTCCTGTAATATCTGCTGGAAGCACAGAACAGAGTAGACTTGTGCTGGTCCTGTAGCATTGCCCCACTCCCCTGGGAGATGGAAAATGCTTTACACCCAGTGAATTTCCTACTTTTTTTATTTTTATTTAGGCTATGCTATTTCCTCCCATTGAGCCACTTTTATTGCATAATTAGATGCTAGGTCCAGCGATGAATTGGGTTGACAGCGTGAGCACGTCTCGTCTCGCCTTTTCTCTCAAGTTTCTGTGTGTGTGTGCGTGTGTGTGTGTGTGTTGTTTTTCCAAGTCTCAGTGGCTTTTTAACTGCTCATCTTAATCTCTGTTTTGCCTGCAACTTCCCCCTAGAGCAAAGTTTGTCAACGCAGACTGAGAGTCCTCGAGGTTGAGGATGAATAAGGTTAAGGGCTTATGTGTATCTGCCTGCAAGAGTTTCTGTGTATGTGTATGTGCATCAATGCAAATGTAGCGAAAGTGTGTTCCATGAGGGGGTGTGTTTCCCATTTCCACTGGGGCTTGTTTAGTTATTTTATAAGTGATGTAATATTATGGACCCAGCTGAAATTCAGATCAACTAGAATACTGGGTTGTTAAAGAGAGAGCCCTGTCTGTGTTGAACAAGTCTGAACAAAAGAAGATCTTCTCCACTACCAATTTGTCTGTCTCATTTCTTTCATGTCGGTGACCTTGTGCCTCCACAAAGAGCAGTCGCTATGCTCATCCTCTGCCAGTCTCTTTTTTGAAGGTTTCGATCTTTTTCTATTGTTACCCTGTCTTATTTGCTCTGCCATTCCATTTCTTCCTCCCTGTGTGTTTAGCTTGACTCAGCTCTATCAGAGCAGATATGTGTCATTTTGGCACTGCTTTGTGCTCTGACCTTATAGCAAGGCTGGTGACTCCCCATACAGTCACTCCACATCTCATCTTCTTTCTCCTTTGGCTGTAGCAGACAGGCGGAGGAGTCAAAGATGAGATAGGATTCTAGCTTTGAGGCCAGCCCGGCACCCTTCCATCCATACGCACAGACACGCGGACACCCGCACACACACACGATCCTACAAGCTCACTCAGCCCCTAGCCCCTGCACCGTCATGTTAGGCCTTTAGGTTTGTCTCAGTGTCACTTTGTCACAACTTCTCAGCTTGAAGGCTGCCTGAGTGTGACAGTTCTGGCCGCATTGCCTCAGCTTGTCTGTGGTGACAGGCTATGCTCTAGCGATTCATTACGCTAACTCGCAGTGCTAAGTGAGTTGCTAAGATGCAGTGATAAGCTGATAAAGTGTTGTAGAAATTGGTTAGGATTATACTCAGCTAGAGAGGGATTCCTATCACTGAGACCTCTCAGCTCTGTCCATTGACTGTAAAATGACTTGTTCTTTCTTGCCAGCTTAACTGAGAAACCTAAAAGTTGTGAGGGAGTTAGTTCTTTTAGCTAGAGCCAATGTGTGTGTATATATATATATATATATATATATATATATATATATGTGTGTGTGTGTGTGTGTGTGTGTGTCTGTGTGTGTGTGTGTGTATACCACCTTTTGGTATAATTACCAAAACTGCTCGGCAAAAATGTTATCTGGCACTTTGCTTCTGTGTTGTGCTAATGGTTGGCATTAAGGGATGACTGCTGGAGCAAACACAGGGGCTAAGAGACGTTGATCACATTTTGGCCCCCAAAAGACAGCCTGCCACTTAACAAGTCAGCCATGGGGCCACAGAGCTCCACTTGAATAATCTCCTTTTGTAACTCAATTGAAAAGTCACTGGCAATGAGCAAGGCCAACTATAGCTCAGTTATTGCTCAGAAAACACTCTAGAGTTTTAATAATAAGACAGACTAAAGTCAAATTCAAGGTACTTGGAGGTTTGAAAGCATTTAGCTGAGAATGGAAGGTTTGGGGTTATGTTTCAGTGGAAAAAAATAGGAAAACCTTTAACATCTATTCATATTTAACTCACTCAGAATTAAAAATGCCATCTTTTTATGTCAACCTTGACAGTGTATGCTCAACATTTTTAGACCTTTTGGAGTTTTTTATGTTTTATATTTATTTTAAGTAGAATATTTTTTTTTCTTTCATTGAAAGAAAAAATCTTGACAGTAACTAAGCAAAGCAGGTTTTTAATGGAGTGTTAATTGAATGGAAAATCGAGTGATGCAAGCTTGTAAAAAGGTACTTCAGTGATCCTCAGATCATGAGAAGCAAATCTACTTATATGATTTTAAAAAGTTTCAACAGGCAGTGAATAACATCTCTGCAGTTAAACATGGTAATTATGTGGAAATGTTTGTCTGCAACAGTACAGTGAGAGTTGTCATGATAAAGAATAAAATGTGTTGAAAAAAATCAATAATTTGGGAATTATCCTCAGGTCCTCAGATCTTAAAAAGAGAAGGAAGTTGAGTTAAGTAAAACAATGGTAATAAAATGGTAACACGAGTGTCCAAAGTAAAGGAGTGTGAAGCTAGTAGGATCAATACAAAAAGATTTGAAGCAGTTATTACAACCAACGATACTATAGTTAAGCACTTAGTGAAGAGTCTGAATACTTAAGTTGATGGGATATTTCTGTCTTTTGTTATGTGTACATTTTCAAAACACTGTAAGAGCTTTGCTTTTGGAAGGAAGAGGTGAACTGAATGAAGTATTAATACGAGCCTGAAATAAACAAAGCGAGAAAATGTTAAAAGGGTCTGAAAACGTGTTAATGGTACTTTAACCAGCATTAGATTTTTTTCTGACTTTTCTCTGTTGATTATAGCCCTTAGCTGCAGGTCACTGTTCTTTTTTTTCTTTTTTTTTTTTTTTTTTTTGTATTCAGTCTTTAATGTGTATGTGTACATCTGTATGCATGAAAGTCATGTGTAGAGACTAATAATGGTAGAAAAAGACTGAATGAACAAAGAGTAGTCTGGCTTGGGCAAAATTATGTTCTTGTCTAATGGTCCAAGTGTCTATCCACCCTCAGGCTTTAATTACTCTGTGAGGATAATGAGTCAAATCCAATCAGTTCTCTCTCTTGCTCTTAATTTGTATGGAGCTTCTATTTTGAAGCCAACCACTTCATCCCCTCACACCAGCTGCCCTGGAGTGACACCAGGCTCCTGACAGTGGTGTGTATGTGTGACCTCTGTCTCTTGCACGCTGCCTCGTCCATGCAAATAAGCTTGTATAATTATTGTATTCAATTCACTCATGTCGTTATCAGTTTGTGTGACGATTGGCAACAATTTCCTGTGGATGACGGATATTAACACTTTTATATACCATGGGAGATGAGTCATAGTCTCACTGTAAGGGGATTTTATGCACACATACATATGGCTGCTGCTGAGAGAGACACTTTGTCGTTTAGCTATTATGAGTCTGACAAGTTAAACTAAATGGCCATGAGTGTTTGTGTGTGTCTGTGTGCCAGTTAAAGAGGCTCTGAGACCTTAATGGATTCCTGCAGAGTGAAGGACAATCGTAGCCCATGGCCAGTCCAAGCTTATCCTCTGCTCATCTCATCTCAGCTCAGAGCCAGCCGCAGCTCCAGCTAGGCCTTGGGCCATCTGGCTGACTCTCTCCAAACACGCACACACACGCACACACACAAACACACACACACACAAAGAATTGTTCAAGTTAAGTTCCATACTTGTTTATGAATCTACCATTCAAAAATCTTTGCATAAATGTAAGGTGCTTACGCATTTTGTTTTGTTTTGTTCTGTTTTGCTTTTTTACACTGTGAAATCCACCTTAGTCCTGCAACTTGTCAAAAAGTGTTTGCACTGGTGTGAAAAATGTAGGTGTGAAACACGATACAGTATCGCAGAAGCAGGGATTTGCAGCACTGCCAGAAATAGGCTAGTTATCATGGTTGGTGTCACCAGTCAAGTGCAGTGGCTCAATAATGGATGTGCTCAATTATGGCTAAATATATGCTTTAACTGCTGAGCCAGAAAAAGAAACGATAATGGATTTTGTTCTATACAACACATTCTCCATAAATCCAAACTCATTATTTTTTAAGAACAACATAAACATCATTAATACTCAATGACTTCATCATATTGTATCTTGTTTTAGCCTTTACACCAAAGCACATATGCCATGAGTTAGCATCTTGACTGAATAAAAACGTATTGGTGCCCAAGCACAGGAAATCTGATATCTATCTGACCATCTTAAGCCTCCTGGGATGACAGGAGATGGCTATGAGGAGCTAAAAATATTTATCATGTTTAATTTGCAGTACAGTATTACCTCTCACTGGTCCCAGTGTTGCTATTGAGTTGGTCCATAGCGTAAGTGTGATCACTCCTGGTGGCCCCCTTTGCTTTTGCTTTCCTCTTGGCTCATTGTATGGCTCTAATCACTGGCCAGCTGTACACTGCTGTGTATTTACACCGCAGGGTGGTTAAGAGAACAAGGCCACACACTGATACTGCGCATTGTAATCCCACTGTGACACCAGAACTTAGTATGTGTCTATGCATGTATGTGTGCTTGATTGTGAACATGCACACTCATCTGCCTGGTTTGTCTGTGTATGTGTTAATTTGCTTGTGTGAGTTTTTGCATTTGAGTGTGGACTTGTTTGTCTGGCCTCGCCTGCTGTTTGCATCTCCGTGTGCTTTAATTAGTATGCGATTTTGCATCTAGGCCTTTGTGATTTGGCACAGGCACTGCATGCTGGCGAGGCATAAAAGATCTGTAGTCTTTCTGTGTTAGTCATTCAGCCTTAATGGCGTTATTTACACAACTGAACTGAAGTTCCTGCTGCATAAATGTGTGGCATTTAGAAATACGAGCAAGTCCAATGGCAGTGAATCACGTTCCACAGTTTCATGTCTGAAATGAGTGACATTGACATTGACTCCTATGGGCACTCCCTCTGAATTGATAATGTCTGAAACTTAAGCAGTGCTAGCTCAGTGTCAGGAAGGGAAACGAGTCCCGCTCTGTGGGTTTCAGCACTAACGGCAGTGGGGGAGAGGGGCTGACTCAGTGCCCTTGTCTGCTGCTGAGCCTGTCTGGCAGGGGGAGGTGCTGTGCAATGAAAAGCTCAGTTTATAAAGAACTTCCATCCTGTTAAGGTGGAGCTAACCATGCTCTGTCTAGATTTAACAGTATGCCCACTGCCACC
Organism: Melanotaenia boesemani; assembly: GCF_017639745.1. Lineage (NCBI taxonomy): Eukaryota > Metazoa > Chordata > Actinopteri > Atheriniformes > Melanotaeniidae > Melanotaenia > Melanotaenia boesemani. The sequence continues at coordinate 27,879,768 of NC_055683.1, read as the reverse complement.
TTAATATAAGCCATTGCCATGTCCTCCCTACTGACATTGCAAAGGAGATCTCAGTCAAAGCCCTCTGGTTCTTCAGCACAGCGGACAGCTCCACACCTACCATCTCTGATGTGGCTCCAACTCTTGGGACGCTATTTTCCTAAAGAAATTTTGTTTTTTCAGTACCATGGACAGCAGCTCTTTCAGCCGCTGTCATAAGACTTGACGCAAAGAAAACTTTCAACTTCTCATCCCTATCATTTCTGCTCTCCTGCCACCTCCTCCACTGTAAAAAGATGCTTATAACCATCTGCATTTTGTGAAGCTGAATGTAGGAGCAGTAGGAAATGTATGCAGTTATGGAGAGAGCTTAAGAGACGAGTGTCTCTCTTAGCACCTCTTTGGAGCCCTCTTTCATGCCTCTTAGTCTGGCACAGCGATTAACCCTGCATACCTCACTGTCCCTGCTGACCCTTCTCCTCACAAAGCCACAGCAGTACATTGACATTCCTCTCAGAGGGCTGATTAACAGCAGTAAGTATGCAAATGGCATACAAACCAGGGGTAAAAGTTTGCAAAGACACTAATTCTCTCTATCTCTTTTTTTTAATTTTATTTTTCTTTGCTTGTTTTACCATTACTTCCTCTCTTGCTCAGACAGAATGTAATGGTTTTGTTCTGATGCAATTTTAAGGTGGAGTAGATAAAAGGGTCCAGGAATGAACATACTGTTCCTCTCTGGTGAGGGAATGAGTATGATTAGCTATTGCCTGGTTGTGTGTAGGAGTTTGTTAACATTTCAAACTCTAACAGTTTGTTTCACAAGTGGTGCAGTATCTCATTGGAGAAGCTGGTTTGGCTGCAAATTCGTTCATGCCAATATGTAATCTGTGATGTTCCAGTGTGAAAACTGAATGGCAAGGCTGTGCATCAGGAGTACTGAAATATTTTTACTCAGTGAAGGCGAGTCAATAACAGACAATTTGTATTGTATATGAGGACAATAGGCACCACTATCCTTCCACCTGCTCATCTTAAACACTATACGTAATATTTACAATTAGATTGAATAATAAAGTGTCTCCTAAAAGTATTAAGGTTCATTGAATAATCAATAACTTTGCCTCTCTCCTGTTTTCCACTCTAGCTCTGAGCCGGTCAATGATGCCCTTCGGCTTGATGCGCCGGGAGCTGGCATGTGAAGGCTACCCGATCGAGTTGCGTTGCCCGGGAAGCGATGTCATCATGATTGAGACAGCAAACTACGGCCGCACTGATGACAAGATCTGTGACGCAGACCCCTTTCAGATGGAGAATGTGCAGTGCTACCTGCCCGACGCCTTCAAAATAATGTCACAGAGGTAACTATTGATCTGTTTAGATCTTGCACATGTGTTTGTTCGGATTCAGAGCCTGTTTTTCGCAGAGGAAACAAGATACTATTTCACAGCATAATCCATCCAGAATTTCCAGCTTTTCCATCCCGTGGCATATTGTTTGGGCACTTCTTGTGCGTGTTGTTTTTTTAAGTAAATTCAACTGCTTAAGCAAGCAAATAGTAAATTGGCTTTTTATACAATACAGAACTAACTTTTTTTGTGTGTGCATAATGCCACTGCATTTTGGCAAATCATTTATGTGCATGGTAGTGTAGGTGTGTGTCTGGTTGTGTGTACTTTGGTGTGTAAGAATGAATATGCTTTAGGATTGTTGCAAGAGTGTTTGCTGGGTTTCCTACTGTTGCTCTTCATGTTTGTGCTCAGCATCTTCTTCCTCTGAGCTCAGATCAATGAGAGCCCTCTCTCAGCTATCCATCACCCGTGTAATGGAGGCACAAGGAACTAGTTTGAGGAGAGCGCTAGAGAAGCAGGGAAGCAGCAGGGGATGGAGGAGAGAATTGAGGGGGTAAAGGAAGGAGAAAGACTTCTGGAAAGGATGGGATGATGGAGTTAATGCAGTAGAGATTCAAGATATGAAGGGAGAAAAAGCTGCACCAGGGAGAGATGCTCAAAGCTGGATAGAGAAGGATTTTATGTTGAGAATGAGTAAGTGTATGCGGTGTGTATGTGTTGCTCATGGTGTGCAAACACGGGAAGGCATACAGAAATGCAATTCAGATGCAGAAGTAATGTGTATATGAATGTTTTCCCAGTGTGTGTAGTGTGGAGTGTTTGCCTCACCACCCCCTTCGCCCTTCCCTGTTCTCTCACCTCTAATTGCTCCCACTCACAATCCCCCTGGAGGGAGGCTTTTACGTCACTCACCCTCTCTGCCTCTTCCCTCCCTCCTTGCTTCTCTTTATCCTTGATCCTTCTCCTTTCCCCCAGTCTCCCTCCCTGCCCGTTTCCCACCTCCCCTCGGGTGTAGCTGTCACATGATCTAGTGTAGTGTGAAATTACTCCCTTTCCTACCATTCCCTCTGTCTTTCAGAGCCTGAAGATGTTTTTCTTATAACCACTCCTCTTTGTCTTTCTTACAATGGCACTCATCATTTTTTATCACTTACTTCCCCTCTTTTCTTCCCCCCCTACCCTTGTCTGTCTCATCTCACAGGTGTAATAATCGCACTCAGTGTGTGGTGGTTGCAGGGTCAGATGTGTTCCCAGACCCCTGCCCAGGGACCTACAAGTATTTGGAGATCCAGTATGAGTGTGTTCCCTACAGTGAGTACTGAGACCCGGTCACCCCACTCCCACCCCTCCCATCCCCTCCTTCACCCCATTCACCACCCCTCCTATCCCTTCTTCTTCCCTGACCTGAACCTCTTATTCCCTCTTCGACTCCCAAAAACCCTCAAGAAATTACATTACACTCACGTGTACACACTTGCTCTCTCTCAATTTTGTCAACACAATCAAGACAAAACAAAACAGACGTCCATCCTCCCCTGCTCTCTCTGCCTCTTCCTCTCTTCTTACTCTCTGGTACACTGCACAGACACAACATCACGGAGCACTAAACCTTTTTTCTCCATCAACAGAGTGATGCACCAGTAGCTGAGGGGGATTTTCACATGGGGGAGAATGCTCCACAAACACAGGGTCCGATAAGCACTTCACACACACCCACTGTAAACATGGGGTCAGCCCTTATTGGCAATCACAGCGGTGTAACACACACTGCCCTACGCTCACGCACTGATTAACCCTGGGGCATGTAGCTACCTTTATCTGGTGCCAAACACCTTTGCTGTCCCTCTGATTTCCAATAAAAATTAAAATTGGGCGCAGTGAGAACTTTGAGGCAGGGGTGTAGTGTGTATGCCACACCTCACAATAGGAATGCTAACACAAACAGCAAAGAGCTTATTTTAGAGCGTATGACCCGCAGCGCTGCACATTTTAATGTCCCCATGGTAACGGCTGACTTTCTCGCTGCACTGCTCAAAAGTGTGTGGCAGGTGTGACCTGCATACATGCCTACACACACAAACACATGCACACATGTGCCTTACACTTTCCAAAGGGGCCCACAGTTACTCCCTTTCCCTCTTCTTCTGACTCTGAGCACACTCACACAGCCCAAGGAGCAGACACAGCAAGGATTATGTGGTGTTGTGTGGATCGTTGCACATGTGAAAATCTCTGCTCAGTCTCCCCTCCTCCCTCTCATGTATTATTACGCTCAGCATTGATCCCCTCACTGTGCAGGACTGTCTAGCTAGAGGGGAGGAGCAGTAGCGATCCCCTCCACTGGGCAGAAGAAGCATTGGGGTGCAGGAAAGAGTGGAGGGTTTCATGCAGGTGTTGGTATCATGGAGGGAAGCAGTAGGACATAGGTGTTGTTGAGGAGTGGGTTGCTGTTTTATTTATCAGGGCAGGGTATAGCATTATTGTCTCTACTTTTTCCACAGGTGCTGTTGTTGAGGTGAGCCAAAAGACTGGGACCAAATCAAGCAGCTAACTTCCTTCTCTCTTCCTTACTCCACCTTATCCTCCATCTCTTCTCCCTACAGTTACTTGCTTATGATCTACCACAGTCAGCTCGACCTGTTTTCATCTCCTTTTTTTCTGTTTTATTCATTTCTCTATTTTTACTTTCAGTCTGCACTCCAAGGCCATAAATCTTCAGTCATCCTTTGACTCGTCTTTTCTGTTTGTTTTTTTTCCTGTCCATTAATCTGCCACAGTATCTTATCATTCCATTCAATTCTGTTCAACTGTACTGTCTGCTGGTTTTATTTATTTATTATTTTTTTTACTCTTTTACAGGTGGGAGAAATCTTCAATGGCAACCATTCAGGCACATCTTTCAGACTCAGCCCTTATTCTGCTCAGTGCTTTTGTACCCTCAGTTTACCTTTTTAGAGACTTTGTTGAGTCAGGTTGTGGCCCCAGTGATAGATAAGAAGTTGCAGTTCTTGCATTGAAGATTATTCTTAAGAGAAAATATTTTCTTCTAAGCTCTCTAAATGGTAGCAAGTGTTCTTCTCAAGTCTTTTATATCCTCTCCTTCTCTGTATAGCAGCATGTTAGGATGCTCCGTAGTCCTCTGCTGGTGCTGCTGTCGGTTGATGTCCGGTATTGTATTATCCATTTAGGGTCAAGGTAGCGTCCTTTGTTATGCCTGTTTCCTTTTTGACATGCATTCTAACCATGTCTGTTTCCCTGTGCCTGCATAAGTAAGCTTTTTTTGTCTCTTTGCCAAGCAATCAAAAGGATGATTAAATAGCTGCTGACTTGCATTTTTCTCCAACCGTGTTTGTTAAAACTTTCTTGATTGGGTATGAGGTATAGTGCTGCAGTTTAGAAAATTGGAAGCTGATCCCTTTATGATGAAAAGTACTGCCTGTTTGATACGATAAAGTAGAACCAGCAACTCCTGTTCTCAAGTGTGTGTATATGCAAGCTCACAAATTTGTGTTTGTACTCTTCTGACAAACTAAAGTGGACCTGACACATTAAAACTCAGAGCTGGAACTGTTCATCCCAAAACCTAGTCACCATCACTCCACACGCCACTCAACTCGGCCACTTTTAATTACCAGGAGAGAGGGGGGAGCGCTTCACTCTCTTCAGTTCTGCCTCAGCAGAGATTTGTCAAGATTAATTGAATTTGCTGCTGCTAATCGCTCCAGTAATGCCCCATCGTTCACGTCTGGCTGGGAATGCTGGGCACTTGGGTAACATCCAAGTCTGATGCACGTTTTTCGTTGGTTGTCTCAACAAAAGGGTGAACAATAGAGATGATATGTAAAGGTTGTGTGTCAGAGCAGCTTAGATGGTGTGTAACCAAGTTGATGGCTGAGTATGATTTTGCATTTGACAAGGTCTTCTTTGTGAGTGGCGCCCGTGTCACAAAGGCGCCATGTTGCCAGTCACCTGAAACGGCAAGGTGACAGCAACAGCTAAGCTGACACACATACTCACGCATACAGTTACACATACACATTACTGTCCTGGCTGAGCTCAGACAGGAGTTTGTGTGGGATCGCCTTGGCAAAATATAACATCCACCAAAAAGTCAAATCATATCTCATCGAGCTAAAAAGCCCTGCAGGGGCCTCCCTGCCACGTAGCATTGTTTTTGCCATTTGGAACAGAGCAAGACAAAATGGCTCAACTGAACTCTCATTTCACACTGTCACAGCCTGCTGCAGCCTGCTGGCTTCCATTAAGACATCACAGATCCATGAAGACAACTGCAACATGTAATAACGGGTGTTTGCAGAACCAAAGTAAAACTAGTCTATAAGTGATCTATATACCTTCTCCCCTTTCCTCTCCAGGACACTGTACTATCATTATTGATTCATAATATCTTCTCTTGGGACCATCCATACTAACCATGACAGAGCCATATGAGATTTATCTCACTAATATGTCCAGTTCATTTAGCTATACAGGCTGTATATAAAATTTTTCCTGAGCATAACTCCATATTCTCATGATTTTTAATTAATATTTTGCTGCTCTGTCACTGTTTCACTATATAAAATTGATTCCTCTCTACAATTGTATTCAGCACTGCCTATTCATTACAAGACATTGCCTTTTGGACACAAAGCTGCTGGAAATGATAGTTGACTTGTCGGGAAGAGTTTGTCAGTAGAGGGAATAATGACACTGTAATATGACAAGTTTTCAGGGGAGGAGAGGAAACACTTTGATGTAGTTAAAAATGAAATTCTATTAATATGTATAGGGACACCATTAGATGTGACACTCATAAATGTTTGGTGAGTGAGAGGCAGGAGGTTTTACTCGGGCTTTGGGAAAGGATGACTTTTTTGTGAAGTGTGAAGAGAAAACAGAGAGGGGCGAGGACAGAAGAAGCTGGAGCGTGGACACAGTCTTTCAGCACTGAAAAAAAGAGACTGAGAAGGCAAAGTTGTCCTGCCTTGCTCCAACAATATGTGTGTATTTAACAGTGTGTGTTTGTAGCTGTACTCATTAGTGTGGGAGTAATTGATAGGGTTGTAGAGAGCGCTGAGCAGAGTGATTAACGGGAGAGAGGGCAGTGGCTTATTTCTCAATAGAGCCCTGAAAGAGAAATGCTGAATGAATCAGACAAACAACCAAGATGGCCTTAATCTAACCTTCAGCTCACACTGAGGACACTTTGATGAGTTTGTGCCTCTTCATTCTATTCGTTTCTCTCTGTGAGTGTGTGTGTGTATGTCTTTAGAAATGAGTGATGACATTGTGTGCATTTGTGCTTTGCGCTCTATTTTTCAGGATAACCAAGAATAGAAGAAATGGAGTCAACAAAAGTCTTCCGTCTCCTTTGTTTTTTCCTCTTTCTCTCTGCAGCATTGAAGAAATTTTATTTCTCTTCTGCCTCTGTCTACATGGCTCCATTGTGCATCACACGCTGTTTTCCCTCTATTTGGAGAAACATAGTCAGTTGAGCATTTATAAAATTGCTTTTTTTCTTAGGATTCTGGCCTCATACTTGCACGGAGAAGCTTTGCAGTCAGCAGTTTCCTTAATCATATAGAAAAACTCCATATGTACAAGCTCTAGCTCTGCTGAAATCTGGTATCCTGTGCACACACACACATACACACTACCTCCCTTGCAGCTGGTTCAGTGAGGATAAAAGCTCTGTATTCTCTGTGGCCAATTTCTTCCTTCCCTATCCTCGAAGTTAATGATTGCACTGACTGTTCGTGGCAGGGACACATCATTTTTTCCCCACTGCTCTAGCTTTGCAAGACTTGCACCCGTGATTTTCTATGTTTACCCCTCTAGGCTGAAAACAGCTGCCGTTCCCCGGTCCTCATGGAGGGTGTTTGTCCAGTTTGATCTTGGCATGAGATGATAAATGATCTGCGTGGCTGCTGATACTGATCCTGCCTGTGCCAAGGTGCAAGGCCATCCCCCACACAGCTCAGGCCACTGCTGCTAACAGTCTCCTTTCCTCTTCGTTTTCCCTGCTATTTGTCTCTGTACTGTACATCTCTCTCTTTCTTTCTCTTACACTTCTTTTCTGTCTGAATGGCCAACACTGAGAAGTGTTGCAGCAATTTCACAGGATCCCCCAAGGACATCAGACTTCCCATGGCACATACACCACACTCACAGTGGGGATCCACCAGCCATGTGCCTTTTGACAAGTCTCTTCCTGAGAAACACAGAGATCTACTCGCACAACATTTGTGCCTGGGTAAATACAGAGGGAAGGCGAGTACCAGTGCTGGTACGTGAGAGGCGAAGCTGAGATCCTTGCTTGTACTTCTTCTAGTCTCCAGCTGCTCACAGAACGCCCCAGACACTGCAACGCATTCAAGTTCCAAACATGGCCATGGATATTGAAGGAACCGACCTTACCTGCTCATGTCAGCTGACGGCTTACTGTGATTCAACACACCAACCTATTGATTTGTGTGTGTGATGAGGCTGCCATAGACATCTCTCTCATTCCTCTTTCGTCTCTTCCCCCTCAACCCCCTCAACAGTGTCTTCTGGTCTCTCTCTGTGTTTCTGAGGCGTTCCACTCTGTCAAGCCCTCCCTTTTCCCTCTTGTTTGTTCTCTTCTTCTTTGATGAGCCGGTCTCGGCCAGGCAAGCCAGCAGCTCCCCATTGATTGGATGGTCGATGGGTTGAGTGTTTTTGCCAGCTTTTATAGCAAGCATCCTGACTCTGTAAATTGAGCAAAGCCAAAAGAACTGCTTTCTTTGGATCAAGGGACTACTCTAATGTCAACACAGCCGGAACTTGGAGAGGGAGGAAGCAAGAGGGATTCAATGATCTCTCAGAAGACAACTGGTCATTGATAGAGATATTCATCATCACCTTTTCCATCTACCATTCCTCTATCTATTTCTCTGCTATTCCTATACTTTGTTTCCTTCCACAGGTGAAGAAAAACTACAATTTGATGCTCTTCTCTGGTTTCTCTTTCCACCAGGTTCCTTCCAGCAGGAGCTACACTTTGGGTATAAGGGTATAATGGGAGGGAGACAGGGAGGGATATGGTGATAAGACTGGTGGAGAGGGGGGAGGGTTGAGTGTGGTTGGGGGTAAATTGTCTTGTTGGGGGATTATTGATAAAACTGCAATGAAATGAAAATGGATTTAAACCCAGGTTAGGCCATTTTCCCCTTCTCATTCTCCATTCGAGCCACCCTTTCTCTGCGTAGCCAACCATAACACAGATAACTTGCTTTTAAAAAAAGAGAGAAAGAGAAAGGACAGCATTTTATTTAATCTCAATTTTCTCTTTTTTCCTGCACCTGTTTTTCCTTTCATTCTTTTTTACTTTCCCTCTCTCCCTCTTACTGTCCTTCTCTTTTATCTTTCTGTCTCCTTCTTTCTCCTTCTTCCGATGCTTGAATAGAAGTGGATCAAAAAGGTAAAGACCACAATGAACATAACAACCACAGCTCGCCCCTTCCTCCCTCCTCCTACTCCTCCTCCCTTGTTTCCCCTCTTCTCCCCATATTCCCTCCTAATCCAGCACCCTGTGTAGTGGTCATGTTTGATGTTGATATCCCTCCCTTTTCTTTCTTGATCTCTAATCGCCTCCTCTTCCCTTCTCTTTCTACTGGTCTTTGACATGTAACCAAAACTCTAAAATCCCTCTAGATTTCCTCCTTGGTTCTGATGACATCAGCCTGACCTGCACACACACTTTCACATACACATTTGCACAGACAATAAGAGTCAGTCCAGTATATATGAGAGATAAACATGAAATCACCTTCATTCCTTCCAATACAAAGTAGCAAATCCCAGTCTTAAGGTACACACAACATACATTCATATCATTTCAGGGTTGGCAAATCTTTTTCCATCCCATTCAAAAAAATCATTTGCCTCACACACTTTACAAGAAAAAAAATCTCATTATTCAGATTTCATATTCACATTTTTAAAGTAGTACTCCACTCATTTTGATATTCCGATTTATCTGTCTCTGCAGATCCAAGAAAAAAAATCATCGTCTCACGTTACATTATTCATCTGCTCCTTTTCTCCATACTGGGTCTCTTTCCCTCTTTTTTTATTTCTCAGGAAGTTTGTCATAATCTCAAAGCAAAAATATTGTGTTAAGATCACAGTAACTGGGCAAAGTTGATCATTGTGACAATGTCCCATTTCCAGGTACTTCAGTGTCTTCTCATTCTCTTCGTATTCATTTTCTTCAGTTAATATCACTTCCATTTTACTCCCTCTTTCTCACTTTCCCTTTGTTTACTGCTTATTTTTCTCCCTTCTCTTGTTCTCCTGCCCCGACTTTCACTGATTGGTTTACTGTATCTCTCAGATCACATCTGGCCATCACAAGAAGCCACAGGGCCTTTTGAGCATGTATTAAACCTCTCTTTCTCCTCATTTCTCCTCCCTCTCTACCTCTATTTTCTTTATTATAAATGTATAGAAAATATAATACCCCTTGCAAAACATCTCTTCTGCATCACTTGTCATCATTCCTCCTGTATTCATGCTGAGGGGGGAGGAATAGAGGAAAGGAGATGTATCCTCCATAGGGAGCCCTTCAGTTGTGTGTAATGGCTTCTGCTGCCTGGGCCTTGCCACAAGCACTTTTAGAGAGCCCCAATCAGCATGGTGAAGCACCTCCATCACAAGATTCTTAAAGAGTAAAGATATACTTGACCAGATTCAAGGTCAGGACAAGAGTAGCTGCCATCATTTCCAGCTTTCCAATGAGACATAACTCCCCTCTCAGGTCCCCACCATGGTCAACTTTCTCTGAACCCTTTATTCCTATCTGTCTCACTCTGAGCTTTTCCCCTTCTCTGGTATCATTGCTGTATCCATATGTTAGGAGGAATTAACTCTTACTGAGGTTGCCATTAAGTGGTTTATGGACCTTTTTGTCTGTCATTGTGCTGGTAGCTTTCATTAACAGGGATTGTTGTCTCATATTCCCCTCCCACCCCAAGTGGCCATTTTAAATCACTCTCCCTGCTTGTATTGGGCTAGAAAACTACAAAACCCTTCTCCTCCTGCTTCCACCTCACGCAACTTATTATATTTTTTTTCCCTGCACTTTCTCACTAACATTAAAGTGACAACCCTTTTCCCTTGTCTGTGTTCCTGCCCTTTTACACCTTTATTCATTCCTCCACTCCTGCTAAACATGTTACTCTGTTTAAGACTCGTGTTTTGCTAATTTTTGTCAAATTAATCCTCATCAATTGATCAGCTGATTGACAGTGAGGTTTCAGCAAGATGTACACCATGCAGAGATGATGTCACAGTTCAAGGAATTTCCAAAGCTCATTCAACCTATTGTCAGGCTATTTTAAGGCTATGTTGACATCAGCTGCATCTCCCATCCCATCACTTCCTCTGTCCCTTTTCTCACCCTTTTTGCTGACAGTCTAGCGGTGTTCAGTGCCCATAACATCACAGTATTTCCTTTATTAATGGTGACAGTACCAAATGAGTGTTTCTCTTTCCTCCACTTTGTTTACTTTTAAAGCAGAAGAGGCAAGAAAAGGAACCAGTTAGACAACTGTGCACAATTCCAACATTATCGTGGAGGGTGGGATTATGGATTGCATAAAGACAAAACCTTGCCTAATGAAAATAGCTCTCCATAATTCATTTGAAAAAGTTAGAGGGAATCAGTGAGAAACCAGTGCATTGTGTGACAGGAAAAAAATTACTGTGAATGGCAAAAGAGAAGAAAAAGCAGTTGCTATAGATACGATGAGTCAGTCAGTATCCCCTCATTAGGAATGACCCACCATACACGAGCACAGTCATGTGACCAAGGCAGTGCAGACACGTTTTTCAGAGGCATAGGGAGATAGAGAAGAGTGCAAGGATTGACTGTACATCTAGAAGTCATTGCAATGTTACATCAAAGAACAGGGAGGTGAGCAACTGAAGCAGGTGGTTATGAATAAAAAAGCAGCTGCCGGTTTCAGGAGCATTATGTGCAGACAGCTTCTCTGAGAGATGAGACTTAGAGCAGGAGGGAGGAGGCGGTGGCAAGCTTAGCTAAGGTTACAGCCATGTTGTTACCCCACGTCCCAAGCCTCAGTTAGCCAGTATAGAGTATGCTCCTCTGTCTCTTACTGTATCTGCAACCAGTAGCCTCGGCAACCATGTTTTGATCAACTTTCCTGTCACTCAGTGTCAGCTTCACACCGAGGTAGACAAGACTTTTATTTCAATGGACACTATCTCTTGCTGTTGTCTGCTTTTGATCTCAGTGAAGGGTATTCTCTGGGGTGAATGTTTGGGTTGATAAAGGTGCCAGTTTGATACTTGCCTCTTGCACTGTCTGGACAGTGTGTGTGTGTCCTAAGTGTGTATGTTTGTGTATGGCTGTTTGTGTTGTACTGTGTTTTTACTTCCAAGACCAGACCCAGTATAGTCTAAAAGGAAGCGGAAACACAGTGGGAGCCCCACCCTCGTCTTTCTTCTTTCTGTCACTATTTGTCAATCCTCAGCAAATTAACTCACTCCTACTTCTGATTTCACAGGAAATAACCTATTTACTCTCTCTTATTCAATTCCTCTTTCTCTTCTTGTTTGCACACAACAGAACACACTCATACCAGCTTTCACAAATTCTCCTCTGTCTTTGCTTCTGTATTTCTGAACTGCAAACATGCATCCCCCACACATACACATACACACACACACACACAAACACAGTAATATGCACCTTAACACACTAACCTGTGAATGAATTCACCAACATACCATTGGGAGACTCCCTGCTCACCCAGACATGCATTATATCCCAAAATCCCCATTAACTGTACAGCATGGATGCGGGTTAGTATGCCACGCTCCATTCTGCCCCCTGCTGAATGCTTTCTGCACCTGCCAGTAACAGGTGGAAGATTCAATTAGAGCAGCATGTTCTCAGCAGTCAGTTCTGTAAGCACACCATGACTGTGGACTGGACTGGGCAAAGGGATGGACTAGCAAAGCCCTCCGATTCTTGTGTCTAACAAAAAAAAAAAAAAAAAAAAAAAAAAAAAACTCCCTTCTTAAAAGAAGACCTTAAAAAATAATAATTTAAAAAAAACCTAGGCAAAAACACCATGCAGAACTTAAGAAAAAGATTGCCAATCGCTGGCAGGCAGTGTTTAGATCATCAAAGTGGAGCATTAACCATCACCATGATGCTGTCACATCAAACATGAAAACAGCCTGGATTGTAGACAGCAACCAAAATGAAAAGTCTAAATTTATCTCCAAGCTGTCATTGTTCACTTTCACCAGTCGATCACATGTTTGTGCTAGACACTAATGGGAGGTTTTTGCTGTCATTTTTTAGAAAGTTCTGGAGCTTTCATCACTTTATTCTACAGCCTTATATTGACATGTAGCAGCTGACCTGTGACTGGGAAACGGATTATAGAGATAAATAGTCAATTATTACAGCAGAATTTCCCAGTATGTGAGGCAGTAATTGGTTGGCTAGGGTATGATAGCTACAGCCTGGGCTTTAATCCCTGATAAGGTAAGTTTCATTAGCCATCTGGCTAGTTTAGGGTAAAGAAGTGTGTCTGTGCTGCATGGTAACTACGCTGAAATGATCATGACTCCAAGATTTTCGCCTGCACCCAACAGGAATTAATCAATTAATCTATCTATCTCACGTAATCCCTGATGGCTCTACTACAGCTAACCTGCGCTAGCCAGACTAGGATAATGCCTAATCTCAAGACTTATGTCTAATGCTTAATGCCTAATGCCTAATACCTCTTTCATACTATGTTCACAATAGCCTCTTGTACTAGACACTCTACAGCTAGGGTTTGGCTGCTCTGGCTTCCCGCTGCTACACCCTTCACAGTTACAAGAGAGGAGGAGGAAAAGCAAAGGAAAGGCAGAAAGAGCTGGTAAACAGGAAAGCAGCTGGGAAGTCTGGGGAGCGCAGGCCAGACTTAATGAAGCCCCCTATGCAGGGTCTGCACAGTATGAAACGTGGCAACTGTTTTTGTTTGGCATGTGAGTGTTTGAGAAAGGATCTGAACTTGTGTCTCAATGAACGTGTGTACAGCTTAGATGCCATTAATGAGTTCCTTTGACGCCGGGCCCACACAACCCCTAGTTTAGAATAAACTAAAATGTACTGGTTGTATGGGAAAGGAGAGAAAACAGAGAGGATTGTGGAGGAAGAAGTCAGAGGACGGCTGATAGTCTCTGCTGGACTGGGCTGATTAGGCCCAGAGAGTACAGACTGCTGCCAATTTAGGTTAGGTGCAATAATGAACACCTAGTATGAAAAGATGATGAGTTTGGCAGAGTTTTTTGACAGTAAATTGCATTGCAATCATATTAAGGATTATAGAACTATAAAATGTTTTTTTCCTCTTTATCTTACCTTCAAGGAATAGCCAGTTACTGACATTCAGTGACTTGGGCATAGCATCACTTCGAGCCATCCTCCACTTATGCTCCAGTCAAGAACCTTAATCTAAACGCCATACATTATATGATCTTAAAAGCAAATTATTTGTGGTTAAGTCATAAATTATTTCCTTTACAGAAGTGTTAATAAAGCAGAATCTTGTATCTTTACTGTTGTTGAGGTTTAGTCATGTTAATTTGCTCCATAGGTCAACCAGCACATGAAACATCATCAAAAGTCATTGATTGCATTCCTGATTACATCCTTGTACACAGTTTGTAAATTTTTATTTTTGTTATACTGAATTTTTACCAGTCTGATCAGTCTGAGGTTAAACGTCATCTTATCACATATGCTGCTTTTATGTCATATTGGCTAAACAGCTACAGAAGTTAATGTCAACCAGTGGAATCAAAAACTTCAGATTTGTCCTCATGCAGTCGTGGTATTGCTGTATGATGTTTTCTAAATGATGGATTTTATTGGTTAAGTAACAATGACTGTTATTATTTTATTGGCCATAGCAGCTTGGTGTATTTTACTGTGTATTACTTTAAACGACTTTTTGGGAGACAGTGCTGAATGCATGCAAAGTAATAGAAGGTTATACTTTATGTGCTGGTAGATAATAAGCTTCCATATTTGTTTCTCCTTGTCCTTTATTCTACCTTGAGGCAGAGTGTTGCTGGCTTCTTTTATGGGTTACCTACATGCAGAAAATTTCTGCATGCTGTTTATTTAGCTATTTACAGTACCATTGTACTTTTGAGGTAGTGTCCTACTTGTATTGGTTGTTTTTCTTGCTCATAGCTTTCTGCTCCTATAAAGAAAATAAAAGGAACCTCACCCTTTACTGCTTTTATTTGAAATATTTAACATTGTTTTACATATTTCAACCACCCACAATCGTATTTGCAAAACACACCCCTGATTTTAAGCAAACATTTTGGTTTGACAATGGAGCATGACATGCCTAGTCCTTGTGAGAAGTCTGTATTCAGTGTTTGTTTGTGCCTGAGTGATTAGATTCCTATTTGGCTGCCAGTCTCAATCCCTGCTGGACCCCTCAGACGGAACAGGCTGATTCCTTCGAGGCCCAGAAGCACAGATCAACAGCTACTATCAGCAGCAGCATAACAGAAAGCAAAAAGAAAAAGCTGGATTTCCGGAAGCCTGAATTTCTTCCTCCCCCTCTCTATTGGGAGTCTCCTCCTTTACCAGATTCCATGCAATATTCAAGACAGTTTGAGCCTAGACTGATCCATCACTCAAACAGTGACTGTGTGACAGGGTATGCATGGATGATTGCATACTATCCTTGTGTGAATGGCAGCAGCCTGTGTCTGTCTGTGAATTGGTGTGTGCTGTCTGTGTCCAAATGTTTCTGTAACATCTAATTAGTTCAGAGATGCATTCAGTCATGGGGTGACCAGCAGGTGTCTGGTTTTGTTGCAGCCCCAAGCCAGTGAAACACATTAATAAACTGGGAAAGGACAAGGGTACTACTCAGCTGTTTCATTTTGTAGAACTTCCAAATCTCTTATTCTCTTGCTCTTGCTCTCTCTGTTGCTAGGGGCCTTTGTGATGTCAGCTTAGTGAGGATGCCAGCAACTTTCCTCAAAGATCACCTGACTGTTGGTCCTGTGGCAGTGTCTCTGTCAGGCAGGGACACACATCAGACAGCCAATTTACACTGACTGCCACTCATTTAAAGTAGACATTTTGTGTGTGTGTGTGTGTGTGTATTTGCATGGATGCTTTGTGTGTATGGGCTTCCACTTGTTTTTGTGTGTGTTTCCGTGTCTTCGTGGAATGTGGATTGCTGTCTGCCTCTATTTTTGTTTTTGTGGATGTGTGAAGCTGTTGCAGTTGCAGAGGAAGGGCAAGCTTAGCCAAACTCACATCTTTACCCCAGGATGCTTTTTTTTTCTTTAAGGCATTACTCTTGACTGAGAGCCAAATTTAAGTCCTAGTAAAACAAGCTCCACAATTACTGTTTTACCACCCAGTGGTAGAGCAAAGAAGCAAAGGCCTTTGAAAAAGAAAATGCACAATCAAATAAAAAGTAGGCCAAGATAAATTAGATTAGTGGCTACATCTAAGCTGCGGCAGCAGCCAGAAATCTCCCATTTATCATATTCAGGCGTTTTACGAACACAGTGCTCAAGTTCTACAAATGAGCTTTTATATGTTCCTTCATTTTAAATCTGATAATGTACTTCACCTTATTTCCATTTCCCCTTCTCTCCCATTCTCCTTCAGCACCGTCTCCTTTTCAGTTCTAAACTTGCTTTTATCTACTCAGATCTTTCTTCAGCCCTCACCATGTCTCTTTCTCTTATTCTATATTCTGTGGTCTGTGAATTTTTCCCCATTTCCTCTCCCACCCTTCCCTGTCATCTCTATATAATGTCATTTTTGCAGTGCTTTGTTTTCATTTTTATCTCTACCTTTCTTTCCCCCTCTTCTCCACCTCTCTGCTCAAAAACTTCTCCTCTGCTCCAGTATTTGTGTGCCCGGGGACACTGCTGCGGGTGCAGGTGCCCAGCTCTCAGCAGGAGGCAGAGCACCAGGCAGGAGCATGGTGCAAGGACCCTCTGCAGTCTGGGGACCGTCTGTACGTCATGCCATGGACCCCATACCGCACTGACATGCTGTATGAGTATGCCTCCTGGGAAGACTTCAAACAGAACCGAGCCACCACCACCTACAAGTGCGTGCACCTCCAACTGTCCTGAATGATCAAATGGCATCTGTTTGCTGTATTGATTAATTGTCTATTGATTTGGAAATGGATTGTGGTAGAGAAATGCTCTGTCTGAATGTTCTCTATGAGTGTTTGTGGGACTATGAAATGCAGAATAAATTAGATAATACCTTTATCTTTATTTTTTCTTGACAGGTTGCCCAACAGAGTGGATGGCACAGGGTTTGTTGTGTATGACGGTGCAGTATTTTACAACAAAGAACGCACAAGAAACATAGTCAAGTATGACCTACGTACACGCATTAAGAGTGGTGAAGCCATTGTCACAAATGCTAACTATCATGACA
Organism: Melanotaenia boesemani; assembly: GCF_017639745.1. NCBI lineage: Eukaryota > Metazoa > Chordata > Actinopteri > Atheriniformes > Melanotaeniidae > Melanotaenia > Melanotaenia boesemani. Next base: position 27,862,944 of record NC_055683.1, on the reverse strand, counting down.
CTTCACCTTACCGCTGGGGAGGAAAGTCGGACATTGACCTGGCTGTGGATGAGAATGGCCTTTGGGTGATTTACGCTACTGAATCCAACAATGGACGACTGGTGGTCAGCCAGGTGGGAGAGCAGTGGTACACAGTGGAGCATGAGTTATGGATTAAAAATGCAGGAGCAGATTATGTTACAGTCTAATCTGACTAGTCAACAAAAGGTCATGTCACACTGGAATACCTTTGTATTGAAAGTAGAGAAATGATAGATGAGATAAAAGAGTATTGCTAGCTGAGAAAAAGACTAAGCATAATATGAAAGTTTTAGGGCTTAATTTTAAATCCCATCACAAAAAAAAAATAAAAAATAAAAAATCCTTACTAGTCATGAAAATATGTGATTTACATTTTACTGTAAATGAACCAGGAAACAGTTTCTTTCTGACTTCAAACATATTAATAACATTTAATCTACAGTCTATTGAACATTACATTTTGATTCATATTATACTGCCGATCGTTTGTAAAGTCAGTTTACTTTATCCTGCACACTCTCACACATCTCACAGTGTGATCCATCACTGCACAGCTGAATCATTCATATTTTAACATTAATTAAATATTTTTTTCCTAACATTTAAAATCCACATTTAGGAAACAAGCTCCTAATAAACAGATTGATCAGCTGGGACAGACTCCAGCTCCCTTGTGACTCTGACTGAGATTAGGCTGAATAAAAAAAAAAAAAAGATTGGATGGATTTTACACATTACCAGGAAATGGAAGCTATAAGAGTAAAATGTCAAGCCTACATGTTAGAGTGTAGAATAATGAAACAAGAAAGTAAGAAGAATGTAAACACCTACAATAGAATCATTGAGCAATGTTAAAATAGCCAAAAGTTAGCTTTCAACCTATTTTTAAACTTCTCGTGAATCTAGAAAGACATACCAAAATTTTAATTTAGGAGCACTTTAAATGGAAACAGTAAAAACCCCACAAATAAAACTGTATCTTTAAGTTACACCGACTTTAGCATTTTATCTTTGTCCACAGGTGAACCCTTACACCCTGCGCTTTGAAGGCACCTGGGAGACTAGCTTTGACAAGAGGATGGCCTCCAACGCCTTCATGGCCTGTGGAGTGCTTTATGCAGTGCGTTCAGTCTACCAGGATGATGACAGTGAAGCAGGCGGTGACCTGATCATGTATGCATATAATACCAACCATGCACGTGAGGAACCTGTCAACATCGCTTTCCCCAACCCCTATCAGTACATTTCCTCTGTGGATTACAATCCCCGAGACAACCAACTTTATGTGTGGAACAACTATAATGTGCTTCGGTATCCGCTAGAGTTTGGACCACCTGACCCCACCACTGGTAAGGAATGATTTTACAAAGTCCAAGAAATGTATTTATCTGTCTTTATCTTCTTCTTCTTCTTTTTTTTTTCTTCTTCTTTTTCTTCTTCTTCTTCTTCTTCTTCTTCTTCTTCTTATTATTATTATTATTATTATTATTATGTGTTAAATTATGAAGGAGAATCTTGTCTTCAGTCTCTGAGTGTTTAATTGGTAAAACATACTTTTCTGTAATATTTTGCAAAGGTAATTTACTTTACTGTAATATATAATGAAGCTTTTTGTGCTGAGTGAGAGAACACTTCAGACAGTCTGTGCAGAATGTGTTTATCTGACATTTGGATGCTGCAGATACCAAATAATTATATCCAACCAAATTTACAATATGGAGCAGCCTCTCAGGTATGACTGCTGTATAGGGCTTTATTTCAACATTACTGTGTCATTGTTAATGTACAGTCATTCTTAAATGATAAGAGAAGGAAGAAATTGGAAGCACTACACTGCATTTCAGCAGTCCATCACTGGGAGTGCGTGGTTTGGATTTACTGTAAATCCAAGTCGCATCAAGGCTTGTATGAAGCTGGGATTAGACCTCGAGAGAGGCGAGGCAGAGACAGACGGGCAGCAGCCCTCGCAAAGTTGCATGCTGACTCTGCGTTTGATCTGTAAGGATTTTGTAGTTGTGATGTTTTTCTTTTATCTTCGCATTAGGTTGGTTATTAGTGATGGGAACTTCTCTGATACGTTTGATAAATTTTTTACTTATCCACAACTTGTGGTGATGATTTTTCCCCATCTCCTCCCCTGCTTCTCCTCCTCTCTCTGGAGAGCATGCTTTGAGAGCCTCAAAAAAGTGTTTGTCACCCCAATTATTATGAAACTAACTTTTAAACTGTGCTTCTAAGGGATCTCAAATTCACATGTATGTGCTCCTTATTCTCTTGATCTCTTTCTGTTGCCCTTTTTAGTTCAGTTTCTAACAAATCCCTATTTTCTCATTTGTCTCTCTGAATGACTTGGGTTACTTCAGGCCCTCTGACCACCGCCCAAGTGACCACCACTCCTCCAGCAAAGCCGTTCACATCCAGTGTCAGCCCTTCTACTGCTCGCCCTCTGGCCCCCACCTCACGCCCAATTGGATCCATCAACAAGCATCCTGATCTGCGTCCAATCACAGCCACAGTGCCTGTTACCCGCCGGCCTCCCCGCCCTCCTCAAGACCCAGTGCGCTTTGTCTGTGAGGCTAAGCTAGTCCGAGGTGTCCAGTGGCCCACCACCCAGCGAGGAGAAACAGTAGACCGGCCATGTCCCAAAGGATCTCTTGGTAAGGATATTTGCATGTTAATATTTCTTAGTTTTCAACTCTATTAAAAAAAAAACCAAAACATATGTTTTACATGTTCTCATCCTGCACATCCCCCATCTATGTGAGAGTTTGCAGCGAATATTCATGCACAAATGGTCAGTATGTTTGTGTTCTCCTGCTTTTTTCCACTTTTGCCTTCTTCTGTCCCTCTATTGGTCCAACCAGTGGGCACATTCCCTGAGGACTGCAGATAAAAGCTCATCCTCCACAAATGAAAGGCGCATCTCCCAGAGAAACAGAGCTGATTGAAAGTAGCAAATAATGAAATGAAAGACCAAACAACACAGGCTTTACCTCCTTTCATGCTAGCTGCCATACTCCTAAACATTCAACCATCAAATAAAAACTCCCTCTAGTCACAGAAAAAAGACATCTCCCTCCATCCTTCTTTCCAATTCGTTCACTGTTCCTTTATGGTCTCTCTGAGTTAAATTAGCAGCTGCCTTAATTGCCTAGTCTTGCCAGAGCTCTCAAACCCATTCTGTGGTCGATGAAGGAGAGTATAAAGAAAAGTGGAAAAGAGAAGGGAAAAATCAGTGGGAGAGCATGAAAAAAGGAATGAAACGTAGCGTCACATCTGTGTTCCTACTATGACTTGTGTTGCTGCATTGTCTCTGTCATCTCTCCTCTTCCGATCTTCTTCCCTCTCAGTCCTCTGAGGTCTTCATCCTCTTTTCTCTGCACTGTCTTTGTGACTTGATGTTGAGTATTTGTGTTAGCAACTGCAGATAGAGCCCTCTCTGGTTTTATCCCTGCATGGTGTCCTTTTTCTGAACCCTCATAAGTGAACACAGAAACCCAACTAGATATGAGGTTCACTGGAAGGTGCTTCCCTTCAGGTGTTTTTTTGAAGGTGAGGGATCATACCTGATGCCTGGATGTACCTGTGTCCAGAGAATAAAATGCTATGTGGAATGTCAGCATATAGCGTGTTCTCCATCTCTCCTCCCTCACTGCCCAACATTTATTTAACCTTTTTCATTTCCAGCTCATTTAGACTTAGGCTTTTACTCTTCTTCCCTCCACTCCCTTCCTTCTAATTTTCAAACAAGTGTAGTATTGCATTTTTAAAATTCTTTTTATAAATTTTTTCTTGGTTTAAACTATCAGACATTTTATATTCATCCTTCTCCTTCACACTTCCCCTTTTAATTGCAGACCCCTAATACTTATTATCTCTAATGCCCTCACCCTGTTTCCTCTTCCTCTGCTTTTCTCCAGGCATTGCTTCATTCCAGTGCCTGGCGGCTCAGGTCATGTGGAATCCACGGGGTCCTGACCTGAGTAACTGCACCTCCCCATGGGTCAACCAGGTGGCCCAGAAGGTGAGACCTGAAGTCGTACCCTGTGACCATGAGCCCAACCCTTTCCTCTAGCCCACTGCCCTAGACAGCCTCCCTGTCCACCTCCACTAAGACATTAACATATCTCTAAGGCTATCCTGATTAAAATACAGACTAATTTCAACTGACCCTTTATTACAAGGCATCTGCTCTTGATGTTTAATTAACTCTATTTTTCACTAATATACTTAGATTACAGCTAGGCTAAATTATTCCTAAAAATCAGGTCTGTGGTCTCACAGCTCTCACAGAGCTCAGCTATTACATTTTAATTTTGTATTACTTGGACTGAAGTCTGTTCAAATATATCATATCTGTGCAGTAGCTACACATAATGGTCTGTACGGTGCAAACAGATTTGAGCTTAAAGGTTTTTTTACACTGTGTTATACATTCTCATCCAAACAGCTGAATTACAGTTGAGGTAGTTCTTGATTATTTAGCCATGCACATTAAGATTTCTTAGATACTTTTTTGTTGTGTATGTGCTTGGAAGGATAAGTAGCATCACTGAATAGAAGCATCATTGGAAGAATCCATTATACAGTCTCCTTTTGGCAAAAATCAATTGCAGTGTGTTTGCTAAGGTTGCAATTTGCAAGTGAAACAGAGCAAGGGATAATAAAAACTTAATGATGTGTCTTACGAGGTCCATGTCTGTTTATAATGATGCAAAAGGGATTAATTATAAAGAAGAATTCTAAAAAATCTAAAAACAAAATGAAAGCTGAGGGTTTTTTTTTTGTTTGTTTTGTTTTGTTTTTTTCATTTGTAGTTTTTTTTTTTTTTTACTGCAACATTTTTGGTGCCTTGTCATGGAATGCAGGTGAGAGTGTGCATTTATGTGTGTTCATGTGTAGATAAAGAGTGGGGAGAATGCTGCCAACATAGCGGGTGAGTTGGTGAACCATACACGGGGTCGGATCCAAGCTGGAGATGTTAGCTCTTCTGTTCGGCTGATTGAGCAGCTGCTGGATATTCTGGATGCTCAACTTCAGGCCTTCAGGCCTGGAAATAGAGAGTCAGCAGGACGAAACTACAATAAGGTACAAGAAAGTGTAAACACACATTTTCACCCACCCACGCACACACACATTCATTGTATTTTTAAATCAAGCATCAGAAATTAATGTGAATTTCCCCCCTATTTCCCATGCATGGACCGGAGTTTTCAGTCTCCAGTTTATTTGTTTAGTTGTTTAATTCAATCTTTTGATTTGTTTTTGTTTTTTAATTATTTATTTATTTATTTTTTCTCCTTCCTAGTTCCAGAAACGTGAACGGACCTGCCGAGCATTTATCCAGGTAGCTGTTTTTCTTTTGTCTGCTAGCTTTACATGGTGAAACTGTTCTGTGACTTAAAATAACTGAGGGCAGATAAATTCTTTGAATAGGTTTGTGGATGAGACTCCTTTAAGTGTTTAATAATTTATTTTGCCTTATAGAATTTCAGGCTTATGTTGAAGGACAGTTTGTAAAATATTTGGAATTATTCATAGCACATCCTATAGAGTATCTGAATGTTCAAAAATTTCCCACATCAGTGAAAGCTGATTTATAGGTTTTCTGTTGCTCTTGCTGTGCAAACTTCGTTTGAAAGACAGGCAGATGAAGAAGTCATCGGTCTGCAACATAATCTTGGCTTTGTTGCTGTGTGATAGACCTTACAGCAAATGTATAATATTGGCCTTGGCCTCATTGTGTTGCACAATAAGTTACAATATCTGTTGTTCAGAGAAAATCTAATTTAACTACAGTATGAAAAGCAACAGTTTGGGTTATGACACCCCTCAGTTCTTCAATATTTGTGCAATATATGTGCCTCTGAGAAAGCTCTAATCTAATATCAAGAAAAGGCTCTGTGTATGCGTCTTTGTAATGATGAAATGCGGCACTCTGCAGCACAGTCTTTTATGTGTCTTGACCTCCCTGCATCATACTGTAATATGACCCTATATCTCATGATCTCAGTTGGTGCAAGATGAATGCAAAGCCTGCTGCATAGAATGTCACTGAGCCATTATTTTGTGTCACTTAGTAAGCTACCTTGTACTTGCTGCAAGGTAGCTTAGTATAATAACCACTGATCCAAGGATGAAGTACAAACACCCTCAGCCTTTTTTTTCTGTAGCACACAGAGCACATTCTGATGCTCAATTCATTTTCTTAACAGCAATGGTCTTTATTCCACACAGCAGTCAATCCTTCATTTTGAGAGGCCTGAACAAGAGAATTACATGATTCATCAAGCAGGCTACTCCAATAAATTGGATAGCTGATACAACCATCAGAAATTGCCATTAAATGAATTGTAAGTGTGAAATAGAAAGGTAATATGTCTGGCATAGAATAATAATAAATGTAGAGCAGGATGTTGGCAAGTTTCTAGGAAATTATAACTAAAGTCGACTTTGTATGTTGAAGGGCTCATGGAACATGTTTGCACTACGATGCAGTACACAAAATAAATCATTACCAAGACAGTGAAGCACAAATCAGGAACAAACTGATAATTAATGATGGTTAATTACTAGCTAACAGCACTTCCTGCAAACTAAGAGCAGACTGTTTGGAATAGTGTTAATGAACCAGAGTCTAATAATTAGTCATCCAGAATTAAGCTGACTCAGAAGTGGCTGTTAAATGACACAAACCCAAAAAGGATTGATTATCACGTTCCTATTATTAACCACGTTAATGTATGTTGCAGGAATCATCATCGTGCATCAGTACTTTATAGTTATGTGTTTATTAAACGTTCACATCATAACTACTTTGGAGCTATCTGCTAACTACATAGGTCCCTCAGTTGATAGTTTATCTCATATTAAGAACTTTATATACCTTATAGTTAAGTCTCGTTATTATTCCCAACTATTATTATTTCTTTTCCCTCTGCTTTTTGCAGGCGGTGGTGCAAACAGTGGACAATTTACTCCGTCCTGAATCTTTAGAATCGTGGCAAGACATGAACAGCACAGAGCAGGCTCACACTGCCACCATGCTACTGGACGTCCTGGAAAAAGGAGCATTCCTGCTGGCCAATAATATGTACGGGAATCGCTTCTCTGACCGAGCCCCCAGTGTTGGTAAGAAAACAGCATTAAAGGTTTTTAATTATGGATGAACTTCAGTTCAGACCACTGTGAGGGAAACTGTGCATTTTGATTGCGACTCTAATTTTCCCTTGGGTGTTTTTGCACCGTTAACAGCACAAAGGTTTTAAAAGAAATCTGCATACTGTGTTTCCACCAACAGATCTCGAGGTGCACGTTGTCAACACAGAGATGGAGCTGCAGGACTTGTCATTCCCTCAAAATTACGCCAGTGACAGCACCATCCAGCTTTCAGCCTCCACGATCAAACAGTACAGTCGCAACGGTCAGTAACCCTTTCCCCCCTCAACGCTGTCACCATTAGGACTGAAAAATTGTTCTGTTGTGTGACACTCCTTCCCTCATGTTTCCATTTGCATTTTCATGCAAGCTTAAAACAATCTGTATGCAGTTGACTAAGTTATTGGTTCATAATAATAGGCTAATCAGATTAACAAAAGCGCTGAGACAATTTCTTTTCTTGATGGTTTCTTAACAGCAGCCTTAATAGAATAGCTGGGGAGGCGTGTAGATTACAATCGGCCCCAGTCTGACAGAGCAATCTCAGCACTCCCTCTCTTCTCTTTTCCCCATTCCCTCGCTCAGACTTTCCACCATCTTATCCCCCTCTGCCATCTCCCTTGTTTCTAGCCCCCCTCCTCCCACTCTGTCATCCTCCCTCGCTCCCTTCCTCCTCCCACGGTCCCTCTTCCCTACCCTCTTCTGTTTTCTGCCTCTTCTCGGCTCTGCAGTGGGAACGAGATTAGAATGATTGAAACAAACGCACATGAAATATTCATATGGAATAATAAGAGATCTGTGAATGCTTGAGGGATGAATGTTCCATTGCCTTCCACATTAAATCTCGCTCTCTTCCACCAGTCAAAATGAAACGGTCCTTACCATCATTCTAACCTTCACTAAGTCTCTCTCTCTGTCTCCCTTTCACTCACCCTGTCACTCTATGCTCTCTATCCCTGCTGCTGCTGTTACCATATCATGCCCTCATTTCTGTATTTTTTTTCCTCTTCTCTCAGTCCCCTCCCCCTTTGTCATCTTATCTCTAGTTCCCTTTTAATGTAACATCTGCCTTTTTCACTTGGTGTATTTGTAATTTTCTAGCCCTGCCATTATTTCTCATCATTTTTTCGCATTTTTTTTCTCTGTGCAGGACAAGTAAAGGTGGTGTTCATTCTGTATAAAAATTTGGGATCCTTCCTGTCCACTGAGAACGCCACAGTGAAGATGGAAATGGAGGGGCCGAACCATGAAAAGAAGCAACTTACAGTCAACTCCCACGTAATTGCTGCCTCCATCAACAAAGAGTCCAGCAGAGTGTTTCTTACTCAGCCAGTGGTTTTCACACTGAAGCATCTACAGGTAGTTTAAGTCAAATTAAAAGTTCAAACTCTTAAACATCAGTTTCTATTTTCCCTCATAACCACTGTCTTTTTTTTCTGGCAGATGGAAGATTACTACACTCCAAACTGTTCCTTCTGGAACTACTCTGAGCGCTCCATGACAGGCCAGTGGTCGTCGCAGGGCTGCAGGCTTCTGGATACCAACAACACACACACCACCTGCTCCTGCAGCCATCTCACCAACTTTGCCGTGCTCATGGCTCACCATGAGCCCAATGTAAGTAAACAAGGGTGTGGCAGACACGTTTAAAATGGAAGCCGGGTAATTTATGCAGACATTCATTGGTGTGTGTATTAGCGTTCACTCACTCATAGTCACACACCCTCACACACACGCACAATTATGTTCCCTCTCAAGGCTGACAAGCTCTTTGTTTTGAATTTTCTCTTTTCCTCCTTTCACTCCTTTCAGGGAGGCACCGACTTACAAATTTATGTCCCAGTACTTCTAGCTGACATTCACATGAATTTAAATGTCATGTTTTTTTTTTTGTTTTTTTTTCAGGACGTCTTGTCTCTTGTCTTCACACTTTAGCTCCTTGCATATATTTACAAATATTAAATAAGGCAATTTGGCTCTTTCTGTCCCCTCCCCCCTGTTCCATCCATCCACCTTTTGTTTCTGCTGCTCATCTCCCATCCCACTATTCTTCTTCCACTATGTTCTGTTCTTCTTATTATATTTCTTCTCTCTCTCGCTCTCTCTTCCCCCTGCCATTTTTTTAACTCATTGCTTCTCAAACATAAATACCAGGGCCGGATGCACGAACTGATCCTGTTTGTGATCACCTGGGTGGGCATCGTCATCTCCCTGGTGTGTTTAGCCATCTGCATCTCCACTTTCTGCTTCCTGCGAGGCCTGCAGACTGATCGCAATACAATCCACAAGAACCTCTGTATCAACCTCTTCATTGCTGAACTGCTCTTCCTCATCGGCATCGATAAGACGGAATACCATGTGAGTTTATAGCCACACAAATTTCCATTCTACTTGCTAACATTTTAAAGTTTTCACTCATGAACTGAGTTTTGCTTGTCTTCTTGGAATTAAAAAAAAATTACAGCCCTTTTGCAAAGTGAAAGAAACCTAACGTTTTCATTATACATCGTCCTTTAAAACCCTCAATTAAAAGTAAGTCACAAGGTCAGGATGCCTTTTATTTATTCTAACTTGAAAGTGACATTTACAGCAAAACATTATCAGATTTTGAAACTTTTTATTGAATAACTGTGACACTGAAAATTGAGGCAGTGTCATTAAGTTCCTCTTAAAACATTTACCACACAGAGTAATGAATTATCACTCAATAATGTTCAGAGAACCAGTCACCCAGGGGGCAGCTTTATTTCATTTTTTTCCTGTTAATGTTCAGTAACACTACGTGATAGTTACTCTGTTCTGTCCTCTCCTGATTTTCGCTTGGTTATATGCCTGAATCTTAACTGTTTCTCTTTCTTCATCTTAATATTTTCATTCCTCCTGTTCTCCTCTCTCTGCTCTCTCCCTGGCTGCTTCCCTCAGATTGCCTGTCCCATCTTTGCTGGCCTTCTGCATTTCTTCTTCTTGGCTGCCTTCTCCTGGATGTGTCTGGAGGGTGTGCAGCTCTATCTCATGCTCGTGGAGGTCTTTGAGAGCGAATACTCACGCAAAAAATACTACTATCTGTGCGGCTACTGCTTCCCCGCACTGGTGGTGGGCATCTCCGCAGCCATAGACTACAGGAGCTATGGGACCAAGAAAGCGTACGTGTGAAGACAGGCCTTTTGCACCTGCAGATTGAGAAGTAGGATTATGTTATTCCCCCAGCTGGAAATGTAATATGCAGTGCTGTGTGAATGGCTCTTGTGCCTCCCCACAGACTGGGTTTTCTGAACACACTTAGCCGAAGCCTGATGATTAGCCTTCATAAGATAATCCGCTGAGACGAGGAAGTAGTGTGCGCATGCCTGCTTGTGCGTGTGTGTGAGTGTGTAAGGCTCAGTGTGTGTGAGTGTATGTTTGTTCATGGGCTTAGTTGCATATAACGCTCTCCTCTCCTCTGTGCCACTCCAGATGCTGGCTGCGAGTGGATAACTACTTCATCTGGAGCTTCATTGGACCCGTTTCATTTGTTATTATGGTATTAGCTATGCTGTCAAGCACTATTATTCCCCTCCTAATTTTGATATCACTCACTCACATCAAAAGTTTTTTAGCAATATGGTGTTTTGTTGTTTTTTTTTTTTTTACGTTACTAATACACAAATACAAAGTCAATCTACTTTTCTTGACTTCCTCTTGTTTTCTGTCCTCAGCTTAATCTAATTTTCCTCACGATTACTCTACACAAGATGATCCGAAACTCTTCAGCACTCAAGCCTGACTCTAGTCGCCTGGATAACATAAAGTGAGTTCAAATGTTTGGATAAAATACTCCGGCATAATATATGTTACTTCTTGAAAAATCTATTGTTTCTACTCTCATCAGGTCGTGGGCTCTAGGGGCAATCGCACTGCTGTTCCTCCTTGGGCTAACGTGGGCTTTTGGTCTCCTCTTTATTAATGAGAATACGGTAATCATGGCCTATCTGTTCACCACCTTCAATGCCGTCCAGGGCATGTTCATCTTCATCTTCCACTGTGCCCTGCAGAAGAAGGTAACAATACAAGGCTGGTTTTTGAAGATATGCTTCCTTGTTATGAGCAGTCAAATGTTGAGTAGATAAAGGAATAAATGAACATTCAAGTCTAACTGACATTCAGTATACATGGTTAGAGTGAATGCATTGTGTACATTTTGCTTTGGGTATGCCATAAAAAGCTCTGTTGCCTCACAATCAGTTCAGTCAATTGAAACCAAGTGTTTGTGTTTATGAGTGACTCTTAAAAGCTACCCGCTCTGTCGGTGTCTTTTTCTGTTTTTTTTTTTTTTTTTACAGGTCCATAAGGAGTACAGTAAATGCCTGCGTCACTCCTACTGCTGCAGCCGCACTTCCACCAGCAGCTCCCATGGTGCCCTGAAGAACTCAGGCCTTCGTGCCAACAATCGCTACTACAGCGGCAGCCAAGCTCGCCATGCAGCGGCCCACAGACAGGTGTGTTCAGGACAGGCTTACACATAGAAGACTAGCACACACACAAAACACACTGGCAGATGTCTTTAGCATCAACAAGACCACTACTGAGTTTGAAATTCTGTTTTTCTTATAATAAATGAGAAGTAAATCTGCCTGTGCGGCAAGATGATTTTACTTGTACTTACCAGCTTGTTTCAGTGGAATGAAATGAAAAATCAATTTTCTGAATCAAATGACTTTTTTTTTCTTTTCAAGAGAAATGACTCCGTTGATAGTATGTGACTTTTTTAGATCGCTGTCAAAAGGGATGTCAAAACAAAGCGAAATTGCTTTAAAATATAGGTATCAGGTTATCACTCTTCAGCTACTGTAGTTTCTCTCTGTTTAAAAGGTTTTTTATGTACGATTCTGAAGTACAAAATGACTGTACATGCGGGGGTTTGATTACAAATCAATACAGATGACTCACTGATTACTTTCCGGAGGGGTTGAACTTTCTTATTTAACTGACTTCTCAGCCCACAGTCAAGTAATATGTACAGAAAATGAAGCAACAGTGATAAATTTATTCTTAGTGCCATGGCACACCATTGTGTGTGTTACATCACGATTACCCATATGACCTGCTCATCTAATCATCATGCTGAATATCCGGTCTGATCATATTTGTTATGAATGTTGTACTTTAAAGTTTCCACACAGTGTTGGCAGGTCTGTGTATCACTGTGTAGATGACTATTTTATGAAGATCTTAGAAGCCTATGCACTATATATAGATGAAGGGCCCATATAAAACCATCTGTAAACGCTGCACATGCTGCCATACATGCAGTGGTACACACACACAACACAAAAATGACTAATTATTCCTCACAATCAACAAACAAGATTTCCCACAATGTAATAATGCAAAACAATTCTATCGACGACTGCAATCATGTCTTACACATCTCAAGCTTATTAACACGCCTAATGATAACATGGAAAAGTTGTGTGTCTCTTTAGCCGACGCTTCAGTCTCTTTGTCTGGCCTGTTTGTCTATTGTTCTTCTGGATTAGCACCAGAATAAGTCCCACAGTTTTGATTACAGCTGCCCCACTGAGTTACAAAGTCTACCCGCCGTGTTTCTATATTTAACATTTTTGTGTTTGCCGCTACTCGCGGCACTCTGCTCTTTCCTCCAGAGTCGGATCCGTAGGATGTGGAATGACACGGTTCGGAAGCAGACAGAATCTTCCTTCATGGCAGGAGACATCAACAGCACCCCGACACTCAACCGAGGTTAGACCTCCGACTATTGCTGCTCTAATTCAGTAGTTCACATTTACATGTTTGCAAAAACATAACACGCTTCTAAATATTTAAACAACTAAAGAAAACGTTCATTTAAAAGGCAAAATCTTGCTATTCTGCATGAAATGTTCACACATTACAGTATGAAAGGATGATGCAATATGTGGTCATCTGCTTGATATGTTACAGTAAGTTTAACTTATGATGCCGTTTGCTTTGCTGTAATTTGGTCAAACTGCAAACAAAAGTTCCCAGAAGTTGAAATATAAACTGAATAATATATGGTTGAAGGCTGGATGATGAGTTTTAATTTGCTGAATAGTAACAACTGCTTGTTTCTAAAAGCATTTAACAGCAGCAAAACTATCTGGAGCTCAGCTGCTATGTTCCCCCAATATGTGTGTAGTTGTAAGTAAAATAACACCTTCTGCTGAGGTTCTTTTGTAATGAAGTGTATTTACGAGTGATCAGCCTGAAAAAAAGAGACAGTGAAGCCACTTGGCTATATTTAGAGTATAATTAATTTTTATCTTTTCTTTGCCATTAGAAACAGTTCTGTAGCGAGTTCCAATAGAAATTTTCTCTTTTACGTCATTTTTCAGCTGCTTTGTTTATTCACTTTCCCTTGTGATTTCTGATCATTTTTCAATTAAACACTGAAAAAGATTCAGACAAACAATTAGCATCACAATATTCCATCATCTTCTGTTTTTCCTTTTTAAAATCGATTTTCCTCTAAAGCTAATGAAATCACAATTCTCCTTAAAACTATATCACACACATACCTGTTTTGTGCCATTACTGGAGAAGAAAAAAAAATCTGTAAAAGCAGTGCTCCTGATTTAAGGACATAAGGACATGAAAAATGCATGTGCCACTGATTGTCTCAGCCTCAGCAACTGGTGGTGTCAGCAATCAGAGACACCGAGATGATCAAGGTTGGCTAAGGTTCCAGATTGGGTTTGGCGGGGTGTTGATCGTGACACAGAGGCTGTTGCTAAATCAGCCGTCACTCCCTATGCTAATTTCATCCATTTTGTTTTTAATGAACTGATTAGCGTGTGAGCGAACAGGGGGTAATTATTCTAATTGAGGAGAGAGACAGGAGTAAGGCAGGGGGTGAAGAAGAGGTGTGCTGTGAGTGAGTTGGATGGATGAGAGGTGTGTATGTATGTCTGTATGCATTTGTGTGAGGTGAGGTGGGTCGGTTTCCTGGTCTTTTTCGTTACAATGCAGCAGTCATCAGACCTGGAGGAGACGCACTATGTGCATCACTTTATGTTGTGCTGTCAAAGACAAACAAATGTGCTTTAAAGCCTTTATATTCGGTGCGACTCAGAGAAGTTTGGCAGAAAGTGAAAGACAAAAGCAAGCGTGGAGATAGATATAGAGTGAGGCGCTATCACGGAGAAATAATTAAAAAGGCAGAGTCTGGAGGAGAGATGCTGCGTTGTTATCACTGCCATCTAAGATCTCTTTGATTTCCCCACTTCACTTCTTTATGAACTGCAGTCTCTTCCTGACAATAGTAATCTGTCCAGAATAAAAGGCATACGGTACACACACATACACTGAGCCTCCCATACTTCCCTTGCCCTACTTTTCCTCTAGACTTACAGCTAGCTTCTTTAATTTTCTACAAGATATTCCCATGAGGTACACACAGAAACTAATCCCAACTAATTTGGTGGTGTTTGAAAAATAAATCTGGCATGAGGAGCTGAGAAAATGTGGTGGAGTCGACACAGCAAAGCACGCCAGAAAATGAACGGAGAGGGACTTGTGTGGCATGCCAGAAAGATGGACAGAGGAAGTGTAAAAGGAGGGAAAATGACAAATAAATAGCTTTGTATGAGTGCATATTTTACTTTTTTAGAATTCTCTGCTCCCTTGCTGTGTGATAAACAGCAGGCAGGGGACCTGAAGGTTGCACTTTGCCTTGGACGACTCTCCGTCATGCTGTCCTATTTTTAATTTCATGGCATTTCTGTTCGAGTTGCCTCAGGCTGGAGCCATACGTGGGCATTATACAACATTCTCAGTGTGCCATTTCTTTGAATTATATTTGTCTTGTAGTGGCATTCACATTTCACTGTGAAATTAACTGTGTTTCCATGACTGCACCTTTAGACTGCATAATGGCACGCATTACTGTTCTCCCCCATCTGACTACATTGTCAGAAGCGAAAGGATCAAAAAAAAAAAAAGAAAAAAAGAAAAGGAAAAGAAAGAAAAAAAAATAGAAGAAGAATGGCAATGCTCTGAGCAGCACCCTTCCCCTGCAATTGTATTTTTGCTCAAAGGTTACAATCAGCAGACGTAAACACTGAGGGGAACACTGTGAAATGCATTACTCCATAAAGAAATGGCACAACAAAAAATAACCCCATCTGAATAAACAGTAAATATTTTTATGATTCCAGATGTTATTAGAGTGTGAATTTCAGAACACCTATTGTTTGCTTTGTTTCTGTTCTTGCTTTGCATAAATTCAAGTCAAATTCATGATTACATTTATGATTACGTTCATTTTTGAATGTTTGTGTCTTGCAGCAACCATGGGCAATCACCTTCTGACGAACCCAGTGTTACAGACTCGCACTGGTACGTCTCCTTACAACACTCTGCTGGCTGAAAGCTTCACCCCGCCCTCACCTGGTGTCTTCAACTCTACCGGTTAGCGCCTCATAAACGTCTCAGTCTGTGTGTACAGTCTTGTCAACAAGTGTGAGTGTGTGTGTGTGTGTGTGCAATATGAGCCCAGCTTGCTGTCCGTCTCTCTGTTACTCTGTCAGCAGTTTGACATGGTATCTGCACACTCACTGCCGTTGAGCATGTGCATGTATGTGTGTGTGTTATTCTTCCCTGACTATGTAGCTGTCAGACAGATTCACTAGGCTGAGAAGAACAGAGCCAAACAGTGCCTACAGCCTAACCAGCCATCTGGTCAGATCTCCAATCTTCATGAGAACAGCCACAAATTGATTAGAAGTTTAGCTACAGCTGTGGCTGCCAGAAATGTTTAGGATGGTTTTCCTGTTCCCAGGGAGCAAAAATAGTTGGCTTCAGTTACGATGGCTATAGAAAGAGATCAGACAGCTCTGTGGCAAGGGACAGGCCTTCTGGATGCAGGTTACCCAGGTGCTTGCTCTTTGAAATAATCATTGTGTTCCTACTCTGCAGTTTTTAGATGCCTAAAACTGCTAATTTATACAAATTTTGTTAATATCTCCACCGCAGTCCTAATATTTACAATGCTAAATGAGAGCTGTAAGTCTATGCATGTGGCTGGTTGCTGGCTGAGTTTGCACCCGCAGAGTATCAGGCTTAGTTTCACAGGACTGAAATTTAAGGCTGCCTTTCTGTTAAATATTTTAAAGCCTCTCTGCACAATACGTCAAGCTTGATGGCCAAGGGCCTGGCAGCCAAGTCATTTTTAGAAGGGAGTGGTAGAGGATAGAGAGAGCACTTCATTAGAATGTCTAATTACCCACACCACCACCAAAGTAGAACGTTGATTAAAGTCAAACTACACATTAAAAATTAAAAATGAACACACTTCTCAGTTTCTAGGCAGCTGTGGTTTTTTTTCCTTTGCTGTGGTGATAATTTGCTAGCAAACCCACAACATATTTGTTGCACAGAAGGGAATTGATAAAATAAATATTAATGCTACTGTACAAGGATTTGTGTGGGTTCATGCAGATTTAACTGACAGTAGTAAAAGAATATCTTGAATATTTATCTGGAACATAGATGCTCTATGAATCTTGGAAGAATGTGGTATCATGCAAACTGCACTAAATCTGCATAAATCTGAGTAAATATGACAATGAATGTCAAGAGTTGGTTAAATTTGAGAGAGATTGGAGAGAAGGAGGTTAAGTATAAGAATATTTTAACAATAACAATAGCTTTGAAATATCTTGTCACATCAGTACAATTGCTTACACTGTCTATTATGCATTCTCTCAACATGCCTTTCTCATGGATGTGCAGGAACCTTCCGTGACCCAAGTTAGTGTAATTAACATTTTACTTTCTTTCCAACATTTAAAATCTCACCATTTGAAAATAATGCAAAAAACCTGTGTTGTCTGTTTTGGGTCCAGAGAGTACACTGTCTAAGCCCCGTGACCCATGTGGAATGGAAACTCTTCCCTTGAATGGCAACTTCAACAACAGCTACTCTATGCGCAGTGGCCCATCAGGTGGTGGTGGGGGCAGCTGTGACTTTCTAAGTAGTGGAGGTGGTGACACTCCTTCGCCTATGTTCAATCCCCGCAGTTCAGAAACCCTGGGAGGTGGAGGGATCCGACGAAATCTCTCTGATGCTGCAGCCTTTGAGAAAATGATCATCTCTGAGCTTGTGCACAACAACCTAAGAGGTGGTGTTGTCGGGGGAAGCGGAGGAGGTGCAGGTGATGCAGAGGACAGAGCATATGGCAGTCTGGCCAGGGGACATCCCAACAGTGGGGTTGGCCGGGGGACAGCTGTGGCCAGGCCAGAACCGTCAGTGAGCATGGATGAAGATGATGAGTTTCTGAGAGAAGCACGGCAGCGAACACCACAGGATGTGGAGCTGCTATACAAAGCTCTGGAGGAGCCCCTGCTGTTACAGCGTGCCCAGTCAGTCCTCTACCAGAGCGACCCAGAGGAGTCAGAGAGCTACACGGCCGACCTCACAGAGAGCCTCGGCCACAGTGGCCACAGCAGTCAAAGTGCTGGTGGGCAGGGAGGCAACAAGGTACCAGACTCCCCTGCCCATGACTCCCTGTACACCAGCATCACCAACCTGCGAGACTCGCCTTACCCTGACAGCAGTCCTGAGCCCCTGGAGGTGGTGCCTCGTTCAGCTCAGCCCCCTGAGGAGCTGTACTACAGTTCTGGGAGGCCCGCCCTGGGATCTCGCGGGGCCCCCATGCAGACCTTCTACCAAGCCCCACCCCGGAGACCTAGTGGGGAGGGACATCAGGCTCAGGAGCCTGCCCACAATGAAGGAGATGGACAGATGCAACTGGTCACCAGCCTGTGACTGGAGCCTAAAGGAGGAACCTGGGGACTATTGTGATGACCAGAGCCTCCTATTAGCTCGTCTATTCTCATGTGTCTCCACTTTCTGCTTGTTTGGTTGCCTTTCTTTCTCTTGACTTTTATTTAACTAACATATGAGCAAACAGATTGACCTTCTAGGGAGTTGTTGCTGACTCTGCAGAAGCAGCCTTTACCATCAACCTTCCCCTGTCCTCTGGAGATGAATGATGAGTGTTTTTTCTGCAGAGTGTTGATCAGCTCTGTCTAACCTCAGTCATCACCAGTTCCTTTGGTACCCCAAGGCCAAGTCCAGCACTCTGAATGTACCAATCCACCCCTATTACCTTCAGATATTTCAAAACTTTAAAACTTTGTTAAAAGTTTTATATGTGATTTCTCTTCATACCTGCCTCCCGAGATCGGGATATTATTTTGTACTTTGTCTCATTTCCCTTTCTTACCATCTATTGGTCTTTTTTAAGTCTTTATTTGATAGGTGTAGTTAGCTGAGGAGACAGGGAGTACAGTACACCATTATTACCTAAAAAATGTCTCACAGAAAGCTCTTCATTGTTGCCAAAATATCTTTTATTGAGCCAGAACAGAAACAAGGACATTTGCAAGGCGCACACACGCACACACACACCCACATACACTCTGAATTCATCCAGAAGTGCTCATTTCTGAACATCAAAAGTGAAGACAGTACTTCATCTGAGTAAAAGAGAGCAAGAGCTTTTATTCCAAGCAGGCAGTGGGAGCTGATTCATTGTAGTTGCCTTCATTTTCTCTTGCTGTGAATTGAAGACTGTACAGAAGTGGAGTAGAGGTGGAGACAGAGACTGAGGAGGCGCTGCACCACCTGTCCAGAGCAGGATAGTCTGCACCCATAAGACTGAGCAACACTCGCCACTGTTCTCTGTGGCTATTTTGCTTTAGGCATTTGAAAAGTTTAATGACTGCCTTGCTGTTGTTTGAAGAGAATATTCAATTTGTTGACTGGGGCTACATCCTGGGGCTCCAAATGTGGATTGGTGTCATCCCCCCCTCCTCTTGTACTTCGCTGTTATAGCCTAGACAGTTGAACTGGACTTGATTTTTGTGTGTTGTTGTGACAAACATGACTGTAAATGTCACAAACACAATGGCCAACAAATTGGTATAACCGTGTACATAGGAACCACACATGAATCTACTTTATTCCTACTATGTAAATAGACACCAGATGATCAAAAGCAACAAAAGGTAATAAATAATATGAAAAATGACTTCTTGTACTACAACAAACTTATGTAAAGAAAGGAATAAAAAATGTTTTGGAGTTGTGATCTGAATGAAACACTATCTCTCTCTCCCCCGCTGCTTGATCTCTCTTGCTCTTTTTTTTTATGAGGTATTGTGTTGTTCCATGAAATTCTTCAGTGATCTAATTTACAGAGAAAGGCAGACTTAGAGAAAGAGAGAGAGAGATTAAGATGAGCAGGAGGTTTTATCTATACAAATGAAAAATTAAAGAAAAAGAAAACTGCACAATTTTTATGTGGTATAAATCCATAACATGTTCTTAATGTTTGACCTTTGACATTCCTCGAGCTGGATTTTCAAAGGCAGTGGGAGCTGAAGGTGCGGGGCAAGCGAGATAGATGTTGTCAAATGTCAATCATCAGTCTATTCCTCACAAGCAAGATAAAGCATTGTGGGTGATCAGCAGCATCTATGAAGTGACTTGGTTTGCTCTTGTATTATTTGGAAGATATAACCAGATTACATACTTTTAAGAACATGGGTTTTCAGCATGTATGATAATGACGTTTGTTTTGCTATCAGAGAATATTGCATTTTGCTTTTTCTTAAAGATAGTTTCAGCATTATTCCAGAGCCTAATGTGACAGTTTATTATTTTCCTGTGTGCATGTGTTTGTGTGCATGTCAGTATGAATGTAACTGTGGGTCTGGTTATGTGTGCTGTGTCTGATTTGTGAGTGTGAGTGTGCACACACCGTTGAAAGGTTTTGTTTTTTTGTTTTTTTTTTTTTGGTGATGTGACTTGAATACAGATCACATGAGGAGGGATACTCATCTCAGAAAGCTGCCATTACTTTTCCACCTCAAATGGAAGCTGTTCTTACCGCCATGTTAAGGTGCAAGGAGGACAGAAAAATAAAGAGTGCCTCGAGAGACGTGAGATAACATTACACGATGAAAATGACAAGGGTTCATTGATCGGAAGGAACGTGTTTTCAATATGCCACTTTATGCAAGCAAAATGAGCTGTCATAAGAGGGATGCTCATGAAGATCCTTTAATATTTAACTGAAATCTGTTTGACCTTTTAGAAAAAAAGCCTTCTTTTATTCTTAATTTACAGGTATGGTTTATCAGGTGGGGGTTTATGTATGTTTATACTATTTAAAATTTAATTTATTTTCATCCCCCTTTTGAAAATTATATCCTCCTAAACCTGCAGCAAGCAAAAGCATGGGACATGTGGACACAACATGCGTGGAAAATAGCTGCATCTATTGGAGTGTGACATTTGGCCATGGCCTGAGTGTTCAACTAGACAACCCTAAGGACAGCTTTTAGCGATCTCTCCTGGGGCTGAAAGGAAGAGAGAGTTAAAGACAGAAAGAAAAAAAGAGAGATTATAAGGATTTGCCAACATTTTCTTTTAGTTATTCTAATCACTTGCCTATATAACATTGTATGGGCCACAGAGCACAATGAGGCTCAGACAGAAGTCATCACTTGAGCCATAGAGGGAGCATGTGCAATACTGGTTTGATGGTACATGACTTGTATTTTTAACTCAACTTGGGAACTGTCTGCGTTTAAAAATTAAAAGACAAATATGCACATGTATTCCGGTCTGCCACAGTTCTAGACAAGTAAAGCAACGATCTTAAGTCTCATTGGTGGGGGAACTGTGAAAAGCAGCTCTCACCAGTCAACTGAGGACAGCTGAATGTATTTTAGCATGCAGGACTGAAGTTAAAACAATTTACTCCAGGGTGAAAGTGTTAATGGGAAACACAAGATGGCCATCATTATCTTTATCCTCATTCTTCTCATCACCATCATCATTAACTCCATCCTTCATTCACTGTATTTGACATAACATGCTGACGCTGATCTCCAGTGCCCAGCTGGAACTCACACCAGGGTAGAAACACTGTTTAGACAGATACTCCCCATGAGAGGTGGAATGTGCGTCACCTTGGGCCTTCTTTTCTTTTTTCCTGTACCGCCCAGCTCCATTTATTTTCTCTTCCACTTAAACTCATCCACATTTTAATATCAGTCTCAATGGACTCCATTAGTGCAACACTTCTTTGAGCGTGTTAATTTGTTTTGTCAAAAGCTTTGTTTATTCCAGATTAATATCTCAATAAACAGAGGAGGGCTGCACTGTGGTAAATGATAGTGATTATACTGTAGAAGGTCTGCGGCCCACGCTGTCGGACAGAGTCTCACACAATGGGAGTGCGCCGCCATTCAAAGCCCTCCAAACATCTGATTACAATAATAACTCTGTAGGTGCTAATTTACTGCAGTAAACTCACTCTCCTCTATTCTTTTGTTTTCTGTTTGCAAATGTTTGACAATACTCCCTGTTCATGTCAGTAGTAACCCGGACATGCACGTGCTTCAGTGGTTATGTAAAAGGTTGTTTGAAAGGTAGAATGTCCACCCTTTGACACAGTGCCGTTTCACCCCTGAAGCTTAGTCTTGGAGGAGAGTCAGTTTATCATTAGACAGCAGCTCTAGCAGGGCTGCAGTCTGTTCACATGGAGTTGACCCTTCCACACAGATGTTTTTTGTATATGTCATACCAGGAGGATGACTCGGCAAGAAGTAGAAGATTGTTTTAATCTGTGAAGACTGGTTGAAATGGGCACAAAATAGAGACCACATCAGTCAAGATGAGGCAAAATCCTAACCAAAAGTTTGCTGATGCAGTGATGTTTTGCAGGACTGTATGTGGATACGAGAAAGATGGACCTGTTACTTTGTTTCTGATCGTTTTAAGTTGATGGTTTAAAGGCCAAAGGTTATGAATTCATGGCGATCGAGTCGGCATGTTTATTCATTAATTCAAGCCAGCATGCTAAATAATAAACACAAATCGGTCAGTAGAGGGAGGAAGATGATGTGATAGTTGTTAGGTCTAAGAATATGAAAATGTACTCACTGTCACATCAGCTATTCAAAGGACGATCTTAAGAGTGCTTGCAAGTGTGACACAATTTTCCTAAATAGATTTAAAAAAAAAAAACAAATATAAACAATGATCAAGTGGTACTAATGCACATGGTACATGCTCACATGTTTATTCTACATTACTTTTAAGTCTGTTGCTAAGAATATGTGATATAGTGTTGTGATCAAGACTTTGGTCTTTATCCCATTGTCTAGAAAATATGTCCACAGAGATGTGCCAGCATTTCTGGACACAGGCCATCTTTGATGCACAGGGTGGGACCAACAACAGAGACTTTGGGGTATTATAAGGCTGTCCAAGAGTTACACCTGTCTGTCCCATTTTCATAGAAATCCCAAGGTCCAACACCAAAGCAAACTTATCTTTTAACTCTCTCACTTAAAATACCCAACATGTTTTTATACATTGGAGTGGAGAATGATATGGATTTGTATTTATTTTCCAACATTTATTTATCCGCTTAGAGCAGCAACAAGTGGAATCTATAGGCCTGATTTCCTTTTCTTTTCTCCCACTGCTTGTATTGTCTCTGAGAATGTGAAGGAACTGATATGTGCCTACATGTGCCTGTCAGTGGTTGCAGTGATCTCCATCT
The DNA here is from genome assembly GCF_017639745.1 of Melanotaenia boesemani. Taxonomy (NCBI): domain Eukaryota; kingdom Metazoa; phylum Chordata; class Actinopteri; order Atheriniformes; family Melanotaeniidae; genus Melanotaenia; species Melanotaenia boesemani. Next base: position 27,840,163 of record NC_055683.1, on the reverse strand, counting down.
ATGATCAGACAAGGAGACGCAACCCTATCCAGTCTGTCTGTCAGAGAACAGCTGGCTATGACAGGTTTGATGGGATATACTGAGTCAGTTAAGGTCTCTATTAATTTAGCCTGGTGTTAGACAGAATTAGCAACTTGCTATGCTCTGTTGTCAGTCAGTCAACTTGCTGAAGTTGACAGATTGTGTGGATGTATTAATAACGCAGTAGAACTGGTCAGTATTTGACATCCCTGAAATACTTATATTTATGGAGTAAAATTACTGGGTGGTGGTGGTTTTACATAACAGGTTAAAGTAGAAGGTTTGTGCCAGTGGGATTCCACATGGGCTATAGCATTGTTTCTCGAGCTTTCTGTGCTTTTTCTGTGATATAGATTATCATGTACCACTGAGACATTTGTAAACTGAGGTACACATAATACTTTGGTTCTGTTTCTGTTTCTTGGAGGAATAATGTTGATTTTTCTTATTTGATTTTTCCCCCTCACAGTCATTGCTTCGACAGTAGTCTGGGGCAAAGGGGATGGTTTTCTGCAAGTGTTTCCATCATTGCAGGTCAGCGTGACCTTGTATCAGTACATATTAATAAAAAACTATTGAAAACATACTGTGGTCATGCCAAGGCTTTCTCTAGAAATGTCTTGAAGGGTTGAAATTTTTGAGTCTTGGGACGTTTGTGTGTGTGTGTGTGTGTGTGTGTGTGTGTGTGTGTGTGTGTGTGTGTGTGTGTGTGTGTGTGTGTGTGTGTGTGTGTGTGCATACTGGTTTACACTATAATTGCTTGTGTATGTGCCAGTGTGATAAAGGGAAAGTACCTTTCATAAATTATTCTTAATCCTTTGCTATCCTTTATGCATATTAACTGTAAGGTAATGAAGTAACTATTCAAACTGGAAATGAAAATATATCTAAGCACTAATATACTGGTTATGTTTTATTCATGGGCATTCTGGCTGGTCACAACTGTATTGTGCTGTTCATTTGAGTACCACAGAAAGCAAGACTTCTAGGCCAAGCAGCCCGATTCTTTCCTGACTCAGCTATCCTTTGAGCCACAGCTTGCATATGCAGATTTAACCTAAGTGGTTGGGATAATAATTTAGTCAAACAATGGTCTGTGCACATACTTTGCAAAGTGATCAAACAGACAAAGAGAAAAGCAAGCTGTTAGTTTATGTGGCTAAATACCAGGCACTTTTTGTGTTTGGACAGAGACTAAAAAATGCTCTCTACCCCCGAAAGGAGCAGTGAAACTGACCCTAAACCAAACTGGAGCAAGGCTTTGTTATACTACAATAACAATAAGTATTATCCAGACCAGCTGCAGTAATATGGTAATGTATGTATGTGTAAGTACATGCACACAGGTGGACATAATTGCCCTGTTTTGTTCGGCTTTCAAAAGCATCAGTCAAGGTTAATTAATCAAACCGTGCAGTGGGATCCCTGATGTAATCTTTTAATAACTGCAGCATGAGTATAGATTACTGATTTCACAATGCAACACTATTTGCTCACAGCTGTCTAATAAGCCAAGAGCGCACAACAGAGTTATAAAACTGTGATCAGCCAGATCAGTTACGGTTGATACATGTGCGATTGGTTACTGGGTAACTAATATTTAGTTATTACTTGCATCAAAGTACTCATATATACTTGGAGCCTTCCAGCAACTTTGTTTTTCCCTTGGTCTACTTTTTACATCATATTGTATGCTGTACATGTACGATGACATGCGATGACTCAACTACCACCCTGTCCACACATCAGCTCCAGCATTGCCATTGTTCATGCCCTTCCTGTGAAACTCCCTGAGAGAGAAGGCTCTAAGCCATTGACCATTCAATCACCCCCTTTCACCAGTGCTACAGTAACACTTTCATGCACAAACATATCAAACATGAGCAAGAAATCCTGGAACCCCAGCCACACTCACTTCCTCGCACGCAGTCCATCTGAGAATAAAAAAGGGGGCTTTTTCAAGGTCACTGCACATTTAGGGAAGCTCAAAATAGAGTCAGACATTGACAAACCAGGACTCACAGGAACTGTCAGCAGATCCCAAGAGATAGAGAGGAGATGTATTAAGTTCAGTCTGAACCCCTATGTGTTTGTGTATTACAGTAATTACTGCCATACATCAAGCCACAGGAGCAACTGATCTTTTAAGTGCTGTAACGTATTGTATTTAACACTTTAATTAAGAAGTGATGTGCAGCATGCTTACCGTCTCTCTTTCAGTTAATCCAGACCACTGTACAGCATGGAAACACAATGATCAACCCAAATGCACTCACTGACTGCAGAGGAACCTAAAAGTAGTCAATCAACTACTCTGGGGTGGGGAGGGGGGCCTTCATTTATTGAAAAAAGTGTTCCTCCAGCAGTGTCTGATAACAGAAAATTTAAATGGTTAAAAAAAATCTGGTCAAGGGAAACTAGTGCAATCTGGAATTCATATGCATTAATTTAATTTGCATTACTCCATAAAAATGATAAAAGGTGTGATTATGCTGTCAATGTTAACCCTGTGTTGTATGAAACATGACTGCACTGCCCCCTTGTGGTAAACCTAAAAAACAGTTGTTCCACATGATATAAGAAGGAAAAGAAGTGACCAAGCATTGAAATCCAAAGAGGAAAAATTTATTTAAACTCTTAAAAGCAAGAAAATTATTAATCTTAACAAATTGCAACTATTGACGATTGAAAATCTATTTAAACAGATGCATTAAAACATTAAAAGCAATGCAACGTACAGTTTTGATAATTTCAAATCAACAAAATTTTCCAAAATAACATCATTTTAAAAAAACATTTTGCTAGAGTAAATGAAATAAATGTTGGGTTATCTATGATTATCAGAAACAAAGAAAGCAGGAATAAAAAATTAACTGTAAAGCCATTCTCTCTCTCTCTCTCTCTCTCTCTCTCTCTCTCTCTCTCTCTCTCTCTCTATCTATCTATCTATCTATCTATATGCATGTATGTATGTATGTATGTATATATATATACATATATATATATGTATGTATGTATGTTTTTTAATAACATATATGTGATATAGAATTAATTATATAAAGTTATGTGATAACTGAGGATGTGGTACTTTTACTGACATATTTATGGTTCACCCATATGTTTCAACAGTAAAAGTCAATAACAAATGTTTACGAAAACAAACCTCTCATGATAGAGAGATATAATCAATATGTTTTCCATTAAAAAATATATATTGATATTTGCTATTTTGTGATGTTCTCATTCAGAGAAAAATAAACCTTATAGGAAAACGTTTTAACTATATCTAAAGGATGATTTAATGTTCCACACACTCAGATTATGGTTATTATTATTATTATTATTATTATTATTATTATTATTATTATTATTATTAGTAGTAGTAGTAGTAGTAGTAGTATTATTATCATTATTATTATTATGAATATTATTATTATTATTATTATCATTATTACTATTGTAGTTCTTCATTCTTCATTAGATGTTGACTCCACGTCAGCCTGCAAAATACAGTATAGACCTTTTTCAGTCTATGAAGAACAATACTAAGAAATCAATAAATGTATATATATATATATATATATATATATATATATAAATTTTCTACTTACTGGTCCAATAGAACACCTGCTGAGTTGGTCTGGGTCAAAGCTTCCCTTGTTCACCAAAGCTTTTGCTTCACCCTTCATTTCAAAATCTTGGCTGGCAGCTCTAGAGACAGAAACAAGAAGGAATTGAGACATGAAATACAGCACAACAGCAGCAACTTTCTGAGCAGGTATAAAACAAGTTTGAAGTTTTGACTGGCCCATAACGTTAGCAGTGGGTTTGTGTAGAAGAAGACAAAGTTACGCCTGAGAACTGTAAACAACGGCAGAGCCAAATTGAACAAGGTACAAGGGAAATTGGAAAGTGACTTAAATTTCTCTTTGGTAACACGTATGCACATTGACACAGCAGGAAGCAGTCTTACCGTTGCTCTGACAGCAGTGGTCGTCTTTCGGTCTCCTGATCTTTGATCTTTTGATCATCGACAGCTTCCATGTCCCTGATTATGAAGAGTCATTATCAGTCATTATCATTCAGGTACCAAAACCACCTGACTAAAAACCACAGAAAAACCAGACTATTTAACACGCTTGCTCTAAAGTAGTGCATGGACATGCATTGTTGTTGTATATTTAGGTTTAAATTTTTCTGTTTTCATCTGTTTTGTACTATTATAACTCTCTGTTTTTGTTTTTCTTTAATCTTGAACAAATCAACATTTTATTCCTTTTGATTTGACATCAATCCATAGACATCTGAAAAACATATTCATTACAAGCATAATGACTACAATTTAGTAGGTTCCTTAATAATAATAATATCATTGGACACCATTGAAGGCTTTTGAAGGGAATACATATATATTAAATCTTAAATGGATACATTTTAGTTCCCATACTCTACAGCAGGGCTTCTCAATTCGGTCCTACGAGGGCCAGTTCTGCAGGTTTAGACAGGTGTGTTGGAACAAGGATACATTGAAAACCTGTAGGGCCAACGTAGGACCCAATTCTAATAGCCTTGCTGTACAGAATCATCATAAATGCATTTTAAAAATGTAAAAATCACTTAAAAATAAAAACATACCCTATGAAGTCGCTTCTTGTAGTTTCATTGATTCCCCCTGGCTCATCCCTCAAGTTTCTGACGCAGACGTGAGCAAATGTTATGATCAGATAATGATGTTTACTTAACGGGAAAATAAGAACTGACTTAAAAGCTTACCTGTTGATGGTCCTGTGATTGGAGGGACTGCTATTGTTAGAGCCTCTTGTGTTTCCACTGAAAAACGTACATTTTTAAGAATGAAACATTAACTTAATTAAAAATAATTGCTTTTGAACCTGCCAATGTAAAGAAAAACTTGAGCTAAATTTCAAATACTAAATGTGTTACACACATATACAGAAGTACTCCATTCTTACTTTTCAGTCAGCTCAATTCTCTCAGAGCTCAACTCTTGGTTCAGACTTTGAGGCTGAGGGGTTGTGTCATCAGGTTCAGGATCAGTGCTGTGAAGACAAAAGTGGCCTTATGGTAGTTAGATTCTAGGCTGCATATGGTTAACAAGCATGTACACACACACACACACAAACACACACACACTCATGAAAAGGGGTCTGAGATGAATATGTTAAAGCCTAACCTGCAAACAGTTTCCAGTGAGTTATCTTGATCAGTGTTATTTTCACGGTGACTACTTGGTTTCCTGTTATGACAAAGGAAATATAAGACTTCAATGAAACTTCACAGGATGTGCTGATCTTCACTGATCTCTGTTTTAAAACGGTTTCTGTGAGTTATTTTACACAATATCACTGCTATAGTGAGGTTCCAAGTCACTGGCCCCGAGTTCTTGTCCTGTCCTTTTGATTTTATATATAAAAGGGAATTTAATCCATTTGCTTTCAACCACCAATAAACAAGTATAAATAAATGAATGTAATAAAAGCTCCTTAAAAATAGCAGGTTAGTTATATTAAATGATTTAGGCTTTTTTTTGTCCTAGCTTCCAATTAATTTTTACCCTCTCAGCTGTAAAATATATTGCAAACTTTTGAAATTTAAGCAGACAGTATTGTTTAACCTCTTAGGATGCAGATGTACCGGTTTATGTGTGCAAGCCACTCCGTCATGAATTCCCACAATATACACATCAAATGAAAGCTTAAAGTCTCGTCTTTCCGATGATATAAACCATTTTGACACACAACAACCACAGCGCTGACACTAAAGCCTTTTTTACAGAAAAGTAGAAAGTTTAAATGTTGACTTTCCTTACCTTTGAGGGCTCTCTATAGGTCAAACATCAATATTTCCCATTCTGTCTCATTCTGTCCGTACAGGTTAGGTGAGGACAATTTTTTTTTTTTTTCTGTATGTTCTAAAGTGTATAACTTTTTATCAGTAATACTTACAGTGATTCTGATTGCTGTGGGTGAAACTAGAGAGTGTTACCTTTACAAAGAGCCCAAGCCTGTACTTACAATCCAGAGGGTTCAATAACAGCAGTAATTCTAATTTGGAGAGGTCATATTACATGCGTTTTTGCCAAAATGACCCCACTTGATAAGGGGTTAACCAATTATCATGTAAAAATCAGTGATCTCTTGAGTCAGTTCACAGCCTGAAAGGAAATTAACTTTGTGTAAAACCTTACAGGTTAAAGATAAATCCTGTTTAAAATAGGACCAACCTTGTTGCCAGACAGGAGCAGGTCAATATGCATGTAATAAATCCTAAAAATGTTTCTGTATGGTTCCTCCTCCTGACAGAAAGAAGATGAAAGAAACAAACAATAAATGCACATTTCTGAATCTATGAAAGGCACAGTTTAGGTAAATATATGGATGGCATTAATGGTTTATTCTTACAAACAACTGAACTTACTTCCGCAAGCGATACCAGACATAAAGTCCAGACATAAACACGGTCCCGATGACAGTTATCACAGCTGCTGTCACTGGATGACAGATAAAATTAAATTTACTACCTATAATTGATTTAAATAGTTCATTTCTTTAAATCAGTTTATAATATTATCAGAAATTGTGCAAAGCATTACACCAAAATCATCCAGTGACACAATTAAAAGATTTACCTATGAGGCCCCTTTGTGATGGAAAACCACTGGAATCAGAATTTTTTGCTTTGAGATCTTCTGTTTAGGAAATAGAGAAGGAATGATTTATATGCTATATATATATATATATATATATAACATGTTCTCATACAGCTGTGTTTAGTTATGAAAGATACATTTTAAAACGTAATTTCCTCACCTGTAGTTACTGCAAAATACACACAGGTCTCCTTTACAGGGGTATCAACTATGCACTTTACTGTGAGGTTTTGGCAGCTTTTAGTGGTGACTGAACCTTCATCCATTTTCACCACTTCAGAGATGTAGTCAAAAATCAGTTTGCTTGGAACAGCATGGGCGATTTGGGTCTGTTAAAAGGAAAAAGTTACTGTATAAACATATGAAGACTTAAAGCTATGTTAAAGCAAACACTTTCACTTTCTCTTTCTCACATTTGCCTTTTTTTCATTTTTTAACAAACAAGTAAAATGACTTCCAAGTCTAACAGTTGTAATGCAAATTAAAATACCTCATTATTATTGCTGATGAAAATCTTGCTTCCCTGAGGACATCTAAATCTAAACTCGTACGTATCATTCGTTTTCATTTCATGGCAGCTCGTGGTTTTTAGAGAGCAATCTGAAAGAGAATCAAAACAAACCACATAGTTTGTTCTAAACCCTGAAACAACCCGAAGAACAAGGTCTCAAGAAAATAAATAAATAAATAAATAGACAAGTCAAGCTGGTGATACAGGAAGTGAAACACATGATCAAAAACATAGAAAACATGATTTAAAATACATATTAACAATAATAATTTCTTACCAATAGACTCCCCTTGACATGATAAGATAATCCCAAAGACAATTACAGTGCCTTTAAGAAACATTTTATCAAATGTCGGTTTAAACAGCGTTTCAACTAAAGAACAGGAAATGAAACTATTAGGCGTGGTAAGTTATGCCACTATGCTGTGCTATTTCACTTACAATAATGGCAGGCCGAAGAAAAAGTAGTTCCTGATAACTAGATATAATTTAGAGAAGATCTTGATATTATAGTTACTTTCTACTGTATTCCAATTTGTGATAGACTTTATTTGTACCCCAAATCAGTAAAATATTGATATTCTAACTAAAAATCTATTCTAGAACATAAAAGGCGGGTATCGGTAGCATCGATATTTTTAGACATCACACATCACTAGCATCTAAACAGCCAGAGGGGAAAGTCAGGTATTTCTCAAAGAAAGTGAAGTCTGGACACCACAAAAGAGAGAAAAAGAAAAAAACATAGTGTAAGAAAATAAAGTGAAGAGCAGCTTCTTTTTAATTTCTTAGAGAAGTGAGGTACCTGAACTAACACACAGTTTGAGCTGATAGCAGCAGCTGTCTGTAGGGAGCATGTTAGGATTTATTTAGGGACAGCACAGATTGGTTTCAATCAGAAATTCAAATTTAGAAATAATCATTTGATTTTTGTGGACCTCGTGACAAAAAAAGTTACACTTTGCATCAATATTTTAGCCCTTTCCTATTGATCAATCCTGACATCTGGTATCAGTGGATTCCTTGTAATTTCAGGATTGTGAAGGTGCAACTGGAAAAAAGTTATGAAAAAACTGAATGCACCAAACCCCATTGTCTCTAACGTTGATAACAAATGACCTTTTCAAATTAATAAAATAAATAGGAGGAGAATTCCCCATCTTTAGGGCCACAATCAATGATGAATAAGTAAAAGTCTGATTATTATATCGCCTAATATTGGTACTTTTGAGTCAGATTTAATACCATATTAAAAAATATCTAACCTGGAAAAGGGGCTGTCTTATAATTATTATGGAATTACTTCATTCAGCGCATTAGTTAGGGAAAAAAGGGACATAAATCCAGGAGTTGCCCAGCCTGCTTGTTAAAAGATAAAGAATAGAATAAGTTTACAGTCAGCCAGGAGGTTCAAGACAAAACATGACTCGTGTGTTTGTTGGCGTAGCCTAGCAACAGGTTTGTAGCATAACAATAATTTATGTTGAACCTCGCAGTAATACTAAAATTGCATTATCTCAGTATTAGCAAAGCTCAACATCATGAACCACATGGTCCTCATTTTCAGACACAGCAGCAGCAGCAGGTACATAATCATGCCCAAATGATCATGTGGATATGAGACAAAATGAGCTCATGTAGGTAATTAAGTTATTTAGTTTACAGTCATCTGCAACTGATTCAAATGAAAAAATTTAAGTAACACATCTAGTTTTATTCTATTATATGTTGTGCCATAAGTAGGTTCAGATAATATTGTATCTATCTAGCCTGTATGGGGTCTATCATCCTTGTAGCAGAGAGAGAGAGATAGAAGATGCAAGTAAAGCAATGGGAAGTGAAGGTTGCTCTGAAGGTAGTAACGAGGATGAGGAGACGAAAGCAGAGAAACAGAAAGACGGTGAGAGGCTGAGTCATGCAGGAGAGTGTCTGCCAGATGCCATTTAGACACTTAGAGGTAGACTAAGTTTATATTTATTACCTTTGTCTTATATCATGGAAAAAATGCATGGGAACGATCAATCAAGTCCACATAGGGGCCCACCAAGATGGCTTGTACATAGGGCCCAGAATTTTGGGCTGCCCCACTGTGTGTGGAGGTGTGTTTAAGCTTAGAGAAGCATTGCTGTCATCGTTTTAGAATATCATCACCTGGGCATGTTATTTCAACAGGGCTTCTATTTGATTCTAAAATATAAAGTTAAGCGGCAGTTCTTTAAGGACTTCTCTTTCTTGCCAACTTTCTTTCTTCCTATCTCACGTTTCATTTCCATGACTTTATTTTTATAACCCTGCTGAATGTTTATGATGTTTACTCACTGGGCCGTGTGTGTTCTTGTGGTTGTACATGCTGGTAAGTGATCTTTTCTGCCCTGTTTAATAAATAATACCAGCAACCCACTCAAAGAAATTCCCTCAAACTCTGTTGATGACTTTAGCTCAGTCTGTCCATCAGTCTTTCATGTCATAAACATTATATCCATCTGCTACAATCTGGCTAATGTTGTTAAATACTAATTATTTTGGAGAGTTCCAATATTTTATGGCAAACTTTGTGAATGAATTACTGTAGTTAAGTTTTTAAACTATCCACAATAATAATTTGAGTGCTAAATATCAAGCTTAAGTTTCCTACTAAATGCACCTGTTGTTTTACACACTAAACACAAGGGGAGGCCCTTGTCCTATGGGTCAGACACATAGGTCTACATCTGCTCCCATGCTGCTGCCAAGTATGGAGTCATTTATTGCAACAGGATGTTTTGATCATGGATGAATTCTAATGAGTAAGAATTTTATTTGCGTTGTATTCTTGTCCTTTCAGAGACAGTTTGTGGACAGAAGGTGGTAGCCCTCACAATATATTGTAGGCATTAGAGAATAGAGGCCTCCTATTACTCAAAGAGGCCTCTGTCATTCCTCTTCCATGCCAATACACAGGCAAATTCACACACAGTGCAAAGATAAAGCAGAAGCCGCTATGGTCCGGCATGCTTCATTTAGACTGCATCTTCTCTGGTCCATCGAGAAAACACAGACCCTATTCTGTGCCACTCAACAGTGAACAGTGTGTCTCCTCCACACTGTCCATTTTTTTTATCTCTTCGTCCCTCCCAGTATCTCTTTAACCCTCTTACATAGCTATAATCCACCATAGTTAATTAAAATTGTACTTCCAAAACTTACTATCAACTTTCAACCTTAAATTGGCTTTAATGTGGGGGCTGATGAATTGACCTCAAGTTCAAAGAGATTTACTTTTTCAAGTTTGGTTTGACTGATTACTTCTGCCTCTTGATCCTTAAATAACATACTAGATGACAGTATCACAACAGGCATGTATGAGTTATAAATTAATTTGGCCATAGTTTTTCTGAGGGGAAAGCTGTCAGTAGTAGACTTGTCCAACTGTTTGATCCACTTCCACGGCTATAAAGTGATGGTGGGAGGCTTGGCTAATGTGCCATCTCCCCCTGATATCCTTGGAGTCTCTGTATGAAGAGAGGAGAGCAGAGATGACCCAGAACAGGCTGAAAACTCAAGGTCAGGAACATGTGTGTCCCATGGCTACCACTTTTAGGTCTGAAGCCTGAGTAAATTCTAAACAGTGTAAACAAAACTTTTAGGTTAAATAATTGCAGTTTTACTGCCCTTGTGTCTTTTCCCCATCTGTCTCATTTCTTCCCTTCTTGTTCTGATCATAAAAACAGCAATGAGAGATAACCCTCTCTCTTCCTTTCAGGGAAGAGGGTAATTTTTGTTCACGTGTAGCACAGTTTTGCCACAGGTTTTTGCAAAATGTTTTTACAAGAAATTTAACTCCCATTGAGTTAGTATTGTTCCTTCTTTTTTATTTTTATGAACCCCAGTGTTAAACAGAACCTGACTGCACTCTTTTGGGTTTTTCAGTTTGGGAGTCAAGCAAAAGGGAAAGTTACATCCCAGGAATCCTGAGTAGGTCTAAAACAATAGTGCTGGCTGCTCAGTTACTCTGCTTGGATTACGTTGGCAGAGCTTCACAACTGGTGCAGGATAACCCAGAATCAAGTCAACTGCAACCAGAACAGCATACAGGAGCCAGGAGCCATTTCTAAGAAAACTGTATTGTTTTCAGACACTTACAGTCCGTATTTTGGCTTTTTCTATAGATCACACAAATCTTATGCTATGATATAAGAGTGTTTTCCATTTTCATGTAGCATCAACCTTAGATAAAACAAGAACTGAGACAGCTAGGGGGGTTTCGAATAAATGATCATAAGAATAATCTGTCATTCTGAGTACAATACCAGAGTTTAGACAAAAAGCAAACTGCTGGGACTGTTACAGAACTTTGGTCTGTCCAGTTGGCTTACTGAAACAGCCCAACTTTGATATCATAGATGGTTATCTACAAACTGGCAACCTTGAAAGCCCACCGATACCAAAACATACTTACACAAATGCAGGGACATGAATCATGCTATGTGGCTACAGTACTTCATGGTACATACATGCTAATAAATAAACAACAAATAAAAGTAAATCAGTAAGTTTGATCCTTTTTCCTCATGGCTGTCACTGGAGTTTAGAAAACCACTGGGCCTCTCACAATACAGTGCACACCCCAACCCATCTACATTTCCTGCAGTCCACACATATTAAAGCCCCTTCCATAGTGAGCCGGCTCTCCCCTTCCAAAACCACAGCTCCCCTTTCCAGAACTTGGTCAGTCTGGGCAAAGCAACCTGATCCTGCTGAGAAAGTCCTATAAAAAGAAGCAAACAAAACAATGCAATGAAAAACACCTCTCATCCCCATTATCAAACATAAAATGTCTGACAGATGTTTGCTAGCAGATCAATCCCTGCCCGACAGTGTATCAGTGTTGTAATATAGAGCATTGGTGAGGCTGCATTAAGCTATGACATACATTCATATCACAGCATTGAAGAGCATGTTGCACAGCAGCTTTTGCTCACATGGTGCTGAGGCACATATTGCGCAACTTGGATGGCCTCTGTAATCTGTTTTCCAGTTAATTCTGCTGAGAGGGATCTCTGTCAGAAAGCAAACATCTCTGTTTGAAGCATGGCCTCCGGTTCAACTTTTGCTTTCACTGTATGTTTCACTCTCCATGGTTTTCTCTCTCACTTTCTCTCTCAGTCCATTCTTAACTCCTTTGTCTTCTCTTTGTTTCTCATGTATTTCTTCTCCCTACACCCCTCCACCTCCCATCCCATGATTTGTTAGTGAAGTCTCAGTTTTTGGCTGGGCAAGCCCAGAGTCAGCGTGTCTTATTACAGCAATCCTAGCTCTCTGATAAAGCCATGTATTGTGAAGGATAATCCCACAGAAACAATCAGGATTTTTTTTCATATCCTGTTTTTTGTTATTTTTGTAGTCTCACACAGTACATAATGAACACCCACACACACACTAATACATATAAACATGCACATTCAATGCAGCTCAATTCAGAAACACATCTATTTGTTCAGATACACACTATTGCATTTACAAGCGCTGGCATGCACTGCACACTTAGTGGATTCATGAGAAAGTATGCAAGAAATTCAAATCAAATTACCCAATTTTTTTACAAGCTGCTCTTTGTGTTCAGTGTTCTTCCTGTTTTTGCAACTGACTGAAGAAGAAACTGACAGGAGTTTTAGTGAACAGTGTGTTTTAAAAGTAAGTTTCTTATGAATGCAAGTATGTCTATCAGTGTAATATTGTCGAAGCAGTCCTTGTGCAGCTCTTCACACCTGACTGATCCCTATTGTTAAATAAACAAAGACATGGTTTAGTTGAGCTGTGAATCAGAGGAGAACTCACCTGAAAAACTGGCAAGAGGAGAAAGGTTAAAGAAGCAGGATTACAACATGCTGAGAAAAAAAGTCAATAAACAAATTACTCATTAAAAACCGGTGTGTCACTGGGACAGTCATTTTGATATATAATGGCACAGAAAGCAAGCAACATAATTAATATCATCAGTGTGTCATTTAGGTGCCCGGGTTCTGGTGACTTACTGGGGCACACTAATTGAGTAGAGCCATTACGTGGATTATTAGTTCCACTTGAGACTTTCCTGCTGTTAAAAGCCAAAATATCTGCTGCAAAAATGAAAAAAGACCCCTGCTGAGATGCTAATTTGCGCTGTCAACAAGTCAGGTTCAACCACATCACCTTTTCAATAACATTCTTTCCAGCTGTGGGCAGATGTTCACCGTCTAGACAAGTAGATAGCTCTGTGGTTCTTGTTCTGGCATTGTCTCCCTGTCAACACCATCATTCCTCATCTTCCAACAAGAGGTTTCCTCCTCTGTTTTTTTCCGCTGCCGTAATCTTTTACAAAAACCAATGTAAAGGAGGAACATAATGAAAGGACAGAGAGAACTGGTGAAGCTGTAGCTGTCTGGCTGACATTGTTAAGTGATGACAATGATTGACTGTGTTAGAAGTGGTTAAAATCAATCTGTTCTCCAACATTTTCAGGAAAATGTTTACTTCATGAGACAAATAAGAATAGAAGAAAGGATAAGTATAAGAAAAAACTCTTTTGGTAGGCCATTGTTGCTATTAAATACAGTATCAACTACTTTTAGTACTGTACTTAGTGTGTTCATTGTACCAATTATGTTCAAGCTTTCCTTAGCAAGTAATGTTAGAGGATCAGCATTACACACATCAATTACTCACTAGTTCAACTCATTCATATCAAGAAATCAGAGGAAAATTGCCAGTTGTTGCAGTGTGCATGCTGCAGAAGTCAACAGCAGTAAGCTACCATCATACGTACATGCACAGAACATAGATAAAAGGATATACAAACACACACACACTGAAATAGAAAAAAATTAAGCCTGGACTGTTTTTAACACTTCTGCATACTACAACAATGCTTTCCACCAGCTCTAAGTGTATCACAGGGTCCTTTCCTCAATACTGTAGGTTTTTAATTTTCATACAGTTGACATCACTGACACTTTATATTACATTGTCATATGTCACCTTTATGCAGCCGTAATCTCTGTTTCATATACAATGATTGTTTTTCATAAGTTTCTTTATCAGTATTTCACATCAACACCACGCAGTAGAGGGTGAAATAGGAAATGCAGGATGGATATTTGAGAATGTGCTGGTATGTGTAAGAAAAGCACTGATACTGATCCTTAATGACCTCTTAAGTGTACCAACATTTTAAAAATTATTTTCCTTTAAACACACACACACACACATACACACACACATTTTTAGCTTGGCTTATTACTAACTTTTATTTAATGTAATCACTTTTAAATTCATCTATATTTCCCTTTTACTTAGTTATTAAACTTAGCCTTTTATTTATTTACTTATTTATTTTAATTCTGCTTTTATTGGTCTTATTTGTTGCTACAGTTTTAGATTGATTTGAGCTTTGTTTTATTTATTTATATTTTCCACTCCAGTGTTTTCCTCATAGGGGTTCTCTGCATTGGGAGCTATGCCTGCTCTGGCTGCGTGGTCGTTGCCATGGGGATTGTACTTGTCAGGGTAGCTGGTGCCCTGCACTGCAGCCTTATGGTTGTGGTGTGCACCCGGTCTGCCCTGATTTGGGTCATTCCCATTGTGATGACCATTGTGGTCGTGGTTTAAGTTGGCTCTTGGTGTGGATGGACCCCTAGGATGTTGTTTCCTCACCTGGTGCCAAGACATATGCTTGTTTATACAGTTATTTCTTATTCTGACACAGTTCATTTTCAAGTAGAGTCCATTGTTGGGAGGTGGGACCCAATGTCTGTTTAGCTTGTATGTGAGAGAATATGATTAAGTGTGTATGCTTTGATTTGTTTTATGATACACTATGGGTGTGCTTGTGTTTTTATTTTTACAGTTTTTTTTAACATGTAAAGCACATTGTGCTGCTCTTATACATGAAAAGTGCTTTTCTTTGATTTGAAATCATAAACATGTTGTCTACTGGGGAAAACACTGACTCATTGTATAAAGCAGGGGTGCCCATGTCCAGTCCTTGAGAGCATCTATTCTGCAACTTTCAGAGGCATCCCTTCTCCAACACACCTGAATCAAATGAATGACTCCTTACTAGGCCTCTGCAGAGCTGAATGACATGCAGATGAGGGAATTCAGCCATTTAATTGAGGTGTTTTGGAGAAGGTATGCGTCTAAAAGTTGCAGGATGGTAGATCTTGAGGACTGGACTTGGGCACCCTTGAAATAAAGTGTAATGCTGTTAAATGGTCCAGCATGTTTTCTATACACTGGTACTGACAGCTAGTTTTAAGACCAGCTCCTTAGGTTTGACGAGTGAGCAGTCTGATCCGATGTGATGTATACAATCAACCTTTTAAGCAATGCAAGTGATAAATGGAGTGTTTTCATGATCCCCTGTGTGTACTAACACTGGCAAAGAGTCATGTCACTATTATATTACCACCACATGTGAATGTGTTGTTGCCAAGGTTTAGCTTGTTGACCTTGGAACTCAGGATCCTCCTCCCACCTCTTCTCTGCAGTCATCACAGACACCTCACAGGTCCTCGTAAATGTTTTTATTCCCGTAATTTTGTTTTTGGATTCCAATCTACCGTCAGCAGGCTACAAGTTATGGCACAATATGAACACAAATAAACATTCACATAGAAAGGGATCTTCAACATCTGTTATCACTCAGACTGCACTACAAAAACAAAGTAGTTTGGTATCTCTGCTGACAACGTGACCTGCCTAGTTCCTGATAAACAAGCTTGCTTAGTGAAGAATGTTATGTCAAAGTCCATCTTGCTTATGATTCTTAGTAACATCATTACCTGTGAGTTTTATAGTTCATTGTAAAAAGCATTTTAAATGTGTCTTCTCCTGGTTTGTTTTATGTTTGAGAAGAAGACAAAGAACAGGATCACTGTTCCTCTGTGAAGAAAAGCTACAGAAAGGCACCACGTCCTAAAACTTTATGTTTTATAAACACATATTGCAGTCAGGTCTTATCAGATGACCTTTACTCTCGTATTGCTTAAACTAAACATCTCAACACCCATGTAAAGGCAATAACATGGCCTTTAAATGATGCCTTCAAAAATCACTGCTGCTTTATAACAAATACACAGCGTACTCTCGAGTCTGTCCTACGTCCTGTTTCTGCAGAGTCCAGGGAATCTTATCCGATCCCCTTCCTTCGTTCATGTCACTATTTCAACAAGATGATTGATCAGTCCCATCATCAAATAAAAATGTTTAAGATTTTCCATGTACATCAAAAAATTTTGCTCCATTCTTTCACTGTGGTATATTTGTGGGTTCTCATATGCAGTGGTTGTTGTATAATATATTTTTAGTGAGTGCTGATGGTTTTGAGATACTGGTTTTTCAATGATTTGCAGAAAACTGGACTCCTATAATACTGATCACAGCACTGCTTTGAATTGGAAAGTGATGCTATCATGCTGTTATGCTGGGTACATACTGTACCAGACAAAAAGATAGAAACGCTTGGACACACATACACATTTGTTTTCTAAAGTTTGAAACGAATAAAATGAATGAATGAATGCATGGGTACATCCAGATGTTAAATTGTGCTGTCCCTGGCTGATAACATGGGTAAGTTGTTTTCCCCCTGATGAGTATTTGAGAAACTGCACGTAACTATGTAACTTGTGATTTTTAACCAGATAACCACTGCCTGTTTTTCATGGATCAGTTTTGATAGAATTTTCTTTGTTCCCTCAGTGAGTCAGCACATCCTAATCGCCAAAGAGCAGAGAGAAAATGAAGAAGCAGAATAATGATTATTTATGAGGCAGGAATATGCTAAACCAATGATTTTTCTTAGATACTCATATTAGGACACAAAGTACCCACTTGCTGTCCTAATGCCTACAGTTAGTGCACTCCAGGATTGTCATTACTGTAGGAGATTTATAAAAATATGCAAAGCAGTGAGTCTGGGGGAGCACGCCTGAACTTGAGCATGCTAAAGAAGCCATTAATCCTTTTTAATTCGATTAAGAATTGGACTACAGCTGGATAAGAGGCCAGCATAGTTCCAGTGAATAAGTCTGTAATTCCTAAGAGACCTATTGCAAAAAGCCCTTACTTTATGAAAATTTACATGCAGGGAAATTTCTTTATCTTTTCAAATATTAACCAATTTACAGCTTTTATTAGCAGTAGTGTACAAAGATATGTTGTATTAGGTAAAAACTATGGGAGGGGGGGATTAAATTGTCATTAAAGAGCTTTTGTTACATCAAACAGTGGCAAGGTTTTACTCAGTCTTTTTCCATACCTGCTGTATCTTGTGGAGGGTAGTGGTGGGGACTGTGGGTGGAGATAGGACCTTTGAGGTAAGTTTTAAAAATAGAAATTAGATTATCTACAAATGCCTGGATGATTTTATCACCAGCAGACAAAAAAAAAACAACAAAACAAAACAAAAAAAAACACTTGGGATGCACAAATTCTTCACACATGAAGATGTGGAGCTGAGCTACGTGCTTTCCCCTGCACAGTTATCTGTGTTGATTTCCATCAGCGCTAGCATCTGCCCTGCTATTTCTGCACCTGTCCAGCTTCACAAAATCATAATCTTATCGAGGAATTCCCCTATCCCCTAAGTTGACGTATGGAGGAGGAGGGGGAAAAACATGGCTCTAATTTTCTTTCACAGTGAAGCATGCACAAATTAATGGCTTTCACCTGTTCAGATAAGAGTTCAAATACCCCCACATTTTAAATGAGCACAGTGCTGAGCTACTACTCCTACTGTGTGCACAATCACATCAGTACAAATAGTGAGGCCGTTCTTTCTCAACCCCAGTAATCTAAACACAGAGAATCTGCCTCTGCTTGTTGACTCCTTTCATTTTCACTCGGGTCAGTTAGAGAGGAGTGCGGCAGACACAGTGTAAACGAGATGTCATGTTTGACAGGGTGTGTAAGCTGAGTTCAGTTGAGCCTTCTTCTCACTCAGCTCATTCACACTCAGCTAAACATACGACAAAAACAAGTATTGAAGTAGACACAGATAGACAAGAACCTGTCACACAAGTACAGGCATATTCACTGAAATGAAACACACCTCCTTCACTACAATATTATGAAACTAAAACAAAACTGGGATCACATTCCTCCCCACCCTGACACCCCACACCCTGTCCCTGATCTGCCCCAATCTGTTCTGCCAATTTCTGACGCTTTCTCGTCATTACTGGATCACTTTCCCTGCTCCTACCCTTAGTTTACAGTCGCACAGCCATGGACAAGCCTCTCTGTCCTTCTCATTTTGCTCGCTTGTCTGATCTTGCCTCCTTTTTATTCCCTTCTCTGAGCCTGGAAGTGGACTGCAGAGAGGAAAAACAGAAAATAAAAGAAAATGCCTCAGACGTCCCAACCTGTATCGGGCTAAGCATCTCCATGGTTGCATGACCCCCCAAAACAGCCCCTCATGCTCCACTGCACTTGAAAAGGAGTGCAGAGAAGGGGTAGAGCAAGGAAGGGTGAGCAGGAGAGAGAGAGAGCTCACACAGAGGAAACTTAAAAGACCACTGGAGTAGAAACCTCCAAACACAACATGTGCTTATATCACTTATAAGTCCATTGTTTTTGTTTTATTTCAACTCAGATTTCTTTTCTAGTCCTCATAGGGTTAGTGTCACAATCGCATGTGTAGAAAAAGACTGATAACTGACATACAAATTACATAAAAAACAGGATGACATATGACAGTGAGGTTAAATATGTGTATGTCATGTAGGTGTGTATTCCTTTAGATGGAAAACACAACATTGGACAAAACACTACATTAAAAAAGTAGAAAACTATATTTAATAAAAGACAGATTTCACAAAATGCAAAAAAAAAGAAAAAAAGTGAAATAAAAAAACAAAATGAAAAAAACTTTTTGTCCTATGAAAAAAAAGATTCTGTTTAATTATGTTTTGTGCAAGGTTATTGTGTTTTTCTTACTGTATTTTTCACTTTAAGGTCACCATGGATTGGCATGGGACAGAAAGAGATGCAACACTTTTTATTCTGCTGACAATAAAAAACAACAGAACAAAAAAAGTTCAAAACATTCAACATTCACTTTAATGGTTTGGTTTTTGAGTACAGTGGTTATTTCTGCCGTTGCGGCATTCACAGACATGATAAACAAATAATAACTGGGAACACAAAAATATAGCTTTCTTATAATATCTGTGGCTCAGTCTAGTAGTTACAACATGCACAAGAGCAACTCTCTGTACCTGGAAATACACTTTCACAAACACGTAAAAACTGTCCAAGGCTTGGAACTAATACTTTTGATATTCTGTGTGATTTAAAAAATGACATATCTATTTACATTCAGTTTGAATAATTATCATTAAAAAAAGAAAGAAAGAAAATATAGTGTATGAGTCTGACATTAACAAAATAAACACTGATTATTTTAACTCACATATATAATATTGATTATAGTTAGAAGGTTCCATTAACTATATGTTCAAGTGCTATTAATTATGATGCACAGGAGGACAGCTGGGTCACAGCCATGCATCTCCTGTCTGAGTGGCATAAATCAAGGTGCAGCTCAGAGATTGGAGTCCAGGGGCAGAAGTCAAGGGTTACATAAATTCAGTCAAACCTCCACCTCTGAGACACAGTCAAAGTGGTTAGTACAGAAAAATGGTAGTGAATACGAAGGATGGTTACCAGGTTTGAGTCCTTCCACTCACTGCCTCAGTTATTCTGCAGAGAATAACAGCATTGTATTACAGCACAAATACTGTTCTTTGTTTAAACACAGGTTTTAGTTTAGTGATGTAGGGCAATCTGATTAGAGCAGTGGCACAACAGGGCACTGGAGGTAAAGGTGGTTAGAAGTTACAGCCAGTGCTTCTCAATTTGTGCAGAGCCGTCTGTATATCTGAGGTCTTAGGGTCTCAGTTCACAGCTGCTGGTTGATGTTTTCCAAGTCGATCAGGGGATCAAAAAGAAAGAAGTGGCTGGCATTTTCTCATCTTTCATACAAGACTGAAGAGTGATCAGCTATGCTTTGAAAGGTGAAGGCCTCCACTCAAGGGGGGATGTACGGGAAACTTTCAACATTAGCAGCTTCTAAAAGTCCTCTTGATTTTTTTTCACACACACGCATATATACATATATATATATATATATATATATATATATATATATATATATATAAAAAGTACCAGTGGTCATTATTGGAGCACTGGGGGCCATGTCCCCCACACTAGAGAAGTGGCTCCAACGTATACCTGGAGAAACATCAGACATCGCCATCCAGAAGAGTGCAGTCCTAGGAACAGCTAAGATACTGCATAAGACCCTCAAGCTTTTTGTGTGTGTATATATATATATATATATATATATATGTATACCTGTAACGTCAATATGTAGTTCTTTCACTGGACGGATGTAACATACCGTCAAATGTGCATGTAATTCACATGTGAGTGTGTGAATATGTTAGATGAATGGACCATGTGTGTGCATAAGTATCAGAATGCCTGAATGTGTGGGCATGCATTAGATTGTACTTTTTTGTCATATTCTTCTTTTAGAATCATTCCCTTTCTTATAAACAAATGTTTCTCTCTTTATTATCTGAGTTGCAGTCCATGTTCGTATCTTCTGATTCCTGAAATGATTGTTCACACCTGCTAGCAAACAGTCTGCTGGCTGGACAGTGGACTCTCCAGGGATATGCTTGTAGGAGACAGGTCTGGATGGGTGCAGGGCTTAAACATGGAGGAGATGTGAAAAGCCTGCAGGCACAGACAAAAAGAAAAAGAAAATCATGTCAGGAAATATACGCAGACCACACATGCTGTCAGTCATTCCCTGTTTATAAACACCAAGAGAGAGCAGAGATAGAAAAATGGGAGAAAGAGCATATTGTTTAACATAGTCAACAGCGAGCAGACAGCAACCAATTCTGTGAAGACACAGATAACTGTTATTCAGAAGTATTTAGATAACAGTGATTTGGACATACCACCCAGTATGCAGTGAGCCCCCCTTGGATGAAGCCAGTGAGGACGTCAGTGGGGTGATGGCGGTAGTCAGAGATGCGGCTCAGACCGGTGTAGATGGCGAGCATCACTAGGAGGAACTGCACTAGTGGGCGAACAAGCCGAGCTCCTCGCCACGACAACCGTGCCTGCAGGTAGAACTGTAGAAGTGAAGATGAATGCTGTTATTATACCATATTCATCAAACACTGTTAATCTAAGCATGTGGTTACTTGTGTGTTAATGTGTACCTCACAAATATAAGCTGATGATTAATTTAATGATTCAACGTCTATTAACTTAGGAAAAAAATTAAATCTGCTTCTCAGATGGAAAAAAAGGAACTTAACCCTACTCATCCTGCATCAGCATCACAGTATGGAATGAAATTTTGTGGCTACAAAAATGGGTTCACAGGGTGAGTGTGATGCAAATGCAAGGATGGCTTTATGAGGTGGTTGGAAGTCTGTCTGGGCCTATCAGCCACTGGGGAGCATGTGGTCTACATTCCTCACCCAGTCCTTCTCTACCTCTGCTATCTCATCTGAGAGCAGGTGTCACTCCTGCTTTACACACCATCAGCTAGCCACGATCCAGGTGGCATGTACCTACAGGTTTGACACATTCTCTCCAGGCTTTGTACAGCCTGTTGAAACATTAGCTAGCAGCAAGTCTGTGTGCAAAGCTGTCTGTGTGTGTGGGAGAAAATACTAGTATGAGAGAGGAAAAAAACAGACACAAAGACTGCAGCCCTCTAAGAACACTTCTTTCCTTTCATTTTCTTCTCCCCTTTTATTATTTATCTAATTCAGTCCCACTGTTCTCATGATTGTCTTTTTTGTGGCTGGAAAGGGGCTTTTCATTTGAACTTCTATAGTGCTCAAGTGTAAAAAGCAGAGGGTTTGCTGTAGCTGTAAAAAGTATTTAGGTCACCTGAAAGCTATCTATTAAGAATTAATGATGGGAAATGCATAAGGAATGTGAACATTTTATGGATAATAACCTGCTTTTGTCTCCCTCTAACTGTCTCATCTTTACCACAATGCACCCATGACCACTGGGTAGAGCAATGAGAGAGGGAAATGAAGAGAAGGGGGGGTCGAGAGGGTGTCTATTGCTGAAAGAAGCCTGTCGATCTCTCAGCAGGCATATTCAGCCCTCCACCCCCTCCTCTAAATGAGACCCACAACAAGGCCTCCTCTGTTTGTGGATTCTCTTCATCTATTCATGCTCCCTGTGGAAAACAGTTTCCCTCATTCTCTTCCACCCCACTCCTCCTCCTCACTATCTCTCTGTCTCACCAGCTCTTTCAGTTTGAATCAGGGAACTACTGCTCTCAAATATCTCCTGCCTCACAATCAAGAGTGAATGTATTTAACAGCACATGTCTGTGTGTGTGTGTGTGTGTGTGTGTTTGTGCATGTTTAATTAGGTTAGTTAATAGTTACACACAGTGTTCCTCTGTCTCTTGAGACAACTCTTGTGTTTAATAACTTAGAAAAAAGTTAGAGCTTTAATATTTTCAGAAAATTTTAAACACAGTACTAGGAACTGTAATTACACAACATGAGCTCAGGTGGAAATGAAGGTCACATTCCTGATGTGTTTCTGTGCAAGTATGTGTGACTTACTGCCAGATAGAGCATGGTGTACATTGCAAAAGAAGCATGGCCAGAAAAAAAGGACTTCCTGAAAGAGAGGATCAATAAAAGATGTCACAGGTTACACATTAACTGCAGAAGTAAACTCACTGTACACCCCACCCTTGGTAAACAAATAATTTCTGAGGAAATAACTTCATGCACATGAAAAACACACCTTGCTTCTTCCACCATCTTCTGGTTAGGTTGTCTGCAGGTGATCTGGGATATGTAGCTGCCAGGAGTGCAGTTAATGGATTCATAGGTGATGTTACAGACAGAGAGGAAGTTGGGTCGCAGGCGACCCACGCTTAACTTGGCCATGTTAGTGAGAGACTGACCCACACAACAGCCAAACAGGAAGCTTCCCAGTTCCTTGTACAGGCATGACACATATCGGTTTTGAACAAAAGCCCGTGTGTATACACGTCGAAATCGTACCCGATAGCATTCCCCCAATGCAATCTGAAAAAGAAATAAAAAACTGGTTAACTTAAGTCTTCTGACTAATGCTGGAACAATCATAGTATTTTTGCTTTCCTCTTATAACAAGTTCCAGTACACCATGTTAAACTGACGACAACTTTAAATCATGATCCTAACATGATACAAGTATCATCGCCTTACTGTTATGCCAGTAATGGCTATTCCCCCGGCGATGAGCAGGGTGTCGGGGATGGCTTCTCTTTCTATGAAGGGATACGTGATGCTGGAATCTCCGCAGAAAAAACCTCGCTTGTATGGAGTCACTGCTTTCAGTTCACACGCAAAAAATGGTATGGAAGCTGACAAGATGTGGAAAAAGAAAAGGGAGAGGAGGCAGATAAAAACAAAAAGATTTCTTTAGGAATACTCGACACAGAGGTAATTAGTAACATAAAGGTGGCCTTCTCCTGACTCACAGGAGATGCTAGATGGGCAGCAATATCATGTGTCACTCTGTTGGGTGGATGATTTGCCATTATCTGGGTACCAAGCATTCCACTCATAGCTGCTTCCACCAAAGAAGGAGTGAGAAGAAGAGCGGTTGACAGACAAAAAGGACATGTCAGGGATATGAGCATGGCCATGGAAAAGAAGAGGAAGAAAGAATAGGTTTACAGACCATGTTACACAGACGTGTTTCAGTGGACTTAAGGGACAATAAAGTCACTATGCAAAGAGCAAGGTACTGTTTAACAAACACTCTTTGTTCCAGTAAAAATGACTGACTCATAGTTTAATCCATCTAAACTTAATATTAACTGTTGTTAACTACATTTCCTGGCCAGTCACTAATTATAGAGCTCTAAATTGGGTAAAAAAGGTCAAGGTCTGGCTCGCTTAAGCAAACAGATCTCACAGTTTGATGGTGAAAGTTCATTTGGTAAAAGTTGTAGAAACCTTTACCAGGAAACAGAGAGGTGTCAACAGTGTACACCCACAAATGGGTGAAGGTCTAAGTTTTGTTTTGAGTTGTACTTAAAAATTAGCAGCTAAATAACCATGTGAAGTCTTGCCCAGCAGCATGCTCTTTGTCCCTTATCCCATGTCCCCTCATCACCCCATGGAATGCAGTAAGAACATGGGACTAATCATTAACCTCTGTGCCTCTCCCTCTCATCCCAGGCCTGCTGGTTGGCTGGAACGCACCCAGGCCAAAACACTACTCCTGCCAGGGAATCTCTCAGACTACGTGACTGAGTAGTGCACAGGATACACATTTAAAATCAGGCCAAAGGGGACCACCAAATACGCACTTAAACACACCGACAATGGCATTAAAATGTATATGAAATTATGAGATGTCAACAGATCTTACAAAGTGCAAGAAATTAAAAAAATGATGCAAATGTATTAGTCATGTTTTCAAAAATTAGCCTCCACGTTGGCTTTGTGTCAGTTTTAGCCATTATTGTGCATGTTGTTATTATTCAATCCATAGCAAAACACACATACCATCCATTCAATATCACAGAACTGATAGACAGTAACCAAGGTAATAATCTATAAATTCAAGGCTATCATTGTAGGAAAACACAAATAGGTATAATACAGCAACATACCTAACATTTGAGTGATTATAGCTGCAATTTAGTAATGTTTTTCAATTTGGTTAAAAAAAATGTCCAGTAGAGTCAAAAGTGTTTTGACTCTAGTGAACTCTATTCAAAGTCAAGCTGCCCTGATGGAAAGAAAAAACAGAGATGTTCAGGAAGTGAGGGAGGGAAACACACTGCAGACAGATAGCAGAGGCTGTGACTCCAACAAAGAGAAGGAGACAGATATGAGAGGAGACACCGCTCATCTGACCCCAATCTCTCACTCATCTCACTTCGTCACCACATCTACAGGAACCACTTCATGCATACCTTCTACAAGCATCTCTTTATCACCTACTTTCATTTTTAGCTGTGGCCTCTTACCTTCATTTTGTGTAAAGCAAGTCACACGGTTGGAATATTACTGCAGGTTTATTAGGCCCTTCTAATGTTAATTAAATATTCATAAATAATGTCAAATTTATCATTTTGGATTGTGTGAACACTGTGTTAACGCCTGAAGACTGTTGTGCTGTCACTGGCTTCACCGTAGAGTGGTGCTCCTCAAATTAAACACAGAACATCACAGTTCTACAGGAACCTTCCTCCTGTGAAACAACAGTGTTAAACAACACACCACACGTTCCCCCTTGAACTCTTTTTGAGTACAGTCAGTGGAATATGAGGCAAATAATTTGTAACAGCAGTCCATTGCAAATGTTTTAATGAAATCTCATCCAACACGACTTAAGTGACTAAAGCAACTTAAAATGAAGAGCTTGACATAATTTGTAACTACTGGACCTGTCAGACATGCTGAATTTACCCTTGAGATGAGTTTTAAATTATGTTTTTGTGTAGTTTCTGGATTCTGAAATGTTACCGTGTTCAAGATTTATAATTAATTAATTTTTTAAATGAAACTGGACCAGTTTCTAACAGGCAGAGGGAGAGAGGCCTTTCTGCCCTCCATTTTATCCATTAACAGCCTTTATCTGACTTCTAGTCCGAGTCTACAGTATGGCCAGTCCTCTCTCTGTAATCAATATGTTGCTACATTGACAGAGAGATAATGGATAGGACCTCCATTAAGGCACTCTGCTGATACATTATGAACATGGACTTCTTCGGGGAGCAGTTTCAATACATATTGCCTAATGGGACCCATTAAGTGCTGAGCCGCAAAGAGATATATTTCACCACCCCAATGCTTGCCAATAAAGATGGCTTGTGTTTTTTTCCCATTTTTGGATGAGATGCATTTTAATAAAATAAGCATAAACCAGTAGTAACTATAAAACAGGTTTTTGCTAATCTTTCCTAACAAAATGTTATCCTCTTGATTTGCATAACAAATTCTGAGTCATGAGTCATTCAGAAAGTGAAAAACACTAAGCAAATGCACTACAGACACTACATGCTTGAAACTTGTTGAATATCTGCACAGTCTTGTATAAAATACAAGCTCTTTTGTCACAGCCAGCCTCTATGCTTTGCAACTACATTAAAACTGTTTTCACAACAAGACACAGAAACACTCCAGAGACTCCTACATCATCTGTCAGGCAGCTGTGAGCAAACCTGTCCACCTGGCCAGACCTGCTTAAAAGAGAGGCAGACCAGGAGGGCCTGCAAGGGGACCCAAAAGGATGCAGGGAAGTGGGTCGGCTCACACAGCCAGGCTAAAATGTGCTGTTGGCTGGGCCTGACATTCAAAGCAGGAATGCTTTCAAATAGTCAAAAGGGACAGAAAGAAAGGAGGGAGGAAGGAGAGGAGGGGATATGTGCCTCACTCTGAGAAACTCTTCTGGTTCTAATTTACACATCTATGACCACAGCCCAGAATGAGCTCACTGTTAGAGGGGAACAACAAGCAGCAGAAAGAATAAAAAAAGAAAAGTCTAGAGAAAGTGATTAAAAAAGAGGGCAAAGAAAAGGGAGCAGAATGTACTTATTTATTGACATAGTTACATTGCACAACTGCTGATCAGTGTCTTGTCAAGCTAAAATGTAGGCTAAAATGAATGGTCAGGAGGCTAGTACAGGGACAAATGGGGGCTCCTAATGGAGAAAACTGGGGAAATGGAACCATTACAGATGAGATGAGGGCTTCTCTATAAGGAACAGCAGACGGAGGCGATTAGTGGTGGTTTTGGAATGTGAGGGTCAGAGATGTGGGCTCTGCTGGGACCTGCTCTGTAAACACGACCCCGCCTCAACCAGCAGAATACCCCCCCCCAATAAACATATACACTCAACATGCTCATAAACACATAAAAACCACTCTTGGATACAAACACACCAAATCCCCAACCACAGAGACCCACAGACAACCAAACAAACCACAAAAATAAACAACAACAAAAAGCCCCACTAGCACCTGGAGAAAAATTAAGCAGGAAACATACCACTGCCAGAGCTGGTAAAACACGTAAAATAAAATCATACCAAGCATGTGCATCAAGGCAAACAGCCCATTATAATAGGTATAATTAAACTTCTGCTTGGGCTGCTGCAGTCTGACATACAGCTTGTGAACCCTCATAGATTAGCCCTAAGTAAAAGCAACAGTCATCTAGGTCATCACATTCAATAATATCTGACTGTACAGGCTTTGTTCTTTATTTACCCTTTGACAAAAATGGAGGGCAGACAGTAAGTGACCTGTCAATACGGGTCCATCTGGCCTGCAGGTTGGGACTGGGTTGAGCCTGAGCTGCACTGCACCCTTCCCGGGTGGTCCATCCTCACTGGGCCCCCTACCTGCTTACATGTGCCAACATTTCCAAACTAAATCTTAAGCTGCTTGTTTACCTTCAAGTCAACCTTTAAAAAAGATAATAAGCTAGTGAGCCAAATCATGCAGTGTTGTCATTTGAACCAGCAAAATAATCCCTGCGAACATAACAAGGAGACATCTGACGAGACGTCTGACATGCTCATAAATAGCAGTGCGGACCTCCATTGGGTGTGCTTGTGCAAGTATTTGAGCAATATTGACTTCAACTCCACAAAGCTGTCTCCATAAGTGACTCCTGATTTGCCATTTGAGCTAATCCCTGTTCCGTCTGAGCAAGGTGGTTTATAGAAAAGTCAATACAAAAAGTCTTTGCTTGAAGAGATGATGAGACTCTTAAGACTGATACAGGCTAAAATACACAAAACAACACAGTCAATTGCACTAAATTTGCTATTATGAGAGCCATAGACTGCAAAAACCCCAAATTTAAGATCTCTTTATTAATGCCAGTGTAGAAGTCTTCCTTCTTCTTGGTTGCCTAACCCATGTGATGGAGAGGTGAGAAAATGATGAATGCTGGCGTCCTGTGCTATCTGACTCCCTTGTTTCTTTTTTCATAATTGGCCTCATTGTTCTGAGAGAATATGTTTTGACTGCCCTGATGGCATCACAAAGACATTTATCAGTGACGAACAAAGGGAATCCGAGGAGCCACAACACCCATATGCTATCATCAACATCTGCCGCAGCTGGGCTCCAAACACCCCTATAAAATATCACCCTAGCTTTATTTATCATTATGCATCCACCTCATATAGACAAGTAAAAGCCCAGATAGAGACTGTGAAACAGTTCCAAGTACTATTATGGCAAAAAAAAAAGGCAATATCTATTGACTAAATAAAAAAAAGCACACAGAATTAAAGAAAAACAAAACTAAAAAGAAAAAAATATTTTGAAGGCAGCATGGTTGTTCCAACTGCCTTTAAGTCAATTCAATTTCAATCAGTCCACCAGGAAATATCTCGCTTGCCCTTTTCACTGTTGCTGTTGCCACCAGTCAGTGGAGACATGCTTCCCACAGCTGCCTCTGTTCTCTCCACACCTAACTGCCCCGCTTCCTGGAGCTCAGCTCTGGAGCTCAGGGCATGAGTGGTGAGGCTTGAACTGGGCTGTCGGCCTGCTTGTCTGATTTAGCAGGAACATAAAGACCATGTCACTGTGGTATGTACCTTGGAAACTTTAAGGGAATTCTCTGGTGTTTTTTGCGGTGTGAAGGTAAAGGGTGAGCACAGCGAGGTGAGGGCTGGCAGTCTGCAAAGTGAGAATGACACAGAGTTGTGGTTTAGACTGCAAGGGATGCATTTAGCATGGAGTAGACTGGTTGTGGTAGTACTGTATGGAAAAAAATGAAGGTAAATGAAGGCTGTTTTGTCAGTCTGTTTAGGTTTGCAGCAGAACATGAAGTTGAAACATCTTTAGAGTGGAGCTTGTGACGTTTAAAGCAGGGTTATCTCCATTAGGTGAGATGCCATGATGAAGGGTAACATTGAAATGGTGCAAAGAGGGTTTGTCAAAGTCTCCTTGTAGGACAAGTCAGAGCTGTCTGTAGTTAAAATCAGTTGAAAATCTGATGTTAAGCCTCACCAGATCCATTCTAGATAATTAGCTCTGAGGATTAGTGTGCTGCATACATCTTTATTCACTCATTATGGCTAATACCTATGG
Source organism: Melanotaenia boesemani (assembly GCF_017639745.1). Taxonomy (NCBI): domain Eukaryota; kingdom Metazoa; phylum Chordata; class Actinopteri; order Atheriniformes; family Melanotaeniidae; genus Melanotaenia; species Melanotaenia boesemani. The sequence continues at coordinate 27,810,822 of NC_055683.1, read as the reverse complement.
ACCACCCAAGGCGCTTATGGAACTGTCATCAAGAAGAAGATTGCAGCTGTCTCATTAAAAGCGCATTTGAAGCTATTTGCTGCCTGAGTATTTTCTATCCTTTTCTTAGTATTGCATCTTCACAAAGACATAAACACACAGCTGTGTCTCTGTTACCTTAGGCACCCATGAGTCTGACCTTTGACCCCTACTGTAAATCTTCAGCCATATCCCTCTCTAGGGATGTTTATGCATTCATTTAAACGCTCAGTTGTGCCTCAGCCTCTGGGCATCTGAACCACTTCTAAATCCCGAGCAGACAGTAACATCTTAATAAGTGAAAGAAGAATCACAGCAGGAAGGGGTTGTGTTGTTTCAGGAAGGGTTCACCTAATGGACTCTTGAGACTCTACCTTTCTGTCAAATAGAAAGGAGTTCCATTAGTATACTAACAAGGACAGTACACAAATCCATGTCTTCCACTGGCTAATGATTTGGCTGAGCCATTTCTAATGGCTCTCCATCTGTCGGCCACGGAGTGATGCCAATGTGTTCTATAACTTCAGAGCATTGGGCCCCAAGACCTTAAGCTAAACGGGATCGGCAAATTTGTCAACAAACAGCAAGCACATGGCAGTTGTAGTAAAGATTTTGCTTTAGCAACCATATGACTCATACACAATAAAAAACAGGCTCCAACGTACACATACACCTTAAAACAATTCAATTTTCCTCTGTACACACAAGCATGCTGTTACGTGTTGGCCTCTGGCCATCTCACTCACTTGGCAACTTTCTCGGCCAAAAGAAATGAACCAGAAACCTCCTAACATTAATCCGCCATCCGCCCCAAGACACATACAGTTAAAAAGAATCTTAAAAAAATGTACAAAGGTACATATCTAACTACCAAGAAAGAATTAGGCCCAAAACAGTTTGTTTGAACAATAGTGGAAAGAGAGAATGAAAAAGAAAGGGTGCGCTTTCAGAATTCTGATCTCAAAGGTAGATACAAGTCATTGAGTCCTGGCATGCTGCTTCATGTCTACAACAAGAACACACAATGGTGATCAACCCAAGTTTCTTTTTCAGCTATATACAGAAACCTCTTGTGTAGTAAGATTTCCCACTTAAAGAATTCACTTTTCCACTTATGTTCATGTATTTTTAATTATTTTACGCATTCCTATTATTTTTAACTGTTGTCTGTGTTTTATACAGTATGTGTGAAATTGACAGTTTAGTAATAATTAACCTCTAGCAGAAAGTTAAGCCTAAAAAAAACAAAATGCAAGAAATTAAAACATGATGCAATAGTGTTCAAGTATAAGCTAAGAGTAGGTTTTTAAATGCCGCCTCCATTCATTTTCCAATCATCCTCGTGAGTCTTTAAAAGACTTTATTGGGGTGATGACAGAGTAAAGAACAGTTATGTAGAAGGGAAACAGCAGAGCAGGGTGGAAGGCTTGTCCATGCATGCTCCTCAGAAATGGCAAACACCTAAAATCTGCTGACCTTTGGCTGGAAAGACCCTAAATGTTAGATGCAGCCACAGGGCGTAGTGTTTGTTCCAACAGGACTACATATATACACCTTAACACACAAACAAACACTTGACCAGACTCTGGCATTTGGAGTCTTAAGCTCATTTGGAAATGATGCTGAGCTGAACCAAAACAATTCATCTTTGTGAAGCATATATTATTTGCAACAGACCCATAAACAATTCTACCTTATTACTGAAATACAGCAATGTTAGTCAAACCTGGCATTGAGTAAGAGTAAGATCATGTAAACTGAGTCAAAGCCTCAGTTAATATCCTCAATATCCTAACATTTCACAGACAGATTTAAAAATGCCACAACACACTAACTTGATGTTGCCACTCTAAGGTGAATTTTATGTAAGCCCAAACAAAAATACTCTAAAACCACAAAAATTGTCTAATCTCTCTTCATATGATCACATAATTATGATGATGCCTTGGGGTAAAATTCCACAGTTACAGTAGAGAAAGAGCTCTTTTACAGGATGAATAATGCTGCAAGGTCAACCGTCTGAGGGGATCTGATGTTGGTAATTTTACGGATTTTTTTTGTTAGTCAGACGAGGGTTGACTGAAATAAAGGACCCAATTCTTTTCCAATAAGTGATGGCATTCAGTGCACAATGCCTGCAGATTAGTCATAGAAAAGCATCTGCTGATAAGTAGCATGATGGTTACCAGGACAGGATGAACTGAGACTGATGGGAGTTTATAAGACAGGCGAAACAGGATATTAACACACTGTGACGTAGTGTCATATATAGCATACACTTATCTTTATTCACACGAGTTGAACAATTCACTACTTCTGATGTCTAATAAATGGTGTTGTAGTAAATGATGGTGCACCCTGAACAGGACACCTGGCTAAACACAGACAGGTCATTAACTCACACCTATGTTTCACTGCCAGTTTATAATTACACATTAACCCAATAGGTACATTTTGGTGCCAAGGGAATAAACTAGAGCACATGGGAAAAAGTCCATGCAGGTAGATGGAGAACAAGCAAACTCCATATAGTAAGGCCTTTAGTCAACCAATAAACTAAGAATTCTCTTGCTAATACAAAACTGGTAAGCACTGTATCACTGTACTAATTACTGGATAACTGGAAATTATTTTTAGAAAATGTTAAATAAATATTAGTCTCTTTTTCGCATATTTTGGTTAGAAAGGGGTCTAAATTCTCTCATTTGTGTCCTGCTGGATGGTCAGTAACACAATCTCAGCCCCATTATCTAGTCGGTGATGGATACAACGGTCAGGTTTAGATTGAAAACAACTTCCATGCTCAGGTTGTATCTTAGGAGAAAATCTGAGGAACTATTTTCCTTCATTGAGCTGACTGATGATGGGTCACTGTGACCACTTCCTCAACCAACAACCAAAGCTGCTGAGAAATCTCCAAAGTGAACAGCTAATTGCATACCTGCAGGGGTTAAGAATAACATGGCAATGAGTCTTATTGCCTTACACTGCTCTTGTGTTTGCAGTGTTGTTTTCTATCCTTTAACTGTCAATGAGTATCAGACCTGCCAGTCTGCCATAACAGGTTTTACTTCTCTTGTATTTATTGTCAAAACTAATTATTACCCACCCCTAAAAATGGTGCTCATTTCTCTGTATTTGTCATGTGAAATGATGTCAATAAACTTACAGAATTAAATTTGGTCTCACTCTTTGAGAATAACTTAAGGTTACAAATGTGGTCTCCGGGCATCTGAGGATTTTGGATGAGGCTCCACAAGGAAAGTGATTTTGTACATTTACTTTATTACTTGGCAAATCCTTAATATAATTCTATGATACTGATAACTGGCTGAAGTATTTGTATTTCATAAGCATTTTAGGCTAAAGAAATGTTAAGTATATACACAAGAAATAAAGTCCTTATAAATTTTGTAAATAATGTGGAGGACATCAGAAAAAGGCTATCACCGAAATACAACAACAGAATGTTCTCATGCAATGCACATCGGTTTTTGACCAGTTGATTGGTGTAAAACTCTAGCTTTTTTAGTTTTGCAAAATAAAATGCTCAGTTTGCTATTAAGACTAAATCTGAACTGAGGGTACAATGAAAAATGTGTAATTCTGAGCATATTACTGTAAGCCTCTTATGTATGCCTCAACTTGGACAGCTTTATCCCTGCCAAACCTAATAACAATAATGCTGCACCTCATCAAATAAAAGCATAATATATATGATTGAATTTAATCTAGTATGTCCATATTATGGGATACATCAACAATGATTATGATTTATATGATTATTTATTATGTGCAGGCTTTCTCTTCACTAGAATAAACATAAGAAACTTAATATTGCTCGTACATCAGGGATCTCAAGCTTCGGTTCTCGATGGCTGCATGTCTGCCGTTTGTTTTCACGGTTTGCACAATGGCCCATTAATTTGATTCGGGTGTGTTGAAGCAGGGAAACTTCACAAACCTGTAGGACAGCGGTCCTCAAGGACTGGAGCTTGAGATTCCTATTGCAACAGTTTAGATAGTAAATGCCACACAAGATAGTCCAAATATAATATGTATAATTGTCTTTTTTCTTCAGTAGCTTCCCTAATTAATTTTCATCTGGTATCCAAAAGTCACATGTGTAATAACTCATTCTGGCTACATCGTCATGGTTAAAACGGAGTCCTACTCAGTTATTCCTCAAACTGTTACTGATATTCTATTGCTTTTTGAGCTTATGCTACTTTATTTTATCGAATTATAAGCTTGCGTAGTCGTTCAACTGAGCATGGTAAATTACTTGAGGATAACAGTCAGTAATCCTGCAGAGAGGGAGGCTAAAGCTCTCAGCGAACAGGGTAATTTTCGGCACGAGAACACAAGCACGGGGCATGTTTTTTATCCATATTCCCACGTTCTTCTCCCGGGAACTTTGAGGGTTACCATGGGAACAGATGAACTCGCGGGACAAATCTGCTGCTGCCAGCTGAACCCCCCCTTCCCTCCTCCTGTCCTACTCTCCCTCTTGCCCCCCACGTGCTCCGAGGAGACCGAGCTGAAGTTTTCTTCTCGTTTGAACACTTTCCATGGAACTTCTAGAAAACTACTTCGCAGCTTTCTAAATTTTACCAAATCCAAACCCATCCAATTTCTTTTTCTGATTTAATTTTTATTTATTTATTTATTTATTTACTTATTTATTTATTTTCTTCAGTAGGCCTACAATAGCACAAACCTGGGTCCTTAATAAGTTAATAACTGTATTGGAAGTTTAGAAAATGCTTGATTTTTGTTATGTTAGTGTACATGGGAGTTATGGTTAAACTGTGTGGAGGGGAAAACAAAACAAACCCTAAATGTTTTCTAGTTTAAGAAGGAGCCTAAAGCTTACCGATAAATAGACATATTACATCCAAACCGACAAGCATCTTCTTCTTGGTGCAAAACGAGTTTTCCTCCTCAGGTTGGGTGAGAAAATGTTTTCCAGCTCCGTTCTCCTTCCCTTCCCCGGCTCCTCCGCTGTCAGCTAACCGCAGCTGGAGCTCCGCGTCCCGTGGAAGCGTGCTGCTATGCGTACCGGTGGAATTGAACTTTTGCATGTCTCTAGCTGAGAAAGTTTATGACAATTTGAACAAACGTAGCAAACAGTTTGTCCTCTCTGCTGGATCGAGCCAGGGAGTGATGAAAATCCCCCAAACTTCTTTAGTCCGCCAGTCCGTGCGGCAAATCCATGTCAAGTGAAGTTTGACAGCAGCAGATCCTGGTCAACTAATCCAACCAAGCGACCGACCGCTCCAGCTTGTCATCAATAAGAAGGAGTGCAGAAAAAAAAGGCTGCGGCAGACTGGGAAAAGGAGGGAACACAAACATCCGACGAAACCCCAGGACAAGTTTCTTAGTGGTAGCACGCTGCTCTCATGGACACACCGATAACTTTAAAATGCAGGATTTTTTGTTGTTGTTGATAAAGGCCCCTCCCAGGAACATTTATTTTGGTGTGTGTGTGTGTGTGTGTGTGTGTGTGTGTGTGTGTGTGTGTGTGTGTGTGTGTGTGTGTGTGTGTGTGTGTGTGTGTGGAGGGAGAGGTGGTTGTTGCATTATTTCCTATGATAATCAGCAGGATTGAAGGTCCGATTGCAGACCATTAAAATCAATGTGTATTGATTAAACCGAGACCCTAATGTACCACCCACAACCCGACCTCAAAACTGTGTGACTGGTGCTGTCCACTCAGCCATTAAACAGTCCCACCCGTGTCAGGACATGTCCTATATCCAGCTTTTACTGTTCAATGGATCGGTTTATAGAAAATAACATTTTTATTTATTTGACTGTTTTAACCAGTGAAACTTTTAACTGTTTTTTTCTTTTACATTACTTAGTGAGTCATACAAATTTAACTTTGAAAGCAAGCATATTTCCATGTGCGCTTCAAAATATAGCTACAAAAGTCTAAAACAATTAGATCTTTACAGAATGGTTGAGTTACACTCAATACACTAAAACATGATGTAGACCTAATTCTACTGTCACAGTAGGCCTATACAATGTCTTATGTCCAAATCAACCTGCAAAGACTATTTCTGATTAGCTTTTTACAAAATCTTGTCTCACAGAGTCTTAGAGACTTTTGGAGTTATCCTGCCACCTGCTGAAAACATACAGGCTGTTGCAACATAGGCAGTGAATTGTTGCACAGTACTGTAGTAAGAGCTTCAGAACATCATTATTTTCAAGATCAGTTCATTTTTGTGACTATTTGCTTGTTTGATAAATCTGCATGTTTTAAAATGTTGACATAGGAAATAACAATTGATCAATTTGATCAATCATTTCAGCTCCAAATATAGTATTCCAGTTTCAAGATTCAGGAGTCAAGATTCCAGCTTTTTATTGTCAGTTTCTGCAGTATGTGAGTACATACACAAGAATTGAAAAGAACGTTTCTCTCCAGCCCACAGTGCAAAAATACACAGAGAAAAAGAACAGCATGCAAATAATACAAGAGTTTTAAAAAATACTATAGAAAAGAGTATGTCTATGAATTTATACATTCCTATACACATGCAAACCAATTTCATAGCATTTATAATTGCCTATGTACAAGCTGGGTCTATGGGATCTTCAAATCCAACCAGAAAGTGGGAAAATTAACTTTGCACAAAAAGTAAGAAATTTGTGTTTGGTCAGTTATTTATTGCATTTTTCAACCAGTTAGTAAGGCCTCACTGACTAAGTGAGGGATCATGCATTACATGAAATGCTGATTTTCATGATAATCATTCTTCTTCTTTTTTTTTTAACCTGTCCTATCCAGTGTCATGAAAGCAGAATGATGGTCTGGTTGCTGTATTGTGCTGAACAAGTTTACTCTGTCAAAACGAGCCTTTTGGTTATGAGGCTTCCCCTGAATCTTAAATGTTCTTTATTAATATTTTAAAATATGTTTTTGCTTATAACAGCTGGACCGGCCCGGTGAAAAAGAGGGAAAAATGTGGATAGAGGAGAAATAGGAAGAGAAAAGATATAAAGAAGAACAAAGCAAAAGGTAGAAAACAATCAACAACATCTGCAATCAAACCTAAACAGAAAAACTAACAGCTGCTGCACCTGTAAAGAAACAGTAGACGTCGAAAATGCTGCTAAAATAACACAACAGAAAATCTATAGTCTGTGTGTAGGGGTGTGGGTGTGTATGTAGGTATGTGTACTAAACATTAGGGGTGAGTTGTGTTGAGTGATCATGCAAATACAGCCGCACCCCCTCCAAGGATCAGAGACACAGTGAGAGGGCCCCAAACTCCTGCAGCCAGCAGCTACCCCAGAGAACAGAACCAAGACAGCCCACCACAGGAACGGCAATGCGTCCGGACAGAAAGAGGCAGAGGAAGGCCGCAGCCAGAGCCCCTAGGCTCCACCCCTCACCCAGAGGGCAGGGAGTCCCAGACAGCCACATCAACAAACAACCAAACACCTGCACTTCATCCATTTTGTCCATCCATACCCACTTCCAGATGCAATCACCCCTCACCAGTGTTAAAAACAGACACCTATACAGACACACACATTTACAGCGTCACCCGGGGATCCATTTAAGTAATGGCATGTAACCCCCCTCTCAGAAGCACAGTACCCCGTGAACCCAGGGAGGCCAGCCCCCAGCAGTGATCCCAAGCCAGGACCCCAAGCCAGCAGACCAAACCATTCCCCGCCCAAGGCAGCTACTAGGAAACAGGAGTGAAACAGGGGTGAAGGAAGTCACCCACTCAGTCACCCGCCCTACACTCTCAACTCTTGATTTTAACTTAAAACTCTTTGTGACCTCAGATGAGGAAAATGAAAGTGTCAGAAGAAGAAAAAAGGAAATGAAATTTAAAAAAAAAAATGCAGTTACTGGTTAGATCATATTCCATTTTAAACTTTCCTCTATGTAGTTTCTTTCTTTCATTGTCAGCCATAAGAATGATTGACCTGCATAGTACCAAAAAATGACCATATCCTCTATTTTCCACTTTTTAATGCCTTAATGGGTAATTCATAATCATGTGTATTAACCAAACTGATTTTTTACAGCTGTTCATAAGATTATAACTGTAGGCTCTTTTGGAAACTCCTCAATAATGCAGCAATAATAATGAGTGGAACTCAACTTTAATTTATTTTAGTGACATACAGTCTTACAGTTTTGCACATACTGTCTGATAAAAATGATGATACTTAATAAAAATATGGTTATTTCTTATTTTGTATCAGCTTCTATTGTTATATAACATCACAGGCCTATGTTTTGTACTTTACTTACCTTCATCCACTAGATGGCTGTAAATCATCATAGTGCAGGGACACAATTAGAGGAAGTAACTGCATTGTACATCAAGAACACTCATTGAGTGTTGGATTTAAAATGGCTGGAGGATACAAGAATTAGCTCTTTAGTGGTTGGGTATTATTTGGTACAATGCATTTAGAGACATTCTGTTAAACACGATGTTAACATAAAAAAATTCTGTTAATATATCCAGATTTAATGTTTAGCAGATACATATTTTAGAGGCAACCTGACATTTACATACTGGTGCTATGTCACATCATTCATGTTATGACCAGTTGTTACCAATAATAATTTAGTCCATTTTCAGAGTTATCCACCCTCAACTGATCCACTATTTATAAAGGCTTGGATGTTATTTCTACACATTAGTATCATGTGGTTTCCTCTGTTTTAGTCAAATGAAACAGTGACTAATTCTGGGTAATGCCATTTGATTTAGGTTTTGTTTAGAAAGCGTTGCATCACTAGAAAATCCTGATGTAAGCTGCAAACGGCGCTGAGACAAGAGTGTTTCCCACCACATTCCCAGAATTTTACTCATAGACATAAGGAACTTCTGACTGTTTGTGGCTGACTCACAGGAATACAACTGTCCTTTTTTCTTCCTTTTTTTGCCTTCAGAAAATGAATACATAAATGATTGAATGAACAAATGAATAAAAAAAATTGACTTTAATATCAAGTCAGTAACAGGTCTGGGCATGTTTTTTGGTTTGTTTTGTTTTTGTTTTTTTTTCCTCACTGCACTGTCCTGATGACAAAAACCTGAGGAGTGTGATGACGCATACCTGAACCAGAACCCATCCTGTTTTACCGCCATGAAACTTTCCCCAAACAAAGAGCAAACGGAGAAAGTGAAACCACATTTACTGACCTCAAGCACAATTAGATGCAGGTGGGGCTTTCAGGAGTAAACAACATATTGACACATTTTGCTAGTTTCAATGCTTTTCTGGTTTCTGACATTTAACTGGATGCTGTCTTCTGTTCCCTTGCACTGAAAGATTAGAGATGTGATATAGATCACGCTGTTGACTAATTGTGTTATTGTATGTACAGTAAATATACTGTCATGACAATTCTACTGATAAACTGTTGAATCAGCAATTTTTTGCTGAAAAACTAGTTTTTATATTTAGAAATCTTCAATTATTTCATGTTGGACATTAGATTATTGTTTAACTGCTTCCATTAACCATCTTTACATTATCTTGATCCAGGGAAATATAAACAATAATTTATTCAATAAAAGCACATGTTTATGGAAGTGGAAAAATGAAAACAAGAAGTAAGTGATGACTTTTTAGTGCAGGATATATTATTCACACAATGGTCATAATAAATAAGGAACTGAGAGGCTCTTTCTCTTTTTTTTTTCATGTTAGTAAAATAATGTCAAAGTTTAAGCCTCCTTCCATCTCTCCCTGTAGTTACATTTGTTCCTCCTTTTTGGGTGAGTGGGAGGAAAGGGCCAACCCCTAGACATGCTATATAATCTGGGCCTGATGTCAGTGAGCCTTCTCTAACATACAGGGGAAAGTACCATTTGGATTACTCTGTTCTATAGAGCACTGCAGAACACAGTCAGACATTAAAACATCCTTATCATATGAACGCACTGAGCTCAGGAAGCGAACACACTCTGCTTGGGTGAACAATAGAGGAAACTCGGGACCTGTGCATCTGTCATATCTTAACATCTGTCTTCCTGCGCTCCCCAGGCTCAAACCTCTCTGTACACCATCGTCGGACGGACAATGCCACAGCATACACAGCATTCCTTGGTCTATATCCTCCTGATGTGGACCACCCTCAATACCATAATTCAGGTTATATTCATCACCCTCTTCTTCACTGTGGGACGAAATGAACTGGTGAGACTTTTTAAATTAACTTCACATTCACTTTACATCAGTGTTACAGTGTATTAGGATATTTAATGATGAGATATAAACCATATTGTTTATACTTTTTCACATTTGAATTTATTAACAACCAGTTTCAGTACTGATGAGATGAATTACCTGTTTAGTGGATCTGTTCTTTCATGTGGTTTCTCTAGTAGCACAGCTGGTGAGAAAAACACCTGTATATGTGGTCTGCAGCTGGTTACAGACCCTTGTCGTAACGCCCACATAGTGAAAGGGGTTTTTTAAATAGTGTTCAAATAGAAACGTTTGTTTTTCATCAGTCCTTTTTCCACAGAAAATGAAAAGAGGTACAAAAACAAAGCAATAGTGAAGTATTTTAGAGGTAGTTAAGCTTTATAGGAGGTCTATAACCAAACATATTTTAGTGTTAGAAAATATTCTACAGGAAAATGTTTCTCTGTATAATGTTTCTAATTACAGACCATGACGAACTGTTTCCATGACAAAACACATAGAATTATCTTTGTTGTTTTAATGCCATTTTGAGAACTTGAGTTGGCTTTTGGCACCCACAGTTTAGATCAACTTTCACTTGTTGACACTTTTTTTAAAACCATTTTTGTATCATATATCCTGAGTATATTTTGTGCTTCTGTTTCCTCTTCCAGTCTCTGAACAGTAGCACCCACAGTAGCACTATAGAACCAAAGCACAATACGCAATCCCAGGTATGCAATACTTCTTCTGTAAGATAACCACAGTTTCAAACTGTGTGCCTCATTGACCTCACTGTGTTAAGTTATTCACTCCATTAATCTAAATAAACATTGTCTTGCTGTTAAAAATGTCAAGCTTTTAGTTTTTATATATTTAGAGTCCCAGTGCTGTAGACAAAAACAAATTTTACAGCAAAAGCACATCAATCTCAAATTGCTCCCATTTCTTTTTGAGTTTCTTATGTCAGTCTAACCACCTTCCTCACCTCTTGGAGGAAGCACAGTGACGTCATTGCCACATTCGGGGAAATGCCACTAAACTAAAATGTTGTCTCTTCATTTTTTTTTTTCTTGTTTTCCTTCTGAAGATAGTGCATGATGTATTCCACTCTCACTTTGAAAGTGGAGGTGTTAGTCTAATCACCAAGTTAAATAAAAGTGATCTTTTAGCTGGTTTGTGTGTCACTGTGGAAGCTATTATTGTATCACATTTAAAGATAGTATTTTGAACATATCTTGTTTCATCTCAACAGAGTCCTTCCCACGGTGGGCTTATCTTAGGTGAAGGCAAAATGATCACCTTTAAGGCTACTGACGGTAAAGCCTCCCTTTATTAATATGAAATATTGTGTGAAAATGAGACAATTTGTTAACAAGACGAGGTATGTTGTCAGAAGAAATGTGATTAAAGCTAAAACTATTTGATAAAATGCAATGACCACTAACTACAGCATGCTGTTGTTTAATGTGAAATTTTCTCTCTGAATTTGTACTTTTCAAGGCAGCCAAATTCACAACTAACAACAGCTTTTTTTGTCATCCACAGCTAAAAGTGTTGTAACATGGGTTGCAAAAAATCCAAATACATATGTGATCTCAGACTCAGGAAAAGATCTCCAGATACTAAAGGATGGACATTATTTCCTCAATCTCCGAGTGACATTGGAAGCGAACAGAGGAGTAAATAGCTCGGAGCATACAGTAAAACTGATGTGGGACAACAATGAAGTTGTGCTGGAGGGCTGGATTAACACAATAACAAAGAGTACAGGTGTCCTCAGCAAGGTGCAGAATCTGTCTGCTGGAAAACGTTTGACAGTCAGGATTGAGCCACCATCTAGTTATGTTGATACCACTGAATCAGTGACCCACCTGGATATCATCTTTATGAACAAACCCTAAATGTAGTCTTAACTTCCCGGTCTGTTTGGCATGATATCTGGACCCCCCCCCCCCCACACAGACAGTAGTGATTGTACTTATTGGGACCTTGGATAATCAAATCACTAAACTGCCTTTTTGCAAAGAGAGTAAGAATCAGAGAATGAATGAATCCATTGGTTTCAATACAGATTTGTTTTTTGTTTTTGTTTTTGTTTTTTTTTTATGTTGTTTTTATGTCATGGTTTTACCCACAGGGTAGGTACAAACCTCTCACATTTCAAGTCAGGTTCATTGGAAAATCAACCTTTCAAAAGGATTTTATGACTTATGTCCTGTCTAATTGTGTTAATTAAGTAGATGCTACTGGACAGCAGCTCCAGAATTAAACCGAAGCTGGCTTCATCACTACAAATCTGTTACATGTAAAAATACAACGGGGGGGGGTTCCTTAATATTCCTCGACTGAAGAACCAAATCTGGATTGTTTTATAACTCATTAGATCTAGTTTTACTTAATCCTTTGATCAATGTGTCTATTTCTTAGACCTATTCTGTAAAATAGTAAAACCCTTAATGAACTGATTACATCTCTGCAACAGAGATGTAATCAGATGATTTGAACACAGTTGGAGTCATAGTAAAGGGAACATTGGTTAAGACATGTAAATGTCTTTATATATAGATTACTGGTGAAAAGATGAAGATCTCACACGGCACAAAAAGATTTCAGGCTTGTCAAAAGCAAACAAACAACAACCAAAAGCAATGGCTGTAGCTCGAAACCTCTCTCAAATCATAGAGAATATGTGAACATTTTCTCTGCAAAGGCCAACTCTGATAAAGTAAAGCAGATCAAAATGAGAGAGGTTTTAGTACATTTAGTATAGGCAAGGTCTCCAAGTGGCCATTTTGGCATCCTCTGTTCTCAAAGTCCCCCAGTAGGGGGATGTCATGATTTAAAAGCTTAACCACTTACATTTATTTCCTGGTTTGAATTTCTTATATTTAAATTACTTTACTCAAAGAATGTTTATTTTGTGGTTCCACATTTATTGTCAGAAAACTTTTTTTCTGCCAAATGATTGTATTTGCACACCTCCTTCCTGCTGATTTCTGATGTGTTTCTTAATGTGTTTTGATCTGTGAGAATTTATATATTTATATCATGTTTATTTATTTGTAGACCCAAATGTACAGCATAGACAGTATGTGTAGGAAAATTCCACCAAAACATTTAGATGATATTCACTGAATGTTTGACACGGTGCAACAAAATGTGTTACTTTGGAGCATCCATTATGTCATCTTTATTTGTCAGTCTTTGGAATATATTTACAATGTTTTCCTTTAAGTCATACTAGAGAGCTTAAAATGGAAGTTATGAATGGCTGTTATTTAAGAATATTTTGTTTGTTTTAACATAATATAATGGGATTTTATTTGGTTTTCACAGTCTGTAATTTATATGTCCTCCATTATGATAACAAATAACTCTTTTAAGGGGGTGATTTGACTAAACAAACCTTCAAAATCTAAATTATATATGCTAGGATACAAAGAATAAATATTTGGATAACACATTATGATACAGGAAATCTAAAGTCACGGTGGTTAATGTGGAAGGTTTCATGTGTGAAGAGATGTTTAAAAGAATATTTGTTTTCATCATAAATAAACATATTATTTTCTATATGCTTTGTATTACACTTGATTATCTTAAAAGCTCCATTATAGAGCTAAATTAAATTCTCATCAGTGATTTAGTGCTTTCAATTGTGAGTCATTTTTAGAGACCCTTGATTTAAAGTGAAAGTAAGAGGTCATAAGTTAAAAGTAGGATGCAAAAGAATTACTAACAGAAAGATGAAAAAGGACCTCCCTGTCTCATACTGTCGAAGAACATGCCCTCCAGGCAGAGCACAAGAAACTTGTGTCTCTTATACATAAACATCCATTATCAAATCTACTGACCCACATCACAGGGATGAAAAAAGTTACAGAAAAGTTCACTGGAACACAATAATCAAAGCCAAGAGACATATTTTCCAAGGTTCATCTGAGAAGTTTTCTTTGTCAAACCTCAGCCACAGTCCCATATCTGTCTCTGCTCACTCACTCAACTGTTGCCACCACAGCTTTCGATTACACCAAATTGAGGTCCAATACATTCAATTTAAATGCATATTACAGAAATACCCAGTTATCACTACCCACTCTGTCTCATGTATTAGAGGCATTTGTGCCGGTTGGTTTCTTCCTACTCTCGTTTTCCACAGTGTTGAGGTGAGTTCAAAGTCCACATGTAGATTAGCTGCAGCTTCTGTGATCATTTTCACATAATTTTACCTTTGTAACTCTCTTATAGAAATGAGTGTAATAATATTTAACAGAGTTCAAGATGTCTATGGTGTCTTTGGTAGAAGCAACATCAGAAATCCAGCTGCATTTTTATTATAGTTATTAAGTGAGTGCAGGAAACGGTTTTGTAACGTAAGCATGAAGTGGAGCCTCTCAGTGATTTTCCCCTGTCAAATGTCAGGTTTCTTCTGTTTTCCCTGTGATCAAGAGTCCAACACAAGGGGACAGCATTTAGCTGTAAACTGTTTTCAGCATACCATTGGCCACCTCTTTCATTTTTGTTTTAATCATTAATGTAGCTTTTTAGTTATTGCATGCTGGATAATGTTTAAAAAGGAGCCTTTAATCTTCACAAAGAGGTATACAAAGACTGACAGTGTCTCAGAAGATTTCTATCTGCTTTATTGGAAAATGTTTTCGTATATGGAAGTGAGTTTCGGGTTTCAGTAACTGAAGACAGAAAACTTTCATCCCACACACATAATCTTTAAAAGTCATGTCTAATTTGAAGTTAACTGATGATCTGGCGTGAATCCCAACCACACAGATGATACTACGGCTCCCCTCCTTCGTGAGTGTCGTCTCGCACACCTCACAGCTAGCACTGGAAGATTATGACTCATACGTGATCATGCAAGTAGACGGTGCAAAACATCTGAGCAAAGGCCAAAAATGATGTGACCATGTTGACTAATAAGGTTGTGTTTAACAGCCAGAGCCTCTGTGGTTGAAAGCGTTTTCTTCATTTTAACACTGTTTATGACGTGAGGAAATTAATTTGATTTTTATGTAATAATACTTTCACTCAAACACACACACACTCGTAGTCCTGCAACAGAGCATTTTCACCAGTCATCACACCCCAGTCTGGGGTTGGAAAATACATCAAGCAATTTGCTGCTGACACCACCCTCCCACCCCCCGTTCTATACCACTTCCTCTTCAGTTTACAAATATACAAATATCTAAGTATGTGGGCGTTTTCATGAGCAGCTTCTTCGAACAGTGACAGATGAAAGGAAAGTGTAAAATTGTAACAGTGGCAGTGTGACAGATGTAAAGAAGATAAAAAGCCCTTCAAAGGGTGATGAAGCTTTTTGTTGGCACAGATCTTATCTACTCACTTGTCGCCAAGGAGATTTAATGAATCACAGTAAATACAATGCAGGACCAGAATGAGTGGAGGCCACATGACAGACCTACAGACCCTCCTGGCCATGAAATGAAGAAAATTTGGCATCCACATTGAGCTAATCCTCTGTAAAGACAACTTTACAGATGGAAAGCATTCAGGTCACATTATGAAACATTTTAGATATATGTCACTGTGGTCATAAAAAGTACACTGTGTGTTGTGTGGTTAGAGAATGAAGGTGACAAGCTTGCAGCTATGAGACCACTTTGCCTTTAGCACTTGCCTGACATGACAGGAAGTGAATTCATTTCAAATACAAGACCAAAAAAATAAATAAAAAAATAAAAAAAAAGATCTAAGAAAACCCAATAAGACAATGTATTTTATTTCATAACATCACTTTTGCATAAATACAACACATTTCATACATTTTCTTGAAGCAATAAATGATAAATGGTCTGTACTTATATAGCGCTTTTATCCGAAGTGCTTTACATATACGTTACATTCACCCATTCACACACACATTCACACACTGATGGCGGAAGCTGCCATGCAAGGCACTCAACCACGACCCATCAGGAGCAATTTGGGGTTCGGTGTCTTGCTTAAGGACACCTCGACATGAGTCCAATGGGCCGGAATCGAACTGGCAACCCTTGGGCTGCAGGACAACCAATAAATAAGTATTGTGCATTTTGTATTAAAGCAAAGATTAAAAGATGTGCAGGATTAAAGTTTAAACTTTTTATTTTTGCTTTAAGCATGTAAATTATATACAGTATATATTCCTTTCAAAATATCAAGACTGAAGAGTAAAAATTCTGTCATTATTTAAAAAAAAATCTGGGGTTTAACTTAAGGTAGGTATAAAAGAAAGTTTTAAAAAGCGTTTCAAAGCTGTGTTTTACTGTTGAGGCTGAAAACCTTCCCCAGCACACAGGAAGCAACCAACACAGCTGAGCTCCTCATAACATGCAACGTCATAATGAGCATTTAACACCTGCCTTTTCTCATCATTTTCAAAGAAAAAATCAAAAATCCCTGAGAAGAGTCCTACAACTTAGTATTATTCCAAGCATTTTGATTCATGTAAAAAAAAAAACAAAAAAAAAAACTTATATCTATATCATATATGCACCGAAGATGTTCTCAGATGGGTCAGATCGCACTATTTTTGCAGTGTTACTGACATTCACATAAAGAGCATCATTTTTGTAAAGATGAAACACTCCACCCAGATAACTGTTGGACTGTGTTATGCTCAACGCTGGAGAGATTTTCCTGGACTGCAGGAGGGTCAGGTATTCCCCAGCAAATCTTTCTGTGTGCAAATTAACAAAATGATGGAAAAGACCTCTGTCTGAGAAGAGAATCTTGGAGTAGACATAATAGTAACCCTCTTCCAGGATGATTAGATTTCTGTTCTTGTAGCTCATTTCATGGAGGAGAGGGTCTGCAACTATACTCCATGCCAAGACATGTTTGCTGTGAGTTGCATCTGGTCCATCTAGAATATATATTTAAAAAAAAAACTTTTAGCCGGGGTAGAGGGTTTATTTACTGTCTTGGTATTATAGTGAGCCTTTTGTTAACAGAAGAGAGAAAAGGTGGATTTACCTGTTAGATGGGCAACTGGTTTGGAAGGAAGAACATTGCGGCTGGGACGTTTAGTGGGAGAGACATCACCTGTTTGGAGAGCAGATATAAAACGTAAGAATGTGGAAAAAGAAACAGAATATATTTGGGATTTGTGTAAAAATTAAGACATACTTGCAATGAGCATAGAGGATAATGATGCTTCATTGGCCTGGAATGGAGAACAGAAAGTAAAACACAATGGTTCAGCTTAATGTTGGGTCTGTAGACATGTTTTCAATTGCAAGCATGCAAATGCAGATTTGTCACCTTTCATGGAAATGTGACCAAGTCGAGGGCTATTTTCTTGTAGGTGGAAAGGGTAGACTTTAATCACGATACAAGAAAAAGACCACTTCCTTGCAACGTCCCCTATTTGCACAGCATGCAGTGTCTTTACTGGTATCTGTTCAGTTACCCTCCCCCATTTCCAAAACTCTGTGACTTCTGCCCTCACACAGGTAATCAGCGTTGCAAAAAAAGCTCCATCATAGCATTACGCAGACAAATGACTATATCTATAATCACTGAGTATCAAGAGTGCATGTCCCTGACCCTCACAGACGACAATAACTTCTTAGTACATAAATCAGATTTTGGTGTTCTTCTCCATCTCTGTCCTGCCCTCTTCCCCTTTGCAAATACTTCATAAGCAGTTTTTGAAGAAAAAAAAACCCATTCACATGATTGAGGTAATAAAAAGAAGTTTAGTTTCTGTCATGTGAGAGCTTCACTTTATTGTCGCCTTTGCTTTAGAATCTCCAGACATAAATGTTAGGTAAAGAGACTTGCTATAACAAAGCCATATCACACAATGACACTGAGAACATTTCTGATCTCAGACTGGTTTTTAAGTGGTTGGAGTTTCCACCTTGAAAATGCTGTACAACCATGATGATGAAGCAGACAATTTCCCCACACTTACCATGTGACGTGTAGCATTCAAAAGTTAAGGGAAAAATGGTAACTGCTCCCTCATTTTTAACTTGTGCTTTAAACTTGATTAAAAATAATACCTCTATATCAGGGATCACCAACTCCGGACCTCTTGAGCCAGTGTCCTGCAGGTTTTCAGTATCTCCATACTGCAGCACACCTGACTCAAATAATGGGTCGTTAAGAGACTGGTGTAGACCTTAACTACTGACTATTTCATTTGAATAAGGTGTGTTGCAGCAGGGATGCAGTGAAAACCTGCAGGACACTGGCTCAAGAGGTCCGGAGTTGGTGATCCCTGCTCTATATGATGGAATTTTGATATATCCTAAGTACCTCTCTCATTGGCAACATATTACGTACATGAAATATGTTTCATACAACTTGCTTTTTGTTATAAACCAGGTTATTGCATTGTTTAATATGTGGTACAAGGTTAGGTATAATAACATACCTAAGTAAGTAACATACAGATTCTGATTAAGATTTTTTTTTAACTACAGTTTAAGAGAAATTTAAATCTATTTGTCATACAAATCCAGTCACAATGACATAAAGCATGATAAAATGGCAATTGAAAGAAATTCAATGTGAAAATACAGAGTGAGTTTAAATGAGTAATTATGATTAAAAGTGACATTTAGTTCAAAAGGAAAATGTAATGGAACAAAAACTAAAAAAAAAGAAAGTGAGAAAGTGAGGATGAGAGTTTGCTAAGCAGGTGATACTTACAGATTCAGCTTTGTAGAGCCGATAAATCAGACAAGCTTCAACAGCCATGCCGCACAATGCCAGGCTCACGAGCAGGAACAATGTGGTTTGCGCCGGCCCGATACTTCGTCTCCGTGGCTTCAGCCTTGGCGGGATTGGGTGCTGTGTTGCATGGGTGTCCACCACATACACCGAGGGATAACCACCCTCAGACGCATACTGTGTGTTGTTTGGAGATTTGGAAAACATTTCAGTGTAGAACTATCCTCAGGAGGAGGTCAAGGCTGTTAGTTCAAAGGCGCTGCAAAGATCAAAAGAAAGCAGAGAGACAGAGAGATGTGAAAAAGTTGCAAATGGGTGGGCTCACTTCTGGTTTGTTCAGAAAGGGAGGGGCGCAGTCAGATGAAGACTAGATTAGAATGATGAAACCTTATGATGTATCACCTCAGCACATGCAAAGGCTTCCAGAGACTCACTGTAACTGTAATTATGTAACTGTGGCATCAAAATGAAACTCTTTTTTTTAATCAACTCTTTACTTGACAAGTCCTAAAGTAGATCAGAATGAATAAGTGTAAGACCAATGCATTTCAATCTCCTCTTCACACCCCTCCCACTTTACTGCAAGAACAATGTAGAAGAATCTCCATTCACATTTCCTTTTGCATATGCGTTAATTTTCTTTTGTCTTTAAGTCACTGACGTGTGTGTAATATGCATATCAGTCACTACTTTTTAACTTTTACTTTGGCAAGCAAAGAGTTGTCTTTGTTTGATAATCTGCAGCGAACATGAAAACAGGTAGTAGTGACAGAACTGTTGTCAGAAGTGGAAGCATATAGAATGAAAGCTCGTATAGCTAAATAAAGCAGCTATGAGCATTACTGTAATGAGTGGAACTGGTTAATTTATTTTCTCCTCTCCTCTGTCTTCTAATTAATGAATATTGGCAATTAATAACCAACTAAGCTCTGTCATATCTTAAAGATCCCATGGCACCATTTACCCAATCCAAATGATTGCAAGGGTTTATTCTGGTTCCTGGATTTTTTAGAAAGAAGCCAGACGAGGTGGCTCGGGCATCTGGACAGGGTGCCTTCCTCCCGGTGGAACATTCCAGGCACGTCCCCCTGGGAGGAGGCCCCGAGGAAGACCCAGGACATGCTGAAAGGATATCTCTCTGCTGGTCTGGGAACGCCTCAGGATCCCCCCAGACAAGCTGGTGAATGTGGCCGGGGAGAGGCTTCCCTGTTTAGGCAGCTGCCCCTGCAACCCAACCCCAGATAAGGGGAATGGATGGATGGATGGATGGATGGATGGATGGATGGATGGATGGATGGATGGATGGATGGATGGATGGATGGATGGATGGATGGATGGATGGATGGATGGATGGAAGAAAAAAAAGTGATCTTTTAGCCTATTTTTTTTCTGTGGATCTCAGTGCCATTTTGAATTTGGAGGACAGCCAAGCTGTCCACTTTTTAAGATCAGGTGGAAAACTTTCCTTAAGCCTGAAGCTTTAAGGCTGGTTCCTGAACTGTGATATAGTTAAGCTGCCACAAGCTCTTTGTTGCCTTTGTCGAGGTTGATTTACTTCTCAGCTCACACAATGTGTTTTACTTAGATATTAAGTGAATGATAATACTTTCTGCTCCGTTATGGAAAGCATGATTGTTGTCATCATTAGGCATTTCCCACACTTACTCAGAGTGATGAAGTACCAGGTTAGTGTGTACCCATCACTACATTTGTTTTTCTCTTGTAGTTGGTGCTTTTTCTGTACCCCTGCAGGAATCTCTGGATCTGGGGCTGTATGTTTTGACTCAAACTGTCTTTAAAGTTCTTGTTTTCTTTCCATCTTTCCCTCAGTTGTTTGAGGAAGTCAGCTATGGAGCTCTAGAACTTGCAACCCATGCAGGCCCAAACTGTAGTGATGTGTGAATCAACGCTCATACATCAATACTTCTGACATGAGATATTTCTGGTCTAGAATCGATTCTCATATCAAAACATCAATTTGGGGTAAATGTGTAGTTTTACTATTTACAGGAACCTAGTGGAAAGTAAATCTACTATCTGGATCTTGTCTAAATCATATCCCGGTAGGTGGGAACTTCTTGTGCCTTTCATAGTCATGTCTAAAATATGGCACAATGTGAGTCACAGCAGCATGCTGCTCACTAGCTCACTGACAAGCTCAGCACTTACTCAGTTGATCCAGCTGATAACGATGGCTGAATGCAATCACAAACATGTATGGCGCTATTTCAGCTCCACAAGCAACAACACCATATGTTATCGATGTGGGGAGAGAGTGAGATATTGTGGCAACGCCACAAACCTTGTTAAACATCTGAGAATCAATTCTAACACAAAATGTAATCAGATTATGTTGAGGGGATTTACAGAGAAGGGCAGGAGTTGCTAGGGTGAGACAAATCACCCGCTTGATATACTTTGGGGCTCTAGGCAGGCACTGCTACTTTTTATTTCTATTTTCCAAATAAATCAAGTTTTTCTACAAAGTATTGGTATCATATTAGTATTGTCTATACCAGGCCGAATTTTACTTGGTATTGGATCAAAAAGGACGCTAGTGATATCGCACATCACTATCAAGCTGCACACTCACACGTGGAACTCCCACTCCAAGCTTTATACTGGAAATCCCTCCTACAAGACAAACTGCCATTAACTGACATGAACTTTAATGATTCAAGTAATAGTCACATGACATGTATCTGCATCAAATTACCAATAAAACTAGTCAAGACACAAATATTCAAAATGCATGTAGGTCTTTTGATAGAGATTTTTTGTTATATCAATAAGATCATCCCTACATAGTGGCTCTGCCATGGTGCACGTTTCTGGACGCACTCCATTTTGGTTTAAAGGCCTGACCAGCAAACTGCATGAAAATGCAACAGAAGGAAACAGACACGTAGTGACATCGGCCTTTCAATCAATATTCTTATGTTAAAGTGTGTCATAATAATACATTTCTTTTTATTTAGCTTAAATAACAGCGCTTTTTAAAGGCGTTCTGGCCCAGAAAAGCACCAGTGCAACCCACAAACAGGAGACAATCACAATAAAAAACACAGTTACAATAAAGACAGAAAACTTAAAAGGAACTGAAAACAGCAGGTCAACGATTACATTTCCATATATTTCAACATAGATTATGTTGATAATGATGATATATGATTACAAGGTGTTTTGTAGACTGTGCTAGCTTGAAGGAGCACACGACTGAAAAACCCTTTTCCCATCCTCTACAAACATGGGGGACAAATAATTCATATATATCTATATATAATATAATCATAACTGCTGTTTCTTGTTAATGGATATTGTGTTTTGATGGTCAACATCATATAGTGAGCTGAGATTACGTAGCTCGTAGCTAAATTTGGTTTTCAAAGTTAATACTAACACTAGTGAGAAAAGTGATATTTAAAAGGGTGTTCAACACAATCTAAGCTACACAATTCCATAAACCAGTCAGATAAAAAAATAAAAAATAAAATAAAAAAATAAAAAATAGAACTGCACATTGTTTTAGCTGCATGTACAAACTGACATCAGAAGAAAAGGGCTACTCTGTGACAGGAATGTTTGGTGGACGCTTGTAGCTTCACATTCTATAAAAATGGTTTATTTTGACATGATGTAAAATTCGTTGTTTAATAAGGGACTAAATCCCTTATTTGTGATTACTCTGTCATCAGTTTATTGTGATTCACGGTTATGTACAGAATCAGTTAATGTGACATTATCGGATATAATTCACCAACACTGAAAAGGAAATTTCAAAAAAGCATTCATTTGACTCTGAAAGCAGCTAGGCAGTCTCTCGATTCTCAGTGCAGTTTGAAGATGTTTTTCATCAAAGCGTGTCACCCCATGGACTCAGACTCAACCCTTTACTCATGTAAAAGTGTTGAGTCTTTAGTCCATCCTCCATTAATCTGTCATTTACCAGTTTTCAGTAAACATTAGTAATATACAAGTGATAATTATAATAGTAAAATAACAAAATATTGATATTTTGGAGAATACACATATAATAAAATCATGATTTGACATTAAAATCAAAACATAATTACATGCAATTCTTTTTTGTGTAATTTTTTAGAAGTCCCCCTCCTCTTATTTTAAATGTTTTTGTGTGTTGGCTTGTTTGTTTGTTTTTAGTTTTATGGTGCCATTGCTATCATATTGTTATTGTAAATGTTTAAAGCTATAAATATGTAGAGTAACAACATATGTTCTGATAATCCTAATATTCATGTAACCAAATAAAAAAAAACTAAAAATGAAGTAGAAGAACACGTTATTTCCCCAAGATTGAAATGTAAAAATAGATAAACACAAATTTAATGCATGTTGTCATTATGAATCATGGTTTAATCTGGGCTATATTAACAGCGGGCTTCTTGAAATAAAAACCATGATCAAACTCTTCCATCCATCACACCTGTCGCATGTTTATACACAGCGCCATCTAAAGGATAGAAGCACAAGAAAGTCCAGCTTTTTCTATTTCTCACGTTCTTTCTTGTGTAATAATTATTTAAAAATATAAAACTATGGCAAACATAACTGTATGTAAAGGGGGGAAAGTATATTTTTTTAAAAAAAAGGAGAAAGAAAAAAAGAAAGACAGACAAATAATCTTATCTAAATCATCTTATGGTCGCGGTAATTACATCAAAGATGATGAACCAGACAATATGAACACATCTCTCAGGCCTCGTTAGTTTCATGTGACCGTGAAGTCCAGACCTCGGAGCGCTATTGATCCAAAGATCCACTTTCTGCCAGGCGGCTCTTGAACAGGCGGAGTGTGACAGGAAGCGCTTACAGACAGCTTGGTGTATCGTACATGTGTTACAGGGAGAAAGGTACTCGGACTTTGTGGAAGTGAAACAACTTTAACCAACAATGCAGTGCGACCAAATTATAATGAGTGAGTTTGTACAGCTCTGTTTGTTGGTGGGTTTAACTCTGTATGGAGGATTGGCTTCTGGTTTGGGGTCAAACCAAGGGTTTACATTTATTTTACCTGCTGGCAGCACAGAGTGCTTTTACCAAACAACCACAAGGAGTGAAACCATGGAAGTGGAATACCAGGTAAATGGCTTATAAATGACTTTGTCTCTTTCTGGTTTGGTTTAATGTTTGTTAAAGCTTGTTGTAAGTTTCTGTCTTACTGAATAAGGGAACAGGTTGGACTCTGGTCTTTCTGGTAGAGAGATAAGAAACCACAGATACTATTAAGACAGTGGTATAAAGAGTAAACAAACACAAGAAAGAAGAAAATGGGAAAAAAAACTTGAGGTATTTAACTGACATCTGTACAAGAATAAAAAAAAAATATTGTAAATATACTCAAAATGTATGTAAACCATATTTTTTCACACAAATAAAAAAACCCTTACATTTAATACATACATTTAATTGTAATTTTGACATCATTTCTACTATTTAGATTCAAAATCCTACGTCCTGAATAATGTGTTTTCCAGCAGTCAGTTCATGGTCACGACATTTGCATTTTATTACATCCCAGTCAGCACACTGGCACTGCACCTGCTTTCTTTGACAGTCTTTGTTGCTTGAGCATGGAGTCAGAGAGGCCTTGTGGGATTATGGTGGCACATTCACCTGCACAGCTAAGACTGGATGCTTTGAAGGCTGCTTCATGGTGTGGGAATGTATTATGTTTCTGCAGAAATGACACATGCCTGCACAAGCAGACTTGTCAGTCCATGTATCAAACTTCTCAGACTGCAGCTCTTAAACCTTCAAAAGGTCACAAATACCTAATTTGTGATTTTAAACCATCTGACCTGTGCTTGTCTTTTACTGGTAATGTCACAGTATACTGGGTTGCTTGGTTGAATACTGGGTCCTTCATTTGAATTTCAGGTTGTTGCACAGATAGTGTGAGTAAGGCTTGAGCAGTGAGCTGCATGGATGGTATGACTTTATGGGGTTAACAGTGGACCTGTGAGGACATTTGCATATCTGTGGCTTGAAGTTTGTATGATCTTACCTGGGTCCCTGTTTCTTTCACAGGTGATAGCAGGGTCAGGTTTGGACATTGGGTTTGCCCTCATCTCACCCAGTGGATACCGGGTGATCTCTGAATTCAGGAGGTCTGATGGCATCCATATGTGGGTCTCCAGAATTTCTTCCTTTAAACACTTCCTATTGATATGATGTTACATCCTTATAACAACTGTTTTTGTGGGGAAGATTCCCATCCTGACCCTACTGCCCTAAGCAGTTTGTTTATACCTATAAATGAAGAGACTTGATTTTAAATGAGCAGATATAACACTTTATGCACATTCTGTAACATATTAAATCAGGACAAAAGTCAGATTTTCTAACACCCTGAGAAGATTAATCACAAGATTAATGTAAGAATTATCATTTCTGTAAGTAATTTGCCCTGTTTGTGTTCTCTCTTCTTGCAGAGTGGATCCTACAGAGGATGGAGATTATCGGTTGTGTTTTGACAACAGCTTCAGTAAACTGTCAGAGAAGATGGTGTTTTTTGAAGTTGTCACTAACAGCCAAAGCGACAGAGGTGGGGGTCGAGATGAGTGGGCACAAATTGCTGAATCAGAGAGCATGGTGGATTACAAAATAGAGGATGTCAGGGTGAGACATAATTATACTGTGCAGCTCCCCACCCATCAGATATCATGTCTTCTTTATGTTCACTAATTCTCACAATGTCTTTCCATCTCTGTTGGACCATTGTTCATCTTCCAGGCACAAATGGACTCTGTGTACCAGCACCTGGAGAAGAGCCTTCAGGTCCAGACTATGCTGCGGGCCTTTGAGGCAAGGGACCGCTACCTCTTGGAGGACAACCTGTGGAGAGTGTCCTTCTGGTCCTGCCTAAACCTGCTTGTCATGCTCACTGTTGCTGTTGTTCAAATTTACACCTTGCGACGCCTTTTTGATGATACAAAGCGGGTCTGCACATGACTACAGTACTCTAACAGATATGAGCACAGCTTTTATAAGGGGATAATTGAGTGTTTGTGTTATGCAAATTCAACTATTATGCAACATCTGCATTATATTGCAGTGTAGCAATGTGTGCATGCAGATCTAGTCTTGCTGTACAAGAAAAAAAGTCATTTAAAAATATATTGTCATTAGAGAAATTAGAAACACCCAGCTGTTCTCACTCAAAAGTTTTATTAAATTTCAGACACACATTTAACTATCTTCAGTTCATTTCCTTTATTGTCCCTCAATGGGAAACTTGGTTTGGTTATAGTTTATCAAATTTACATTTTCAGACACTCACCTACTGACAGTGTATGTATAACTTTTTTTTTTACTATGCTACATTTTATAGAATCATTGTGATAAAAAAAAACTGTATATACACAATCATAAAAGTGGTTTCCCTGATTAAATGTTCCTCTACTTACATAAGCCTACAGCCATTTGTAGCACAAGCATATACATTACAATGACACTCAGTATTTTCTCTCTTTAAACCTCAAGCAGATTCCTATTGTGTTTTTTTTTCCATTTTCAGTTGTAATAACCTGACACCCATGAAAAGAATAGTTGTAAAATTGATCTGGTTTAACTTTGTGTTAATGGTTCTATCACAGTATCTAAAATAGTGTTTATTTTTGGGAAGTTTTTACAGCTATTTAACTAGGACTCACTACAATATAATTTATTAATATAGTCTGATCCCTCTCAGGGGGAATTGTGTTGGCAGTGTAACATTCAAAATTAAGGCCTCTTCAACAGTGTTGCAACTTCTCTTTTAGCCGTTCATGAAATTAAATGCTTAGTTCTTCTTTTTCCGTTGCTATCGTGGAGGGAAGCCGTTTCCACTGTCTGCTGGTCAAGGTCACCAGTTGTTTCGACGGGGAGCCGGGCGCCTGTTCAGGAACAATCAACCAACATTAATCTTTTGACCTTGTAACAAGTAGTCAAGAATTGCTTTTGACATTTAATAGGCGAGAATCCACTCGTCTGAACACAGAGGGCATCTTTATTGGAGCACAGACAGGAAATGGTCCTTTCTGCAGCTCAGTGAAAAACGATTACTTATTTTGACCAAAATTCAGACTGGAAAAGATTGGACTTTTTTTTTAAACACGTGAGAACTACATTGACAACAAATCATAACACCCAAAGAGGTTCAACAAAAGAAAGAGTTGTCGTTCTAATAAATGGAAGTATTAAATATGCACAGCACATCAGCAAAATGTTACAATTAACGTGGCATTGAGTATTTGTCGTATGCGTAAAATGCATGTGTTAAGAGTAAAGTTCACCAACCACTATGAGAAATGCATCATTAAAGCATCACCCTATGGCTCAAGTGTTGCCATGGGTACACGTGAGGATTCATGTTTGGTTTAGATGTAGAGAAAGGCAGGGAAAACTATGAAGTGCTGAACCCGACATAAGACAGAAATGGAAGAAAGTGGATCACACAGGACACAAAGAGACACCAACCACCAGAGCCAGTCCCTTTATTGTACACAACACCTCTTTATTTACTTTCCTTGCTAAATCAGTTCATGTTTATTCAAATCAATTATAATTGCTACACAGGCACTTTACAAGGGTTTGCAGAACAAAAAGAAAGCTTTTTGCAGGTTTGTTTCCAACCCCGTCCTCCAAATTCAGAGGAGGGAAGGAAAGAGGAAGAATGGAGGATCTATAGGAAGACACACAGGATTCCCACAGCCTAATGTTTGATAGAGGCATTAACAGTCTTGGCTTCTCAAGGGCAAGCTGAGGTGACAGGCACACAGGAGCTTCAACTAACTCTAGCAAACAGGTTTTAACAGAGTAATTACGAAATTTAGCGTACCTATTGGTGTGTGAAAAATCTAATGTGAAAGGCCATCATTGGAAAGATTCAAGGCTTTTTTTAAGGAAAAAACTTTATCTAGCTCTGTCACTGACAGCAAGACCAGGAGAAAAGAACAAAAAAAAACACATTCTGGCTCAAGAGTCTGGTTTTGGATATTTCTGAAATGGTAATTTCTTTGTTTTGCTGGGTTGTCTAATTTAGTCTCTATCTTCTAGGAAGCTTCTCGAGACAGGATGTGCATTTATACACTACAACTTCCATCACCCACTAACCACAACTGATCAAATTCAAAACAGGAAATATCCAAGTAGCCCAAAATCACTCCCACCTTGACCCCGTTTCCCCCCCAAACACCTTATGATGTTTCAGAAAAAGATTAAAATCTTAAAAAAAAACCTTCAAAGAGCAATCGAAAGCTATTAACAAATAATCACAGCTGTATTTGTCAAGTCCCAAGTGCACTCCCAACACATTCTGACCCTGTAGTAGAACCAGAAAATAATGATCTAAGTGAAACTACTGAACTGAGCAGAATAAAGTTGTATGGGGCTGATACAACTGTGATCAAAACTTTGAAAAGATATGACAAATGCCCAGGTTATAAATAATGTATCAGGCACAGACCAATCCCTTCCCTAAACTGGAATTAAATGAAATTGCAGTGTTAGTGATTTTTTTAATATGAAAACTAGTCGCATATGGGTCTTTATGATGATTTACGGCATTAATGTTGTCATGAGCTCTATGACAAAATGAGGTATATGACAACTCTGAATTATAGGCCAGCTATATACAATATTTTAATGCATGGAAGCAGAGCTGACAGCAATAATAATAATAATGAATGTACTTGAAAAGCCTGGTGAGATGTGCCATCTCCTTTACACTTAACTCCATGTTTACACTCTAAAACACAGATCTGTCCCCAACTGAATAATAATTATCATCAAGTTCCACCCTCTCTGAGAAAAAACTGAACCCTGTGCTCTTTTCTATTTGAATCCTCTAATACAGGAATTGGCAGGATCTACTCTGAGATTCCAAGCCTCACTGAGATTCAGCTGAGACTAAAATGGTTAATATTTATACATCTAAGAATTAGAAGAGAAAGTGCAGACGGCCTTTAGTTTTCCTTTCTGTCCCTTTCCTGGGTGTCTGTGCATAGTGTTTTGTAACGGACCACAACATCCCTGTTATGTGTGGTTTCCTGTAAGGCTAGATGGCTAGAAGTGCTTGGATTTCAATGGTCAGTTAAGTTGAAATCTTTTGATTGTGGAAGGATTAGTCACAGAAGGGGGAAGATAGTCTCTTAGTCTTGTGCAGCCCTGCCCTGTGTCTTTTTATGCTTTGCTGCAGTCAAGATTTCATTTAAAGCTACATTTATATCAATCATTAAAAGGACAGTCACTCAAATAAAATAACACAAGAAAAAAAATATATAATCGAAACCACAAAAATGACAGTGAAAATAAGGTACTGTTTTTCTGTATGAAATCAGTTGAGATATGAAAACCCAGTAAAACATTAACAACAGCTTAAGTGTGCATATCACAAAAAGAGTATTGGGGCCTATTTAAAATAGAGGGAGGGAGGGCAGAGGAAAGCCAGCGTGTACCAGTTATTTAATATATGTCATTTTATGCTGGGAACCATGTGATGAAATAGTAAAATAACTGTTGAAGAAAAAAACATTTATGAAACATTTTAAGCTAATTTTGATATATCATCTCCCACTGTTAGAAGTAAATGCATTACATTGTTTACTTTGTATTCCACAGCAGTCAGATGTAAGATTCAAGTGGTTAAAGGCTTTCTTTCCTTCCTGTGCACTTAGAGACAGTATTAGCAGCTTATTAACGTTGTTTCAATGAACATATCGTTGCGGCTGGATGATGCATGTTATGCACGGCTCCAAGACAGCCCCTCCCCTTGAGCCCCTGCCCCTGACAAACAGTGTGCAGATACACACAAACACATGCTTAGGTGGGCTTGGCCACAGGTCTAGTCTAGCAGGGAGGGCTCTGCAGGGCGGATAATGGTGGGTCGGTGAGAAGGAGCACCAGGGGGTCTTCGGCTGCAACAGGGAGAGAAGATAGAAGACAAGGCGTGAGACACGCTCACAGAGACAGTTGTGAACCCAAACCACCAGACCGAAAAAAAAACAGCAGATGAGGACAGAGAAGGAACCATAAACGGGATGATTAGAGGACAGTAGAAATAGGGAGAAAAGGAAATGATAAACGATGCCTGCAACTTTTTAAATGAGCAGGATGATTAGATGCTGGTGATGAAATGATACAAATACAGCACGATGGAAATTACACAACATACACAAACGATATCCCTTTCATGTCAAAAAAGAAGGAAGCCGTACCTTGGTACACCAGGTGGGACACGGGCTGGTCGGGAGGGGATCTGTGGTGGTGCGCTGAAGGGATCCTGACTGCTGTTGAAGGCATTGATGGATGGGCCGGGACGAGAGGGAATAGGAGGTGCTCCAAATGCTGGAGAGGGATTGAGTGGAGCTCCAAAGGGAGGCGAAGGGTTCATGGGTGGTCCTGGTGTTGGGCCCCTAACAGCAGGTGGGCGGCTGGGGGGCTGCGCTGCTGAAGGTGGTGGTCTGCGTTGAGGTGTTGGGCTGAAAAATTAAATATGACAAAATCAAACTGACATGACAATAATTAACAATAAGCTGGGAGACAACCATTTCTTAGCAAAACACTGATGATACTGATCATCAAAGTGAGCATCATAAAGATCTGATGAGATGCTAGTTGTCCTTCACCTGGCTTCCTGGATCCAGGTGTCATTTACAGGTGGGGGTACAGGGGTGGACATTGTGTTGGCGCTAATGTCTCCAATGATGAGCAGTGCTTCTTTGAGTGCATGATACATGCGTAGCATTTCGTCTCTACGCTGGGCCTGGTCAGCTGATTCCTCCATGAGGCTGTTCTGGTCCCCAGACGAATAAAGATAAGCCAGTAGCTCTGAGTGGATGAAATCCTTTGCCTGTATGAAAGAGTTCAGATTTTTAAAAGCAGATTGTGGCAACTTTCATTTTGTAAGTGTGGCAGCAAAAGCCAAAAAATGTCTAAATAACAGAAAAAAACTCACAATATTTATTATTTGTATGAAAGCAGTGAGTGATGACATGGAATTTACCAATTTAGTAATTACAAACCCAATCAGACATAATGTGCAGCTGGTGTAAAGTGTTGTTTATGAATTTGTAAGTGTGTGTGTGCATAGCAGTGCATGTTTTTGTTGGACTGCTGGGAGACATCAACAGAGTTCACACCATAATAAAGCATATTAAACAGATGGCAGACAAGTCCCTCTGAGCATCATAAATTCTCTTAATGAGACACTTTCATTTTATGACCCTGTGTCACCATAAAATAAACAAATCTGTTACTAAAATGAATGAGAGAAGTGAGCACTTCTCATTAGCTCTATAGTACAGTCATATTTATACCATAACAGCCTATTTGATCTGGGCAGAGATCCATGTTTTGGCTCAAAAACATAAAAGATAGACAAATTAATGTGGTGCTACTTTTTAGTATGTGAACTGCACTTTCAAAGCCTTGAGGCTTAGCAATCAGTTATTACTATCTAGAATTTTTAAGTCAGCAAGGGGTGGATCTGACTAGAAACCTGGAGATGTTTTACCCATACGTATAAAACCCAAAACCATTTCTGCACTGGGCTGTAGATTTATTAGGCACTAGATTTATTTCAGCTTTATCTTTGGGGTCTCCGCTCTTGCAGATGATGTGGTTCTGTTGGCTTCATCGGGCCGTGATCTTCAGCTCTCACTGGAGCAATTCGCAGCCGAGTGTGAAGCGGCTGGGATGAGAATCAGCACCTCCAAATCCGAGACCATGGTCCTCAGCTGAAAAAGGGTAGAGTGCTTTTTTTGGGTCGGGAATGAGGTCCTGCCCCAAGTGGAGGAGTTCAAGTATCTCAGGGTCTTGTTCACGAGTGAAGGAAGGCTGGAGCGGGAGATCGACAGGTGGATCTGTGCGGCGTCTGCAGTGATGCGGACTCTGCAACGGTCTGTCGTGGTGAAGAAGGAACTGAGCCAAAAAGGCAAAGCTCTCGATTTACCGGTCGATCTACGTTCCTACCCTCACTGATGGCTATGAGCTGTGGGTGGTGACCGAAAGAACGAGATTGCGTAACCAACCAGCCGAAATGAGTTTTCTCCGCAGGGTCACAGGGCTTTCTCTTAGGGATAGGGTGAGAAGCTCGGTGATCCAGGAGGGGCTCAGAGTAGAGGAGCCAGATGAGGTGGCTCATCTGGTCAGGATGCCTCCCTGGTAAGGTGTTCCAGTAGGGCTGGGCAATATTTCGAGATTTTCAAATATATCGAGACTTTATCAGACGCAATATAGAAGGAAGGAAAATCGTTAATATCGAGATAGCTTGTTTTGAGTTAAAAGCACCTTTTCTTTTGCATTTTGCACAGCTGTATTTTTTTGTTATGGTCAGTGAAATTTATTTTTAATTTATTTTGTTTTAAGAGCATTTAATTTAATATAAACGTACTTTAATTTAATTTAGCTGTTTTAATGCACATGTGCTGCTGATCCTTAATAAAAGTATATTTAGCGCTAAAGGCTGTAAATCAGAACTGTCTCTTTGGTTACTTGACACAAAAAAAGTATATCGAGACGTATATCATGATTCAGGTAAAAAATATCGAGATATAAGATTTGGTTCATATCGCCTAGCCCTATGTTCCAGGCACACCCAACTGGGAGGAGACCCCGGGGAAGACCTAAGACACACTGAACAGCCTATATTGCCAGGCTGGTCTGGGAATGCTTTGGGATCCCCCTGGATGAGCTGGTGAATGTGGTCAGGGAGAGGGAAGTCTGGGTTTCCCTGCTTAGGCAGCTGCCCCCACGACCCGACTCTGGATAAGCGGCAGAAAATGGATGGATGTATCTTTGGGCATTTTAATATGGTTTATGAGAACTTCCTTGTTTTAGACATATACTCCAAAGGCCATTTGAGAAACTGTAAGTTTTGACACCTCCAGTGCAGTTTGCTACAAGACCTGTCTTGATAAAAGTAACATAGGATCAACATACAAAGCATGCATGTTACATCCATGCATTATGGTTTACAGAGTTTGTACAAAACCATGTTTTACTTGGTATGTAAGGAACGCAGTATGAAGTGTACATAGAATGCAGAACACTTGGAGTGTTTAGGTTGAAATAACAGCTACTTTTTATATTTTAAGTCTATGCATATGACTTCAGATATTTAACAGGGCTGGGATGTACAAGCACGGCTCAAGGTGGGTGAACCGCAGTGCACAATGATGCAGTTATAGACGCAGGCCATATACTGTCTGTTAAGTAGGATTTATGTTTCTGCCTGAACTGTGTGTTGGATCATTAAACACAATCCTTTGACATTCAACAGAAGGTAACTGTGCACCATTTTAACAGCACATCCCCCTCACACTCTGTTACGGTACACAACCCAGTGTAGTCAGACCGCAACATTCTACTTCCCATCTCTTCAAAATCTGCTTCAACTACATCTGAGAAATCAGAACCCGACTCCAAATAACTCATGTGCTGAGGATGTCTGGACTCACATTGTTGATCAGGAGATGCATGATGGTCTTGGGTACAAGGTCTCTGATAGACTTGTTGATAATGCCAATGTATGAATCCACCAGATTACGGATGGTTTCTACCTGCCGCTCCAACTGAGGATCCATGGAGAATGTGTCTGCAGGGGTAGCCTCTTCATTCTCCACCTTAGCAACAACAGACATAACAAAACAGCAAAGATGAGGCTAATTTATTGTATATCATACGGACATATTCATTGTGCTGCTCTATAAAAGCAGCAATGATGTCAATGGTCCTAAAATAGTGGAGAGAAAAGTAATCCAATTCT
This sequence comes from Melanotaenia boesemani, assembly GCF_017639745.1. NCBI lineage: Eukaryota > Metazoa > Chordata > Actinopteri > Atheriniformes > Melanotaeniidae > Melanotaenia > Melanotaenia boesemani. Next base: position 27,777,149 of record NC_055683.1, on the reverse strand, counting down.
CAATATGTGTGTAACTGTCTTGAGCTCTGATGCACATTTTGCAGGCAAACAGCCTATATTTTACTCTCTTATATCACTTTGACAAAGACTCAAGCATCTTGCAATTTATAGTTGTTTTAAATCACTCTTACAGCTGCATTTGGTAATACTTGTGGTTATTTAGCCCTAGTTGTGTTATGTGGGTTTCTCTGAGGTTTATTGTTAAGGTTGTCTTGAAAAAATTATCCCACACTCAATGAGACTACCTGTTTCTATATTGATGACAAGTATTAACTAATGTGACACTAGTTTACAGTTCCAAATACAAAAGAGCCACCATCCAGGCAACTGCTGCAGCACAGAAATCTATGCATACTAAAATGTATGACAAAACAAAATTACATGACTGGAATTGTTGCAAATTACTTGTATAGTAGCTTGTCTTTCTGGATGTAGATTGGTAAAATGGAAAATGTAATGACACATCAGCTATTTGACAACAAAGTCTACGATGCCTGTAATTTGTATTTCATACCTGATCCTTCTCAGGATAAACTCCTGCCCGGAGGAAAGATGCTTTCCAGCTGTCAACATCATCTTGAGAATCACAAGCCAGTTCTATTTGGCGAAGATCTTTATACACATTTCTGTACACATGAATGACAGAAAATAAACAAGGATATGTAAGTAGAATCATTTAAAAGGATCCTAGAGTAGAAGCTTTCTCCAGTACACAAGAACATGCATAGAGACAATAGGCAACAGGTGAACATTTTTAGTGGTCAATGTGTGTTTATTAACAACATAACCCTGACCTCTGCTCAGTGTTGAAGATGGCAAAGGTATGCTTTGTGGACATAAAGCCTTTCTCAACATCTCTGATTTTCAGGTTGTCCAAAGGCAGCATGTACTTCTTTTCTTTCTCCTAGAACAAGAGACCAGAAGTGTTTAGATGGCAGAAACGGTAAAATAAAAGAGATAATCCTGAAAACTGGAACGTAAAGAGAGAGAGGAAGTTAATAAAGTTTAAATTCAAATTACTCAACCTTAACCTTCAATATATTACCATAACATCATTTTAAAATGACTATAAAATAATAAAAAAAAAACTCACTTTGTGAAATGGGGACAAACTACTAATAAATTATTTTTCAGAACATGCCACTACTAAAGGTTCCTGAAATCCTGTATCAGAAAGGCCTACAAGGAAAATGTCTGTCTGAAAGAATGTCTTTCTACGGAAATTTTCTATTCTTCATGTGAAAAAGTTTCCATTTTAAAATATTTTTTTTGGTTTTCATGTAAATCCACAAATGGATTAAATGAGATTGCCAGAAGTACAGCTGATCCATGGGTCCAAAATTTAGTCTCCACAGATCACATCAATTCATAAAACAGATTCAAGAGCATCTGAAACTATATTGCATATGTTCAGGAAAAACTTTTTTTTCCTTCTTCTTTCCATGTAAAGAGTAGCTTCCATGAATGACATGCTCACTTGTTTCGCGATCTTTGTGCATTTACTTTTTGTTCCTGCTTTTATCAAATTAATGTAACTTGGAACCTTTTAAGTAGCTTGTACATCTATTTGGGGAAAACTATAGCAATCAAACTTCTTTCTGACATCTTTTAAAGCCAAGGAGCACGATTTATTTAGTGAAAGAAAAACTGGCTATTCACTCACTTCACTTTACTCAGCAGAGGCTCAAATGCACTAACACGTTAACTTCCACTAAACTCAATTTAACATTGTTCACTAACAAGCCAGAAAGGAACATCAAGAACAACTTAGTAACTTGAATATTAAATCACAATGCTATATCTTTCTCCAGATAGTGCATCAAACAACAGTTTACAAGCTCATCTAGTAAGCAATGTAATAAGAAATTGTTCAAATATTATTTCCAAAAAGTCAGCAGCACAGTTTAAATATTAACCTCAAAAAACATTGAATGGAGTGAAATATTTCCCTCAGAAGAACAGAAGATAACCAACATTTGTGGGAAATTAATAAAGGTGCGGAAACAACTTCTTAAAAAAAGTTGTAATCTGGACTTAATACAGATTTTAACATAAACTACCATGGAATAAGGTATCCCAGTCTTTACAGAAACCAAAAGTCAATTTTATGGCCATAATTGAAGATGAAAAAAAAAAAAAACATAAATTAAACAAAAACAAAAAAATCCATATCTTTTATGTGAGCATTTTTCCATTAACCACCATGCCTGTGTTCTCCACAGATGAAATCTCTGTTCAAAGTAACAAATGTTATTAGAACCCTAAAAGACGCTGATATATCCAGTTTCACATTTGATCAACTTATCAAACATGCAATTTAAACAGCATTGTCAAAAGTGGCCAAAATATTTAAATCAGGTGACGGGACTCAACTCAATCACTACAACTACAGTGTTTTATCATTTTATTTAAGCTTTTGGAGAAATGGGGATGTTCAGGAGCTTAATGGCAACCTTAAGGAGGTGCATAATTTTCTACATCAAAAAGAGTTTGGATTTCGTGGCCCCCATCCTACAAAATCCTCTATCCTTTCATCTACCGAAAAGAAACAAATTTACTGGGATAAGCACAGATATGTGGGTGCAATGTTTTTAGATAAAAAAAAAAAAGGCATTTGACACAGTTGACCACAAGTATTATTAGCAAGAATGACCCATTGTAATTTCTCAGAAAAGGTCATGAAATGGACGACTTCATATCTATGTCACTAACAGGAGCCAAAGCTAGAAAGTTCAGATAAATACAACTGTCAATGATAAGAAAGCCTTTAATGTATAAAAACGATTACATAATCATAGTAATGCTAATGGGAATGAAAAATGAGGGCAGCAGCTACAATTCTTCACCAGTGCTGAGCAGACATGATGGAATGCATTTCCTCTTTGTGGAGGACCACCAGGCTGGTGAGAAGAAGAAATGCAAGATGAAGGCAAGGGCGAGGAGGAGGAGAGAAATAAAAAGGAGGAGCATGGGGAGTTCTAGGGGGATGGGGTGCCAGCTTTCACTGTTGAGCAGAGACATCTGGAAGCATTTACGTCTGCACTAACAGAGCGTGGAGCAGACCCAACAGTTACATCACTCACAGTTCTACACAATTCCCCACCCTCATCACACATCCACACACATACCGAACTAAATCCTTAATTGTATGTGGAAAGACAAACATGAGCATGAATCAACTCAACAAACACAAACATCCAAAAAAATAGACTTTGGGTGTGCATAAAGATACACTTGTAAAGATATGACTAACCCTCTGGAGGATTCATGTGGACAAGCACCTTCACACATGCAAACTTGTACACACAGTCATCCCCTCCCCTTCGGCCCCCGTAACCCAGTACGATTTCCTGCAAATTCCAAAGTCAGATCCCGGCTGGAACATTTCAGCCCGCCTGCCACGTCAGTTTGCCGTTTTTCACTCTCTCTTTGCTTATTGCAAAAGGCGACCAACATAAAAATGAACCATCTTGGTTGTTTCTGGGCAAAGTGAAGCCACTAGCATGGATCTCATCTTTAGTTTTGGTTTTGAGTAGTCATCTAATGGGGCTCTTTTTGGCAGAAGAATGGAAACAACTAAACGAATCAAGCTGTAAGTAAAGCGGCTGCAATTATGTTTCAGTATATTTTAATTAAAACAGTAGGGGGGGGGGGGTTGGATTTGATTTTGAAGTCCACGATCATTTGTTTTTGCATCTAATCAACCCAGAAACATGTTGCTTCTTTAGCCGAGAGGGACTTTCAGGAGTTATTTACATTTTGTTAATTTAAAGATTGTTTTCTAGGATTATAGTGCTTTATTCAAGCAAATTTGTTGAACAAAATAAGCATGTATCATTATAGCATTTCTGTTTTTGTAGATATCATGTACGTGACTTTGCTTAAATGTATGATTGTAACACTGAGGTAATGTTTACACTGTGTGTCATCTGTCCTACAGTCCAAGGGTAGCGACCTGCAGACGCAATAACCTCTGGGTCCTTCCTCTCAGAATCCTTCTCATCCCCCCTACCCCGCCTGCCCAGTGTTCAGACTACCTGTTCCTCAGGGTACAGCTGAACAGTAGTCTGCACATTGGTTAGGCTGGGCTGAGATTCGCAAACACCTCCTGCCCCTGATGGTAATGGCACCACATTTCCATGAAGGATAAGTGTGCCCACCTTGATGATCCCCACAGTATCATCAGTGTTTTGTTAAGTGTCAAAAACATGATCAACATCTTTGTACATTCTTTTGGTGCTGTGTTATCAGCATTAAAACAGAACTTTACTTACCTCTTCGTCTTTGTACCAGGACAGGGACTCAGCTGTCAGGACAAACCAGTACTCCTTGGAACCTCCTTTCATGATACTGATGTTGATGGTTAGCCAGCCTTTTCTGATTACCTACACAATGAGGAGAACGTGCGGGAGCGACAAGAGTTGCAGGGAGAGAGGGATACCAGGATGGAGGAAAACAGTTTTAACAATCACGCTCATGGAATATTGATTTGTGGGTCTGATTAAGTGCTGCATTAGTGATTTATGGAATCAGCTGATATTAATAAAGTCTTACTCACTTACCTCTGAGATAACAGTAAATTAGTGAGGACTTGTGTTTTACTTAAAAGCAAATATTAAACAATTCATGTCTGTCAGTCTGCTATTACTTAAAGCACTGCATGACAGTATCAAAGACTAAATATGAAAAGTAATACTGCATAGAGGAATCAAAGGACAGCAATACATGCATAGTAATATATACTGTAGGTAATTAAACAAAAAAAAAGTAATCTGAGATTCAGCTGAAAACAGCAAAAAAAAAAAAAAAAAAAAAGAAAAAGAAAAAGAAAAATTATTAAACCAACAAACAGTATCAGATGCTGTCCGGAGCATGCTTACCCTAACTCAAAGTCAAAGATCAAGGGTTGACGGCGGTGTGTTAATGTTAGAGGGTCTGGATAAATTAGTTTGTGTTTAGGCAGGTCAAAGGCAGCTGGGTTACTGGGGTTAACTGGGCTCATTTAAACAGGAAGCAAATACTTGATTTCACAAAGAAAAAGGCATAAGAGGTTAAAAGAACTGCAGTGAAAGTGATTAAATGGAAAGGAAAATAGATTAACAGAAAGACAAAAATCTAAACAGCAATGAGAAAATCACATGTGGAAAAGTGGGGAAGGAGAAAATGTTTCAGGCCAAGAGGCTGCATTGAGGAAATCACTTTGGGGAAAATAAGCCATGCAATTTTGTGGGAACCCACAAAACTACAACTCCATATTTTCTTGCATTGTTTCCCATCCAACTCAATTATAATACTGGAAATCATGTGTGAAAAATGGGCTCCTGTGTAAAAACCAGCTGGAAATTGTCTATTTCAAAGCTTGCTTAAGACCTCACTTTCCTGCAGGTCCTCTCTTTACAGAAAGGAACTGCAGTAAGTGAATGAGAAAAAAGTTAATTAGTTCAAAAGTGCCGATATAAACAAAATACCAAATACCAAATTCAAATACCCCGTATCGAAGTAGGCTGAAACATATTGTTTCATCATTCTTAACATCAGCTCAGTTCTGAGATCAGAGGCTGTCACAGGTGAGATGCTTTTGTTTCTACACTTGTTTACAAGAAACACACAATAGTTACCAAACATTCAATATGTTATTTTAAATGTTTTTGATTACTGGTTATTTAAATAATTAGTTTTAATCAATGAAAACAGCAAGAAAGACATTGATTTAATTAGAGTTTGACATGTTAATTTCAATTTGTCCTGATGGACAGCAGGCAAGGAAATGAAGAATGAAAAGGCAATTTTGATCGACTCTGATGGCAGAAATTATAATTTGGTATTTTCAGAATGTCATTACTTTCAAATAAATTTTATCTACAAATCAAAGCAGAGAAATTTTTCAAAGATTAAAAAACATAACTTTACTTAATTTTGCCAGTTGAATCGCTCCCCACTCTCCCAGTTTTTAACTCCAGTGTCTTTTAGAAGGATTCTCACAAGGCAAACTAATTAGTCACCATGCATGAGGCAGCAGCAGAGGTAAAAACCCAGTGACAGGAGAACTGACACCCCCACAGTCACTGGTGGTAAAGTTTCTCTTTCTCTGCCCATCTCTTTGGTCCTCAGTAGAAGGAACAAGTGGCAACACGCCATAATATAAATTTGTGGAAAAATAACATTCACCCTCTTCTAAATATTCGCTTGACAAAAATGTTAGTAGAATTACTGAAAATTACCTTTTTATTAATGTGAAAAATTACAAGTGAGTTTTACTGTGTGGACAGTCCAGATTAATGGCACAGTCCCCAGTTACAACAGATATCACTTTGTTAAGTCTGTAGACTCTACCTTTTCTTCCTGGACCCCTGCTAGTACACGGAGCTGCAGAGGGGTAAAACAACTCATTACAGTGAAGGTATCACCTCATTTACATAAAAAAGCCAACCTTCAACCAGATATCTTTAACACTATAACCACACTGGCTGACCTTATTACAATGGCCTCAGTTCTTCTGCATGGTCTACCCCTGCTGCCCCTGGCAGGATGTGGTTTAAATCTATGGTGTACTTACCAGAATTTCACCCTGTCGTAACAGGAAGGGAAAGGGAAAGGGAAAGGGAAAGGAGGGGGGGGGGGGGGGGGGGGGGGGGGGGGTGTTAAAGCAGTGAGGGCAGCATAAAATGAAGGCCAAAATAATTGAGAAAGTAAGGAAGTACAGAAAATAGAGTGAAGGAAAAGGATGAAAGATGGAAGACAGGCAGGACAAACAGGGACAAGGAGAAAGTAGTAGAAGGGACAGGTTTGAGGGAGCAAGAGAAGAGGAAACAAGGCAGCCAGAGAAAAAAGAGAGAGGGTAGAGAGAGACAGAGCAAGAGTTACATGCATTTAGAATTACTTCAAGTTTATCATCACAATTTGGTTGTCATATTTGGTGCTCAGTTGATCGGTGCAACGTCCATGCATATTCTGAATTTCACTTAAAAAAAGATGCTTGTGAGTTAATGGCAAAACAATCAACATCATTATGTGATTAATTGTTGGCTCGTTTTTAGAACAAGATGCCTTGGTCACATGCAGACAGCGCAGAGATGAGAGCGCTTGTCAAAAAGGAGGGAAGGGGATCTTTTTTTTTTTTTTTTTTTTTTTTATTGCTAAGGCAACTCCTCTTTTACTCATGCTGTCATCATAAAGGCTATTTGAATAAGTTGTGCCTAAGTGATGTATGTTGATGGTCCATTAACAAAGAGTTAAATTTTCATCTGAACAAAACAAGAGACAAACTTTAAAATTATAGACAAACTAGGTCAACTCAATGATTTAAAAAAACAAAACTAGGAAATGAGTTCTGAAAAGTATCATTAACAATTAAAGGACATATGTTAACAGCTGAGGTATGTTTACTAGGTTGATTAATAGACTGATTATAGGAGCTATAATTAAAGAGAGTTTAAAGCTGGAAATTGTGAACAGACCAGGGCTGAGTGATAAAACGTACCTGATTGGGGTTGGCCCTCTTTTTATTTGCAGCAGTGTTCCTCTGCTGAGCACTGTCAGTACACAAAGATGGAGAAATAACAAATGGTAATGAAACTACCGTTAATGCAACCTGCTAAAAATATCTAACTGTTAAACTTTTATATGTCAGCATATCATACTACATTCATTCCAAAATATTAAATTTCCCATCGTTTTTAGATTTCAGTCGTTTTATTAAAAATACTTAATTAATCCCTGATGATTTATTTATTTAGGCTTTAGTATAACATTGTTATAATTATATGATGACAAAAGCACAAGGAGGTTCAAGCAGTCTCAGACATACTGTACACAAAACCCTCGGTCTTTTCTGAATGCCCACCTGTTGTTGCCGTACCCTGGGGAGCTACCATCATCCAGCCTTCTGTAGTCAAGACTGAAAGTGATGTCATGAGAACCATTAAAGAGCCCTTGCTGACCTCTGACATGTTACGTCACTCCACTTGCCATGCAGAGGCAAGACAATAAACCTAACACATGCTCATTTGGGGACTTGCTTTGTTACTTTGTCAAAAACAAAATCCACACACGAGAAGAGCTCCACTCAGCTATAGGTTACTGTAGCGGCTGCACTAGGGGGTACAATAATCCACCCTCACACTCTAAACTACGCAGCGATATAATACAAAAAAGCTAAATGCTTTGCCGTGTATTCAATGAGTTCTTAAAGCAAAGCAGCTAAAGGTAAAGGCATGACCATGGTTCTTTTTCTACAGTGTGCAGTCAAGAGGAAAACCTATCTGCAAAGCAACAAACAATGCTTGACTGGTTTTGTTGGTTTTGTTGAAGAGGGTGCTATTGTTTCATGCTGGGGAAGAGAGGTAAGCAACTAATGTGACCTTGATCCTTTTGGCATCCACCTCCCCCAGAGGGAGAAAATGTTCGGATGTGGCTGGATCACTAATCGCTTAGCAAAATCACAGTGATGCACCACAGGTTTGCAACAAGTGTGTAATAAAAGGTAATGCTTAAATCCCAGGCTACACAGTGATGGTCCAGATTCTGAAACAGCTGAGTTACACACGTATTGATGGCTGAGAGTCAAGAGATTACATGTAACGTTTTTGTAACTCTAGGGATCCACAAATGCAGATAAAAGGCAACACAAACTTAAAGGACATCACTGTTTGTGTGCTGCAACTGGGGTCACGGCAACAAGCACTTAATTAGACTGAAAAGGTAGGGGGGTACATACTTTGCAAAGCCTATGAAGTCCTCATGGTTTGTATTGATGTAGGATAACTCGATGTCAATCAGCAGCAGAACCTTAAAGACAGAAAATTGTGATTAGGAAAAGTCTCAATAGCTCCCAATAAAACACTACTTACACATGTACAGCACAACACACAAATGTGAAAGGGAAATTCTCACATTTGATATTTCATACTTGTGAAATGAAAAAGGCAAGCCTGAAAGCTACAGCAAAACTCAGACAAAGCAATGCCGATATAATCTGTCAAAGTGATTATACCAAAGCTGCAAGTTAAAGCATTGTGGTGGAGTTGAGAATATGATTTGACTCAAAGGTTTGGCTTTATAAACCCGACAATTTAACATGTTCCTGCCCAACAGCACAACTGTCAACCCTTTAATTGTCATCAGTGTATGACCCCGTAGAGTTGATGCTGTCAAGTTTTCTTAAAAACATCATTCAGCCATGACCACAATGGTGTTTTATTTGCATCCTATGATGATGCTTTAAAACCAACATGAAAGACCAGAAAGTTTACCTACTTCCCTTTCTTGCTATGTCTTAAGAGAATGGAGCAACTATAAGCTCAAAGCTACAAACTGCTTTTACTGAAATCTATCAATAATTATTCCTAATTGAAGTGCAGATGTTAAGACAGCTAATAAAAAATAAAAAGGTCATCCCAATAAACAACAATACCCTAAAACAAATAAGAGGGGAAAAAAGAAAATATACAAAATTAAGATTACTTGGAATGTAACAACTGAAAAAGTAGTAGGACAGAAAGTTGTTTCTATCAGTGGTTGATTGTGTATTTTGTCTCTCAAACAGATCAGAATCTAAGCTAACCAGCTTTTTTTGGTATTAACTAATGAAAACTGTCCACTATGAAACAGTTACAACTTGACTGAACCAAAAGTTCATTTTAAAAACCAGCCAGACTTCAACTAATTCAATAACTTTTAACTTTCGCAAATCTCTAAACTTTCATAACAAGGTCAGAGGAAAACTTGGTTTATACATATAGAAAATAACTGATTCCTAACTTATAACCCACACACTTCAGTGCAAACAGCAACAACCAAACAAGCAAAGAAACAACACCTAACTACTTTAATTACTCATAAAGAAAACCAGGTTGGCCGCAGCTTTGACTAGTTCAACTAAAAAGCATTATGAGTTTCTACTCTCATGCACTGGATACAAGTAAAAGTGAAACACATGACAAAGATGTTAGGTGATGAGTCACAGAAAGTGTGTGCTTTATTAGATGAATTGGTTCATAATACCACTATTTTAGCAGATGTTTGGATGTTGTACGTTGTTATGGTAACTCAGCAGTTTTGCTTTGTCCCCACATCATCTCATTGTGATATAAAGACTATATATGAATATCAAATAGCTCATAGTGTACATACATGTTCTAAATATTTATTTTACAGACACAAAAAAAGAAAAGGAAAGGAACATCAAAGGTTGACCTAAGTTCACTCCACTGGCTTGAGAGCCACTGGTGTATTAAATCCTAGCAACACACCTGATCCTTGGTCTTCCCTTCTCTTTCTCTGACATGGGTGGTGACAATCCTCTCAGTCTCCTCTCTCAGTCTGGGATAGGAATTGAGCTGAAAAACAACACAAGCCATAGCTGCAGAACTGAACACAGATGCAAACACTCACTTATGTGTGAGCTTGAGCTTAATTACACTTACCAATATATATCAAAGAGAAACAGGAGTGAGAAGTTAGAATAAATAGAAACAAAAGAAAAGAGGAAAAGATAGTCAAGTGACATTTTAGTGTCACACATATCCAGACAATCACATTCCAACACACAGCCAGATTTCTATAAACAGTGGTCATCACTTGTATAAGGTGGTGAGATATTTACTATCAGCCAGGGATAAAGTTAGACATCTTCTGTAGTCCTAATCACGCATTTTCATTTGTTAATCAAGAGACAGGAAACTATACACATTTAAAACAAATACAGTTAAATGTCATCCCTGGCTGACAGTAAAGTTTTAAAAATAATAGATGTTAGTTTGTGAAGACTGGATGACAGAGTGGAGGGAGGCAGAAAAAAAAACTAAAAGAAAGAGAAAGGATGTCTGCTTTAGGGAGTGTACGTTAGATAATTTAATACGTAGCGTCCTCCCTGTCCACTAGATGGTAGTGGAGCACCATTGCTATGGAGACACAATGTGTCAGATATCACTGTGCCCATGAGTTACTAGCATCATCTCTCCACCTCCCATAAAAACCCCTTCAGTTGAACAGATAGAAGGTGAATCTATCACGTAGGTCAACTCTGCTTCAACAGACCAGTCTGGCTGCAGGGCAGGGAGGGAGAGAGGAAGCAGTGTGAAGGTGGAACAAATAAACACTTTTAATGAGATGACGCTGAGGTCCAAAACTATGTGGGAGTGGGCAACTGGAAATTTTAAGTTGTACTTAAAATTTCAGCCATGATTTGTAAATTAATCTTCAGTCTAAATGGTATGGCAAATTCCACAGCTGGAACGTGGAAGGGACAATACACACATCCAAAGCAGGGGGCAAAAAATGGCAAATGAGGGTTGGGTTTGATTTCACAGTGGTGAAAACTATACTTTGATGACAGCAATACACATTTATAAAAAAAATAATTCCCTTCTCTTTTCAAGTCAGTATGCATGTCCCTGGTTACCTTAACAGCACACTTCATGACGAGTGCAGTGAGTTCAGACACCACTAGGTCCACACATTTGAGGCTGGGCTCTTTGAGTTTGAGGATCTGCTTTTTGACAATCGCCTCGAAAGCCAGGTCAGGGGTGAAGAGCCCTGTTCTGTGAGGTCATGGGGTCAGATTGCATTTTGTTGTGGTGGTACAGAGGCAGAGACAGGGAGAAATTAAAGAAAGAAGAAATTTGGAAAGACAGGAAGGGGTAAAAAAGAAAGGAAATAAAAAGAGAAGTGTTTTTTTTCAGTTAGTCATTTCTAGATGCTGAGAGACAAATCACAAAGTGGAGGACAAGCTGCAGGTTTTTCCACATTCTCTTCCCTGACAAGCCAGTTCCTCTTAAATGAGGTCAATATGGTAGCGATGGACGGCATTCGCAACTCAAAACCAACATAGAGGTTACAGGTTCCTCTGTTTTTCTGGCTCTGTGCACCGAGTTGTGAGACCTGCAACTTGTCCAGGAGAGACCAGAGAGGCTCATTCCTGGAAACGTCTCTTATCCACGACAGCACGTCACCCGTCACAACACTCCACAACACGACAACGCTGCCTGCACACAGAGCTCATGGGGTTGGGCTAGGCTGAGGGCAAACTGCACAGAACTAGTCTTTGGCAGATTTCAAAATAAAAGATAAGGAGTGGAAACTTTTCTATATGTTGTAGGAGGATGCTTGGCTAATGTTCTGTGACAGTGTAACCTTTGCCACACCCATGGCTGCCCACCACCCCTGCCCTGTGTCTCGGCCGAGTCGGGAGATGCTGGACACCTGCAGTACCTTGTTGGTGCACTGCCTGAATGTGTTGATGAGCTCCTGAATGACCAGATCGATACATTTGAGACAGGGCGTTTTCAGCTTAACGATCTGCTTTTTCACGATGGCCTCAAACGCCAGGTCTGGAGTGAACAGCCCCGTTCTGAGGATGCACAGAGAGACAGAGGCGCAGCGGCCGACAAATGGAACAGTTAACAGATGTGTGGGCCAGAAAATAAACAAACAAACATGGATGGGAAGATAATGAAAGGGGAAAAAAACAGATGACTGTGAAGATATAAAGAAAACTTTAAAAGACTAACAAAACAAGAAAAGAGGAAGTGCTGAACAACAAATGTACGATGGATTAGATAACGCAACCCACGAGAGTTTCACTGAGAAATGCACAAAACAAACAGTGGACAGAGATGAATGTTACACAAAACCTCATAAGACTGTATCGCTTTTGCACAGAAATTTGAATGAGTGGTATTTCAGTAAAGGATTGTAATTTTTTTTTTTTAAATAAAGACTCATAGTTCACACACAACAGATGACATACAACATCACATTGAATTATGATGCCAAGGCTTGATGATACAAACTGGAATAATAGTAAAACATCAGCTCTGACAAAGGGAGAAAAGATATTTTTAGCATCGAGACTGGGTTTTTTTTTGTTTTTTTTTTACTTCACACTACTTGCCTGACACCATGAACATTTTTGATTGCGTGGCTGATTTCCCGTCTTAGCTCCTTTTCATCAAACACAATCTGCAGAACAAGGAAAAAATGCAGACCTTTAACAAATCTTACAATACATTACTTTTTGTACAGACTAACAACTTAAAGCCTCAAAGTGAAATGTAATAAATGTCAGTGTTAACCTTGACTAGCTCAAAGGGGAAGCGTTCATGAAAGAGGCGGTTGATCTTAGCACCACCTGATAGCTCATTGGTGTCCACCTGGTCCCCAGAGCCCTCAATGCATTTCTCAAAATCCACACCAAACTGCTGCACCATCCTGTTTAGGCACAAAAGACAAACAATGAACAATCTACCAGCTGTTTACTACTACACTGACATCAGATGCAACATATGCATTTATATCCCTTTCAGTCATTATGCAAAAGTTGCATGTGCATTCCCTGAGAGTCTAATAAAATGTCAGCTTGTTTCATACAATCTCATTGTCACTTCAAGTCACACAATGTGATTTTAAATTCTGATTACTGAAGCATAAGTAATAATTAATGAAAAATTCCAAAGGCATTTAAGCCTTAAAGCGGTTTAATTTTTCTTCTTAACTCTAAGATCTTTTGTATATGTTTGTATTCAAACAATACTGAGGCTTCAAAAGGGTTTCATAGATCTTGATGGATTGTTTGAAACCACTGAATATGCATGCCAGTGTGCAGAAATGTAAATTTGCACTCACTGCAACAAAGCCTTTGTTTTGCGAGTTGGATCATCTGGACGGAAGTTCTTATACTCCTCAACCTCTTTCTCCAGAGAGAGGAGCTGACTCTGTAGCTTACTCCGCAGTCCAGGCAGGGTATCCCTGATATGATTGGTCAATTGCTAAAAACACAGGTGCCAGTATGAGAATCAAGACAAGGGATGGCAAAGAAAAAAACATTTCAAGTTAAAGACAGAAAGTTTAATGCAGACCTGGTTAAGTGTCTTTTGAAGATGTGGTGTGCCCATACGCTCTGCCAAGTGTCTGTAAGCAGGGTGAGACAGGAAAAACTTTCTCTCTGCAGCAAGAGCAACACGAATGTCTTTTTTCCCATCAATGTCTTTTTGACTGCGATTCACCACACCAATGTAACCTAAACAAAGAAAAATGAGCGGTCATTTCAGACTACTAACATTATTCATACATTAATATTTTCCGTGTTTGCATGACCCTGACCTCTCCGGAGTGGCAGAAGTTTATTTTCAAGGATGTCCTTTGCATCTGTGCCCTCATCCATCAGGTCCAATTTTGTTATAACGCCAATAGTACGCACACCTGCAAAATATGTTAATATATTAATTCCTTTTTACATTATGTATATTAAAAAATAATACAAAGCAGAGATATCGCTGTCTTTGACCTTTTCTAAGCAGAATACAGTTTAAGAGACAGCTATAAATGGGAGGTAATGGGTATCACAAGATATAGTGATTACATTTAATTTGCAACCCTGATCTCTCACTACTGAGCTAAGTGAAAGATACATGCTTTACCCTGTGGGTCCACCTCCTTGGCAATCTTCAGAGCATCAGAGTTAGCCAGGTCAGTATTAGCAGGGGTGACTGCCAGGATCAAACAGCTCTCCTTGGTGATAAACTGCATCAGCATATCTCTGATCTGATGCTCAATGTCTGGAGGCTGATCTCCTACGGCAACCTTCGTCATACCCGGGAGGTCGATCAGCGTCAGATTTAGCACTACATCATAAAAATGAACAATGCAAATAAACATTTTATTTTTCCAATATTAAGTAAAAAATAAAAATAAAGAAAAAAAAATCTGCTTTTTCTACATCACTATTCTCAGTTTTACATAATTAATTAGTGCAGGGCTCAAAATGCCACGTGCGTGTGCACCGCTCTAATTTTACCTTTGTGCATGTAAAATTGGAGCAGTGCACATCATTTTTGACTGAACGTGCACCTGTGCAAGTATAGAAAAGCCAGTAACTTGCATTGTTGCTCATTTACTGACTCTGTCACTATATTTAGCGAGTATTTAGACCAACCTTTTTTAAGCAACTAGTGACTAATTTAGCAATTGTTTTTCTTGCAGGTGCAGTCAAAGCAGCAGATGTTTACCTCTCAGATTAAAAATGAGACGAGCATATGTTAAGCTGCCACTGGCTGATGCTGCCCTGGCTCATAGTCAGATGTCCATAAAAGAAGACTTTAGACAGAAACATTTAAAATGCATAACTGTAACATGCTGTAGACCCTATTAAAAAAATAAGGCTGGAACATTGACGTCATTACCACAAAACGTTCTTTGGCGTCTCAGCCATTGAGAGCAACTGTGTGTGCACTGCAGCTGCTTCACCTGAACAGAGGACTGTTTGTTGAGGAAACAAACACACACCCGACTAAAACTCATTCTCCGCGTACTGTGAAGGTACCACTGAACTACAACATAAAATAATTTTATTTTTTAGATTTTAAGTTTTAAAATGTTGTTAGATAACTTGTACAGACTAAACATGCCAATGCCTTGTTACTGATTTCTATCTCTTACAGCTAATGTGTCACAAAGGGAATTAGGGAAATCAAAAAGGGAATCTTTATTCTTCTCTTGTAACATCACTATCTCCCTTGCCATATTTCAGTGCTGGGATTGTGACCCTGCTTTCTGTCTGTTCTAGTACAGAAACACCTGTTGACTGAAATTCACGAACAGATATTGTTCCCTTTGTGTTTAGAAAGAAAGCAGCTTTACGCAGCTTTAAAATTCATACCGCTGACAAGCTACCTTTTAACAAATAAATCCTTAAATTTTCGTCCCTATTCATCTCAATTTATTTGATTTTATTACATTAATGTTTAAGTTAAGATTTACAATTGTTTGTGAAGGAATACAAGAAGGTACTTTTAAACCAAAAGTTATTGTACTTTTCTTAATAATAAAGAGGTACTTTTTTTAAAATGTAAGTATTTAATAAATCAGTTTTGAATCATCATTGAATTCACACATAACAATGTGATTAATTGTAATTAAAAATTTTATCATTGCCCAAGAATAAATTAAAAACCAAACCAGACCAAACTAAAATTCATTATATATATATATATATATATATATATATATATATATATATATATATATATATATCCTGTTTGCAGACTGTAGCGCAGTATCCATAAAGTTTAGTAAGCTATAAAATTCTCAGACTGTTGTCACTTCAGTGTATACTGAGCTTTCTTTCCGTAATTTCATTATTTATAAAAAAGCTAAAAGCAAATGTCTATTTGTTTAATTTCACACATCTTATCAGACAGTTATTACATCATGACGTTTATCTAAATCAGCTGCAGCTGGGACAAATCCCCTTACCATGCCATGTCTTATACAACGTAAACTGATTTAAGAGTTCAAGGTAATAATGAATGTGTGTGTGTGTTTTTAATAGACATGTGTAATTTACCATGTGGGGAGAAGACCCTCAAGTTTATTGGGATAGGAGAGATGCCTTTATTGGATCCTGTAATTCTGTCAGTCTCTGCTTCAATTTCTGACCGAACTTCATCAAAATCCACAAATTTCTTTCCTTTACAGTGCAGGAATTCCGCATATTCTGCAAATGAGGTGAAAGTGGAGTGTAAAGGAGGAGAGTAGATGAAGGGATGGGGACAAAAAGTAAAGAGCAAATACAGGAAGGGAAAAGAAAAGAAAATTTTAGAGATTAAAGTAGCAAACAGTGTCTTGCTTAAGGCAAAATGACAGAGATGCCATATGCCGGACAGTCATAAAAGGAAATTGAGATAAGGCCATGCACAGGATAAACAAACTTACCTGCTTTATTGTTGACCAGCTGCAAAATGAGAGGTCTGCGGGTAACAATTCCTGATCCACGTGGAAGAAAGTCCCTGAGTGAAAGCAAGGTAGACAAGACCAAAGAAAAAACACGATCAGCAGATGTGGAGAATAAAAGGGGATGAAAAAAAAAATCAATGCAGGGGGAACATGTTGGATAAAATGGGTTAGAAAGACAAAACAAAAAAGAAAGAGGGAAACACAAAACCAGAGAGAAAGGGATAATGTTCAATCATCACACTCTATGTCCATTTCCTCACAACATGTCCTCTCATAAATTCATGGACCAAGGAAAATTCACACTTAAAACATGTAATTTTTTCCACTATTTGCTCTTTAGAGATAAACTCATGCACACATTCAAACTTAAAACAGGCTTCACATATGTTACATCTGCAAAACCTTCAGTTTGCTATTAATTTGAACACAGCCTCTCCCTTGATACTGAAACACTCAGACTGTAATTATTATTAGTCTGCCACCACAATGCCATCAGTGAATTCTTAAGCATTATGTTATTATTGTTATCTAATACACATTACATACATACACATTCAAGCTGAACTACCTATGAGACTTCTTTATCAGTTCATCCAAACATGAACTCAACTGGCTTCAGGTCAATGTTTTATATGGTCAGCCCATGTGCCAACAGTAATGGATGAATGTTTTGTTGACTTTGTTGACTTGTCTTGCTGCAGATTAAGTAATGCAACTGAAAACGCAACTGAATCCCAGTAAGCATCTGTGGCCACAAAACGGTAAAAAAAAACATCTGCAAGATGGAGTGCTCCTGAAAGAGAGTGGACAGATTTGCACAGAGAAGCTTTGACAACGCTAACATTAACAGCTTCAGCAATGTCCAATTCCAGCTTATTAATATCAGTGATTTTCATGTTGTAGCTTCTTACTGTAAAGGCTACCATGTTGCTCAAAAGTTCAATTATTACCATGAGAGCATCAAACTGTTTTTCAAATAATCCCAAGATGTCAGTCACTATCAAGTTAACCAGTGTGTATAGTTGCAAAACACCCCCATGATGAAATGGAAACAGTACAGTTTTTTTGTACATGCTTAAGCTGGTTATTTTTTAGTACAGCAAGCACCCCCTCCATTTTTTTTTTTATATTTTATTTTGCACTGATACTTCAGTTCCTGTTTTGAACAGTGCTTTGCAAGTCTGTTTTAGTAATACAAGCTTTATGTTTACCTACTGTTAAATGTTAGATTGCAGAAGCTTTGATCTTTTAAGTGCAACAAAGCAAGCCGTGTCTACAATCCATACATAAACATAACCCTGTTAACTATGTTATTTTGATCTTTTGATGGAAATATTTTTAAGTAAATGAATTTTTACTGTAATAAAACAACCGATAGCAGATAAAAGAAAGAAAAAAAGACAATCATACTGATCATAACTGCATCCCATCTCAGGGAAATGCTGTGCTGCAGTGCAGTTCAGAAGTCAACTTTCTGTTGTCTGCCACTGTCTATAATGATGCATTACACACAGTGAGTTTTCACACCACTCTATCAACTTTTTTCATCAACAAAAGCGACTAGCAATAAATCCAATGACTTTTTCTGGTATTATTTGAGACTGAATTGAACGTATAGTTTACTCTTTTCGATGAGGAGTGGGTGCTGTGTAGGCCCTTCCCCCTTTTTAAAAGCACTCAGAAGAGTGTTTGGTCCTCACACAGCAGCAGCACACAGCTCCCAGCTGCAGCTGAAAATGAAATGCACAAAGCTGCTGCTGGCTGATCCCACCCAGCTTACCATCAGATAGTACTGTCTATTAATGAAGAATATTAAGAAAAACATTAAAAAATTAAAAGTGCTGTGACATGTTGCAGACTTCTAATTAAAAAAAATACACTTAATAAAACTGAACTAAAAAACAGAAAATATTGACAGAAGAATTTATTTTTATTTTATTATTTATTTATTTGCTTATTTATTTATTTATTGCTATTCTTAACATTTTTTAGATTGTCTTTTTGTCAATTTTTACCTTTCCCACAACATTCCTCTCCACGGCAGCATCCATTAGAGCTATATTTACTAGGCTGATAATACAAATTACATGATGACGTCATTTAGAGACTTCTACCAAATTTTAAGACAGCCAATAGCTACTTTTCTTACTAAGGAGTTTGAAACACCGACACATTTATAAAGCCAATAATGAGATAAAGCTGTTGTCATGAACCCTTTTCAATGCTGCTTTTGTATAATGCTCTTTCAATTATGAAATGGTTTTGTCCAGGCTTTGACTAAATGTTGGCTTTTTTTTGTTTTTTTGTTTGTTTATTTTATTGAAAAAAGGACTGAGAATATTATCTTTAATTTCATTATTTAGTCTATGTATGTGGAGCCCAAATGCCATATATAGTAAAAGTTAGTTTCAGCCAGCCAGAGCTGTGTCAATACAGGAAATAACAGCCATTACAAAACCTTTACCGCACCAGCCTCAGATCTCAAACTTGCTGTTGTTATGCTGTGCATATTCTGAACTACATCCTTGCAAAATGCTAACAGGAAAACATACAGCAGTGCACAAAGCATTAGTTGATGGCAAACAAACGACAGATATTACCGGTGCAACTGTTCATTAGTGAGACACAAGCTTACAGGAAGCAACAAGAACCTCTTCACAACTGGTTTAATGGTTCCTCTTAAAAGTGACAGCACACCAGAGAAATCTTTAACTACATGACTGGCATTGCTTAGTCAACAATCAGTTAATGCTCCTCCACCCAGTCTCATGCTGTCCTTTTCTCCTCCCAATTTTGAATGTCTCTCTGCTTCTCTACAAACACACATCTATGAACATCTGGGGACAATCAACATTCTCAGTCATGGAATATTTCAATGAAAGCTGAGCATGGGATTAACCCATGTTTCCTTCTCTTTCTTCTTCAACAATGCCAGACCAACAGGCCCAAAGAGATTGAAGTAACGCTCAGCTGCTTGCTGATTTCAGACAGAAAGCACTGTGTATGCCACAAGATGAGAGCTGCCATACCATGTACTGCTAGCTATTCCTAAACTGCAGTACTGTTGTTAAACAGTGGAGAACATACTGGATGGTAACCACTGAAAAAGTCCACAAGTCAGCAAAACTCCACAGGTCTGTGGTTCAGCACCGGTGCTGTGTCATGCATATAATGTGGAGCATGCAGGCATTTGTCTCCATTGAAGATGTTACAGAAAGCCCTGGACAAGGGTTGGGAGCAACAGAGAGAGAGGGGGTTAGTGTTAAAAGATAAAACCAATTCTAGTAGTAAGCAAAGAAAATAGGGGGCTTGATGTCGAGAATGGTGAGAATATACTACAGGAAGATCACAGCAATAATTGCCTCTTGAAAAACCATCAATGCCCACAGCTGCTGGCCAAACGGCTAACTACTCACTTGAATCCAGGTGCTCCTCAAACTCCTATAGCAATCTAATTTTCCTAACTGCATAACTCTAAAAAGAATGGAAATATTGTGCCAGTCAGACATAAAGTGGACTTTTATATGCACGTAAACATGTTAGTCTGACTGAAATTGTATAAAATTGAAGCTACACCTAGATAATGAAGTTGGAGGTTAAATCACTCCTGCAAGTATGTGCTCAGATACACACAAAAAGGCCTGGGCACGCTGCACTGGCTCCAGTCTCCATCCAGCTCATTTCCTATATCACAGCTTTCATTCCCATATTCACATTCACATTTTTTCTGTTTCTTTTGTCAGATGGGTTAAACATGTCAGACATTGTGACTGAAAAGCCGCAAATTAAAATGTTCCAATTTGCAGTTATTTACAGTGGAGCATATCCTCTTTGGTTTATGTTCATTAGCCATAGTTGTGCATCACTCAGGATTATGATGTTTCCTTAAATGTGGTAAAATCCCAACTGAGCTGGAAAACATCTGCTTTCAAAACAAAGGGTCATACTGTTTTCTACTGAAGGCCAATAAAACTATCTCAAATTAGATAACTGAATTTACCTTATATTTCAATAATAAGCATGAAACATTTTGAGTCAAGCTATCCACAGAGCCACCTGTGTAGCCCTCAGTTCCCTTCAGTCCATTAGCTGGTAGTAATGCACCTCTAAGTAGAGGTGGCTTGAAAAAAAAAAAAAACATTTCAATTAATTTGAATCAATTCAAATTTAATTATTCTAATATCTATTCCTATACCTCAGAGATTAATTTTTCTTTAAAAATATTTTTAATATACGTTTCCTTTTCCGGTGACTACGTGTGATTTCCCAACACTCTGCAAGATCGTAGCATATCTACACAATTGAACAGTTGCCAGCGTTGCTTCGGACCAAAATCTGCTTTAAAAATGCCAAATTTAGATTTTTAAAATAACATTCATAATAACTTTGTTTCTGGACACCCAATGATAATAAGTTTAAATTTAAGGCTTGAAAACTGTCAAACTTCATATGGTTTTTGGAGGATTGTGTTCACAGATTCTCACACGGAGATAATGCCATTTTTTTTTCCATTTACCATTAGATTACATTCCCCTGTAAACTATTAGACAGCTTATTACCACTCAGGTAACGCTAAGTCTTTGGGCTCCGCTATGTTCAACAAACGTGGAACGTTTTTAAAATACCAGAAGGTAATGTCACCATGCACGTAGGTACTGCAAAATAAATCCGATTATGGACTGGTAAATGCAGACAGCAATCTAACATTATATTTTAGAAGTGCATGTAGTACAAAGTACTGTACGATGACGCTTTAAACAGCGTTTCTGTAAATCATATCAGATTCAATCATCTGATTATTCCCAGATATCTGATTTTGATGGTTATGTAAGCGGGTTCAGTGTTAGCTAACTGAGAACGTCTAATATTCAAGAAAATTTAGTGTTACATAAATATCTGTAAATGAATCTATATTAAAATCTAATTTAATTTTAAATCAAATCAGGCTGTTGTGAATAGAATCAAACTGATTCAGTGACCCCGCCTCTAATTTGGCTGCTAACAACCAAGAAAACTAAAACAGGAAAGAAAAAGAAAGTGATGCAAAGACGTAGCAGCTGACTGTAGAAAGGAACGGAGCATAAACATAGGAAAGAGTGGGTGTAGTGGATGTGAGCCACGAAAGCGGGGGTGAGACTGAAACAACTTTCTTCCCAAACTCTGAAGTAGTTGATTAAGAGAAACCTCACTACATGAGTAATATGGAATGGTTTGATACAATTATCACAAATCGCTGTATACAATGTAAAACCTTTGTTGTCAGTCGGTGAATGCCAAAACTGGAAATAACTCATTTGTTTAATCCCCTGAAAAGGTTACTCTCCCAGCGACTACACATGAAAGCATGAATATGCAGGCCAAAGTGACTCAATGTACCAGTTCTTTCAATACAAGCATCAAACAAAAAAGAATAATCTCATCATTTGTGGCATATGAAAATGCATTCAAACCGAAGCAAAGAGATTACAACAGCAGTGTCGTGAAAAGACATAATGCCCCTGGTGGTTATTATTAGCATACTTAAATACTTACTAAAAGTATTTAATTTTACTTTCTTCCATACTTGAATTTTAGTACACTTACTAAAGTTAGTATTAACAGTAATAAAAAAATATATATATCGTTATCAAAACTGAGATAAGTCATTATCAAAAATAATATTGTGATATTTTTTAAGAGAACACAGTTGTATTACTTTCATACTTCTTACTGAAGACTCTTCATAATGGCTTCTGTTTTTTCAGAAGGCTTCCAGTTTCCCAGTGAAGAAAAGTATCAACACAAAGTACTGCATGATGACGTTTCAAACCCGTGCTTCTGTCACTACACTGTCCAAAACACTGATCAGCACGAAATTAGAGGGTAGTACAGGATGAAGAAAGAGGTATGCTTGGTCACCGCCAGCTAAAGTCGGATTAATGCGTACACGACGTCTGAGAGCGTAGGGGGCACACGTAGTTTTGGTGTCATGTTGCAGTTTCTCCTCCTAACCTTAAGGTGGCAGCAGGGGTGGTATTGGCCATAAAACTAACCAGATCGGACACAAACAAATAACCAAAATCTTTTGCTTATTACTTATTTCTTGTAAAGGCAAAAGTGAAGACTGAAAGAAATCGCTCAGTTTTTACTGACAGAACTGGATGAAAGGCAGTGGAATATTGAAAAGAGGCAAGAGGCCTGGATTCTATTATTGATGAGCTGTAAATGATAGACGAGGCTCAGCAGATTGTGTATCATTTCATGCATTATGCATGGTCAAGCAAAGAGCATCGGTTTGTGTGCTTCCCTCTGTCTAAGAAAGCAAAATCAAAGAGTAGGACACAGAGAGAAAGCCATCCCTTCTCCCCCCCTCCTTCCCTGCTCACCCGAACAGTCTAACAAACAGGCAGAGCAGCTCTAAGGAGCCATAGCTCACAGCTGATCCTCCTTTCATTTAAGCATGAAGAAGCTTGGCAGAACATGCGTTTAAACAAAGAAACCAGAGTGTGAAATTTTTAAGTTAACTCTTAAGAATGGGGATAGTTCATAAAAATGTGTTGGTGGTTTTGTGGAGCTTATTCTATGGGTCTGTAGAGCTGCAAAGAACACATAATTATGGCTACCCGCATTCCCATACCACTGGCTTCCAAGAGGCATCCCTAGCCTCTTCAAGCACTACCAAAATCCTTACTGGGAGATCCCTTTAATCACTTCAGAAGACTATAATTCTTTCTCAGAGATATCTCCACTGCGCTGTTCACATGCACAAAAAAGGTACACATTTCTGTATAGTTTCCTTCATACATCCATGCAGCCATCCAACAGCAGGCTTGCTTTAGTAGTGTGCACAATTATCAAGTAGGTAGGTTTTAGGCTAACATGCCTCTCCTTTTTCTTGTAAAGGTGGCATGGAATTACAAGGCTGCTCCATAACTAAAAACTTAATACATTAGCCCAAGTAATCTATAAGTCAGATTTTTCTGTTTCAGAGAACATGAATATATATATATATATATATATATATATATATATATATATATATATATATATATATATATGAAGGAGAGCATTAAAACGTGTTTGTCTTTAAAGATTTGCCATCAATCTGATAACTACCTCCACCCAGCCCAGCTTGTAGCAAAAGATATGACGTCTAAACTCCTAACAGGGGCAATGAAATTACCACACAGAGCAGTACAGCCATAGATACAGAAAAGGGTGTGTGACTGCAGTCTAATCATTAAACTTATAGTATTTTATGATCCAACATATCACCAATCCAGTTAATCATTTTCTTAAATGAAGTTTTTACATTTTCTCTGAGTAATTATTTAGCAAGTGAAGAAAGAAGAAAAATAGGTCCCAGCTAAATAACCTGGGCTTGAAAACAGGACTGAGATACAGTAGCTACAAAGCAAACATGCTCTTTCCATTCTTTCCACTTTCACCATAGAAACCAGGAAATGCAACAAAGCGTTGATGACAGAAATTTGCTGGTTACAGGCAGTAAAAAAGTCAGGTCGCTTGGCAAATGTATCAGATTATAACATCAGCATGACGTTTAGATGAGGATGAAAAAAGGAGGAGCAAGTGCACTCTGAATCATTCAGCCTATTGTCTGTTCCCAGCATTATGTGAATCAGTTTCCACTGCTGTTGGTCCTGCAAAAAGTAGGAATTATTCTCTTCCCCAAGGACACAGGAATAAAGCTACTCTCGCTCACATAAACAACTTGTACCTCAAAGAAGAAAGGTATCTGCCACTGGGAAATTATAGAGTTATCATAAATAAACCTAAGACTGTGCTCTGTCATGGTTAAATTGTTTTTGCCAAAGATAATTTTCATGTGAAATATCCTATAAGACTACAAAAGTAATTGTTTTGCATTAAAAATGACGGAAAATATGAAAAAGATTAAGGTACTGGCCCTTCGTCGGCAGACACACCCTTCAATCAACAATGAGTCATGAGTATGCTTGTTGTTGTGATAACATGCAACCCCAGCTTGAACTAAGGCTCCACCTTAAAGCTTTACTTTTGATTTCTGACATTCTTGTCTACCTTTATAGTTAAATGCATGCCAGAAACATTCAAACATAGTAGTTACATAACTTCTTTTTTTATCATAAACTCTAAAGTGCAGCACTCACGTACTTTATATGAAGAGGACTATGTACAACGGTCTAGGTCATAACAATGTTAAAGTAACATTTCAGTAAATGGATGCATGTTAGTCCTGTAAACAGGTTGAAAACTAAAGGACAGCACAGATTGCAAGGTTGCAGTCACTATGAAATGTCTCATAATTGCAGCTGATGTGTGTCAAGCCCTTTCAAGGTGAAAAGTGCCACTCATTTGAATTAATTTATTCTAAGTGACATCTAATCTGAAAGTGCCTAAGAGCAGTTTCAACATGCTCTTTGGAGTGTGTTTATAACCAAACACTGGTGTGCATGCCATCTTAATGACCAACATGCCTCCAATGCAGGCTGGTCTGTGTGTGTGTGTGTGAAATTGTGAGATTTCTTTGTGGGCTGGGTTAAACACTGAGTGCCATTCAATGGGGTGGAAACCTGCTAAACAAGCTGTGATGCAGTTTAGACTGAACTTGTTTGTGTCTTTATCTATAGTGATCTCACTGACGGCTGATGTGGGAGTGGAGAAAGAGCTGAACCATTAGAAGTACTGTAACTTCATGACATCACACCTAAAAGAGTGAGGAGAGGTTAGGACTATTTCCTTAAATTCTAATCTTTAACATAAAACAGAAACAAAAAAAGGAAGCTGGTAAGGGAAGTTAGGTCTACAGACGTGACATCACTGACAACATGTCAGCATTTTGATGTCAAGATGCTCTGCTTTGATGACTAAAGTAAATAATATCATTAGAAAGACATTGGAACAAGCTTTACCTGCAAAATCCACATTTAAAAAAAAAAGAACACACTCTCTCTCTACTAAAATGCTTTTTCTCGCTGGCCTTGCAAATGACATATTTTTACTTCTGCATCTACAAGAATGATGCATTTCTAAATCAAGTGCTAATGTGACCAAATCGAGTCCTAGTTATAACAGTTTCTAGTTAATTTATATTACAGGACGTTCAAGGTGTGGTTTGGGATTATAAACTAAATAAGTAAAGACCAATAGATGGATTGCAAATTATCATCTTTATAACTACTTTTAGAGAACAGAGTGCTTCAAGTGCCATTGTTACTCATAGTTTGGCAAGGAACAAATACTGTTCTACAAACCATTACAAATTATCTGAAGTTCATCAATTGTTTAAAGTGTTGAGAAAAGCTACACCTAAACCTCTTATAAAATATTTTAGTAATGTATACAAAATGTAACAGATTGGCCCTAATGAAATGCCAAGTAAAAGCGTCGTTAAGTCAAGCTGTTGGACAATCTATGTATCTGTCAAGGGTGGTTTACGACAGGAACGTAACTTAATAGTGAAGTTACGTACTAATAAAGTAAATAACGTTAGATTAACTTGAATTAAATGTACATATCTAAATACACGCGAGACACCTTGAAAAGATGAAGGCAAAGGAAAACTGCAGAGAGGAGCAGATAGCTGCAACAGATAAACGAAACTAGCCATTGACACTTACCTGCCGACAAAATTTTCCAAGACAGAGCTTTTTCCAGCGCTCTGCCCGCCAACCACAGCTATCTGTGGAAGGTCTAAATTACAAGACTGGCCAATTGAGCTGAAAGCATCTTGAAGTTTGTTAATCAGGGGAATCAGTTCTTCCATGCCCCGGTTCCCCATGGCTTCGACAGCTTGGAGAGCCCCTTCAGTACGGCACAGACCGGAGGCTAACGTTAGCCGCGCTAACTAGCTTGGTAACGTTAGCTTAGCAGCAAGGTGCTCTCGGGTTACTATTTAGTATGGAGTTCCGCCGTTTTAAACAGCTCAAGTTTAATTCTTTCTTTAAATACTTGAGCAGCCACTTGTAATACAATTCACACTAACATAATTTCGTGTTCTTTTTCGCACAACAATTAAAACCTCAGTCGAAACGGACGGAAAACTCGCAAAACAAAACTTCCTCAACACAAACACCATCCGGTCAAGAGATACGACATCCGATCAAACCGGTGCATTAACACCCGCCCTTTTTTACTAAACAAGTCGCTTATTGGCTATCTACGTTGTCTCTCCACCAAGATGTGGTTTGATTGGACATAAAAAAGGCGTGTTTGCCATCTCGAACAAAAAACTAAATTTTAATTGATCAAACCGAGTGTCAGTAACGGTCCCTCGATGTCACGTGTTATAGAAACATGGCTGCCGCCTTAGAACGGGAGGCAGATGAATATACTTCAAAAAACAGCATGTCTTCAATGAAAGTTTTGTCTGCAGCTTCCCCTCTCACTCTGAGAATAATTGCTGAATGTCCAGTGACAAAAGCAAGAGCGTGTGATCTCATGCTGCCACACTCTAAAGTCAGCACTCCGGTTTTTATGCCTGTCGGCACACAGGGGACCCTGAAGGGGATCACTATGGATCAACTGGAGAGTCTTGGATGTCAGATTTGCCTCGGAAACACATACCATCTTGGCATGAGGCCGGTGGGTATTTGCTTCATAATCTGTATAACTTTATCCATGGCTTTATAGATTAACGTCAATTTTTTTGTTAGATCGTTTCGTAAGTTAATTTTTTTTACCATCCTAACTTTGTTGCTTACAGGGCCCTGATTTGATCGAGAAAGCAAATGGTTTACATACGTTCATGAACTGGAAGAGAAATCTTTTAACTGTAAGTAGAACAATGATAGGACAAATTGCTGCATGGAGAATCTTTATATTTATCGATATAAAATAAGTAGCTGATGAGCTTTGTTTAAAAAATGAAAAACTCGTGTCTTTCCCTCTTCTTACAGGATAGTGGGGGATTTCAGATGGTGTCTCTTGTTGAACTCTCAGAGGTTACTGAAGAAGGAGTCAAGTTCAAGTCTCCCTATGATGACAAAGAGATCTTGCTAAGTCCAGAGAAGTCCATCAGTATACAGAACAGTCTGGGTGAGCTTGCAATAAATTACTTTAAATCAGCTTTAAATATGTTTTTATTCCCTCAATTTTCCAGCAGCTTACGCAGAGCCTGTCTTTGTTTATTTGTCCTCCTCCAGGGTCAGACATCATGATGCAGTTGGATGATGTGGTCAGCAGTACTGTGAAGGGACCACGGGTAGAGGAAGCCATGCACAGGTCCATTCGTTGGCTTGATCGCTGCATAGCGGCAAATAAAAATCCAGACAAACAAAATCTTTTTGCTATAATCCAAGGAGGACTTAATGCGGACCTGCGCAAGGCCTGTCTAGATGGTAAAAATCCTGTAGCATGTTTTTAATAATTTACTTTTAATCACATGTGGAATTGGCTCAAGCACATGTTCCAATACCTTTAAAACAGTTTATTATTATTTAATTTGATCAGTCAGAACATAACTAAAGTTCTGCTTATTTTGAATCTTTATTGTCAAATTTAAATGACATACATTTTGCTTGAACATAATGGGAACAAACATATTGACACTTTAACTTCATGTGTAGTTGTAAATCACCTCATTTAAACAGTTCTACTGTGAGGCACCACTCTTTAGATGCTGTTTCCTTTTCTGTAGAAATGACTCAACGAGATGTCCCTGGTTTCGCTATTGGAGGTTTAAGTGGAGGGGAGGAGAAGGATGATTTCTGGCGAATGGTTACTCTCAGCACTGACCACTTGCCACGAGAGAAGCCTCGCTACCTAATGGGTGTTGGGTATGCTTATTTGCACATGTTAAACTTCATCATAAGAACAGTGGTCTTTTTTTGGCATGATGACAATAATTGACTTAGGAATTTGTGTGGTCATCATTTGCTGTAGGTATGCTGTGGATTTGGTGGTTTGTGTCGCTTTGGGGTGTGATATGTTTGACTGTGTCTTCCCAACGCGTACTGCAGTAAGCTCTCATCATCTTACAGTGCTGAAAAATCCTTTTTAAATTTTCATGCAAGAGTTATGATCCATATATAGGACGGATTTCAATTGTATTTTTGAATATGCTGCTTCTTTTCTCTCAGAGGTTTGGTTCTGCTTTGGTACCTTGGGGATCTCTCCAGGTGAAACAGAAGCAGTATTCCAAGGACTTCCAGCCAATAGACCCAGACTGCCAGTGTCCCACATGCAAGAGGTAAGTGGAGAGCAAATGATAGTTCATCGTGGTATTAAGACCTTTTTTCTTACAGTGCCCTCATTTTGGTTAGCAGGTCCAGCGACTACTCTAATCTTTTATTTTTGTCATCATGACCTCTACCAAGGCAGGGGGGATACAGATCACCACCTGGATCCAGGAATTTTTTAAAGGAGTCTTTACTGTGGGGGGATAGGGATAATTTTGCTATTGTAGCTTCTAAATATATATATAGTACCTTGGCAGAGGTCTTCACTCTCTGAGTGCTTTTATTTTATCTTTAACTTATGATTAGTTTATTTTCAGGAAGTGAAATCTTGTCATGACTGTATCCCCAATTACAAAATATTAGGTTCTGTAAAATGTAAAAAAGCAATGTAAAAATGTTATTGGAAACGTATGCAATGAAATGAAAAAAATTAGAAAAAAATAAATTGAAAAATACCTTATTAATCCCAGAGATAAGTTGTAATTTTGTAGCAATTATTTGTTTGTTTGTGTTTTTTTAATAAAATAATAATAATTACTTTCTTGTTCTAAAAGATACTGACTGCTGGCATTTAATTTGATTTTGATTTGATAAAGGAAAAAAAGGCTTTATTAATACTTTATTCTCAGTAGAACATAAAAATATCAGATGTTGAACCTGAGGCAGTTTTTACAATTTCATGGAAAATATTAGCTCTTCTTGAATTTGAAGCCAGCAACACATCTAAATAAAAATTTAGAACAGCGTCAGCAAAAGGTTTAAAATAAAAGTAATGGGCACAAAAAAAAAACAGGAGGAGCATTATGCAAATAATTAGATTGATTTGCAACAGGTCAGTAAGATGATCAAAGGAGCATTTCAGGCAGAGGTTCATAAATCTGCAACAAACTGGATGTAAACACTATGAAGAAACATGGAACACAATCCATAAATTTTGCCACCTTCTCTGGACCATATTTAAATTTAAGTTGTCTGAGGTAAGTGGAAAAACTGTTCTAGCTTCAGATTAATTCGATTTTTTTTTTTTTTTTGGGAAACTATGGACACTGTCCTGCGGAATAAAGAGGTCGGGGGCCATGCAGCTTCAAAAAGCCTTCATCTCTGATGATATGGGGTTGCATTAGAGCCTATGGCATGGACAGTTTGCAAATCTGTGAAAGCATCACCCATGCTGAAAAATACAGGTTTTAGAGACGCATATGCTCCTTCAAAGAAGGCCTTGCATACTTCAGCAAGACAATCCTAATCCACATACTGCATCCATCACAACAGCATGGCTTTGCAGGAGAAGAGGTGCTGAACTGCGTTGCCTGCAGTCCAGACCTTTCACCAATAGAAAACGTTTGGCATATCATGAAACAAATTATCAAGCATCAAAGGTCTAGGACTGTTGAGCAGCTACTTTCCTACAGCAGACAGGAATGGGACAATACTGCTCTCTTAAAACTGTAGCAACTGGTCTCAGTTTCCAGATGTTTTCAGATAGTTGTTAAAAAGAGGAATGCTACACAACGTTAAACATTACCCAGTTCCAGCCTTTTTCATATTTGCTTTTTTGCAATCCAGTTGAAAATTAGCTAATATTTTCCATTCCAATAATGTTATATTTGGTATAAAGTGTGAGTTTATGAGGTTTTCAAATCATTGCATTCAGTTTTTATTTACATTTCACACAGCATCCCAACTTTTTGGGAATTAGGGTTGAACAACGAAAAGTTACCTTTATTGCATTTGACAAGAAGGGCAGTGTGTGTTGTGAGTGGAAGATGCTTAAATGTGCTGCTCTTGGATCTAATTAATCTGCTTTCTGTTTCAGACATAGCCGGGCCTACCTACACGCTCTGTTTAAGAGTGACACTGCAGCCATGCATCATATTACCATCCACAACATTGCCTACCAGGTCAGTATTAGAAAAATCAATGCTAATGACTTTACTTGACAGCGAAATTATTCAAGTAATGCTAATCAGGTTCTTTCTGCATGCGCTACATGATTTCCAGTGTCCCTTTGACTCACATTATGCCACATGTCAGCATAATGTGTTTGAAGGTGTTATTACTTGTAAAGAGGCTTAAAATAAAATATTCAACTTCACAAAATGATGCAGCATGATTATATCCATCCTCATACATGGCTATTAAATTCTCCCTGTTTCCAGTTTTCTTGTGGTCCTAACTTGCTTTGTTGTTCTGACATTGCCTCACCTTTTGACAGATCTGAACCAAAATATGACCATTATGTCTGATTATTCATCAGTATTTCCAATTTAAGTCAGAATGATGGCCCAGGAATTTCTCCCGTAGCTCATTCTGTAAAATTCACAGTATAATGTCCTTTCAGTATTTATTAGGTTGGTATAAGACCTTAAAATCTCATCTTCACATACTGCCACACTGAAAGGATTGCACAAAATAAGCATGTTCACAGGATGCTGACCTGTAGCTGACCTTATTCATTCTGATGGTGCACATCAGATCATTTCCCATTGCAGGTCTATAGTAATCACATTATATTTTTCCTCAATTCATCAATCATTTCTCTTTGCAGCTCACCCTGATGCGATCTTTGAGACAGAGCATCATTGAAGGACGTTTTCCTGAGTTTATACGGACATTCATGAAGCAAATGTTTCCATCTTCTGATCAGTACCCCAGCTGGGCGGTGGAAGCTTTATCTTCTGTCAACGTGACTTTGGACTAAAGCTTCAAGGGCAACTAAATGGAGGAGAGTGTCAAATAGAGACTAAATGATTTTATATCTTTTTAAATGACCTTTTTTATGGATGATTGTTTTCTACTCTTTGTTGTTTGAATTTGTTATGCGGTGAGGAAATCTGATGTGACAAAGCCTTATTGTCATTTAAAAAACAACCTGCTTTAATTGTCCTCACAGTTCACATTTTGATGTTAGGTTAAATGGTGTTTATATGAGGTATAAAACTCATAAACCATCTCTGCTGATATGCTCTGGCATTTTTTTGCCGTTACCATAGTTACAAAGCTATACCCACCCCCCTTGGAATGTTTTTGCTTTGTTGTGAGCCTCATATTTTTGTGCCCAACCATATTACAGGGGGTATTTTTTATTGATGATAAAACCATATTGATCTGTTTTAGTGCTTTAACCTGCATGCTTGCATTTTTTTTTTTTTTTTTTTGTTTTGTTAACTCACAATCTACTCTGATAAAGAAACTTCTTTTCAGTGTAGTCTTGGTTTATGATCACCACCAGAGGGCAAAATAGATGCAACCTCAATGACAGGTGTTGTACATTTCCTGATAAAGTATTAGGAAGGTCTACTTCTTTCTAAGTAAGTAAACAATACAATTACAATATGATATTATGGAATTTTTAATTAGATGTAGGACTCAAACTGCTCTTAGACCAAAATCTGCATATATCTGAATAACAGTTAATGATTCTTGTGTTCTGTAAGCTTCTCAACAGATCAGCAAGCAATTAATCTTTTCAACTCTGCATAAATGTTTTGTTTGGACCTTACTGAAGGGCTGGTTTATCAAAGCTAAGTCATGTGTGATTATTATTAATTAATGGAAGTTAATTTAAATAACACCTGTTTTCTGGAGCCTCCAGTTAACCGCCTTCCCAAGCACCACATTTGAATTTCATTACTCCTAATGTTATGACCAGAGGCTCTGCAAGATTAATCCAATTTAATGTTCTGAGTAGCAAACAAACTCGTATATAGCATGTAGTGCTGCTTTAAAAATTGTGTGTTTGCTGCTTAATAGTAGGAGTTTGCTTTTGATGTGTTCTTAATTGCATGTGTTTATTTATTAGTTGGAGTAAGAGGTAAGAGAACATTCATATGAGAGAATTCTGAAATACAGATTTCGTTTAGTGACCTGTGCAAATGCAACTTTATAGCACATATTCAACGTTAGTGTTGTATTTTTTCTCAAAAACATGTTTTTGTTTTGTTTGTTTTTTTTAGAATGTTATTTGTTTCTAGGTCTTTTGCTGCGACTGTGTATCTCAATTATATTTAGCATATGGATGAGAGAGCAGCAGCAATCTGAGCTCAGTTGGCAAACCGTGCAGAATCGTGTTAAATGTCTCAGAATGAATATGCACGACCAAAGCGTGGCACTAAATCTGTTGGATGTTTTCTCGTGGACTACTGTATTTCAGGTAGTTCCCAACATAACAAGCATATCTCTTTAAACCGACTCTTTAATAAGTTGTTCCTGTTATATTTAAGACAGCGCTTATGAAATTGGAAAAATAGCTCATCATGCAGAGGTAATAAAAAGGATGCACGTAAGAGTCGTTACAGATTCACGACTGAGATCCGCGCAGACCTGCACAGCATGATGGCCATTTCAGGGTATCACGTGTGTATATGTGACAGATTGCAGAACAGTATTGCTGTAATAATTCAGCCCAGATATCGATGAGGAAAGCTCGTTCACTGTTATGAATTGTTTTCAGACTGTTGTTTTGGTCAGTGATCGTTTTTGATTTTGCTTTATTGAAAAGTCGAAGCAAATCCACACTGTTCTCTATACGTCTATGTGGAGCCCAGGCAGGGAGGATGCTGTTAGGAGAGACAACCAGTTGCTCTCCAGCTGTCACAGTAGTCTAAAAGTGGAGCCTCCCATACGCGCCGACGGATGAACATCCTCGACCTGTTGCCTCGGTGTGAAGAAAAAGTACAGCAGTATTTTCATCGGAGCCTTAAAAAAAGAAATTATTTTTTTTTCTGTTGAAGGAGGGAGATCGAAGATAGTACCATGAGGCTCATCAATGCATTCGTCACTAATTTATGTTTTGAATAACAGAAAAAAAAGAGGAGCGGAGTTGGTTTAGGAGGGAAACACCTCCTCTACGTGGAGCTGCAGCTTGCGGTGGTATTTGTCCCCATCTCTGTGTTTTAAGGAGGAGGACCATGGTCGAACTGGAAAAGGAGGTGCTCCCACTGCCCCCTCGGTACCGGTTCCGAGACCTGTTGCTTGGGGACTGGCAGGCCGATGACAGGTAAGAACGCAGCTCCTTGCAGCGTTTACGCACGGCGCACTGAATCCGCGGAGCATCTGTGAGTGAGAAGAGCATCAGAACACATTTACATGAAAAAAGTATTAATTTGCTGTGCCCCTGCATTTTATGTCTCTGTTCTTAATGATTTAGCTGTATGAACATACTAGAGAATGTTCCTGTCCTCAAAGCAGCTTGTAATCGATACTGCAACAGGTTCCTCATCTCCATGTGTGCACACAAGCGAGTGTTGTTTATTTAAAATGGAAACTATCACGCCAAAGAAAATATGGAAATTAAGCCATCATGACATCTAATGAACCTGTTTAAGAAGCCCATCTGGACAAATATCCACATATGAATCATCCAAAAGTCATGAGTTGGAATCCACCAAGAAGGAGGCGAAGAATAAATACAGTAGGGGATTCCTACAGTCTTGCTTATTCATGGCTGTCTCAGTGACACATTTCCTGAGATTTACAGTGAATTTATCTGCCACCTTGACCAGAATTTTAAATAGGTGCTCTCAGTAACTGACAGTTAAGCTCTGCTTGTATTCCATTTACAGGGCAGTAGATGTGAAATGCATTGCTTAATTTGATTATTTCATCATGTTGTCAAATGGAAAATCTTAACCTCCATTTCATGCCTGATGTCTCTTGTTGCTAGGTGGAAATGAGACCTAAAACACTTGCTTGTGGACTTGAGTGGATGTTTCAAATCAGATAATTAGGGAACTTGCGCTTGAAAGTATGGCAGAGATAACTGATTCAGGTCCAGATATTGACCGTATTTAGAACAGACACTAGGTTAATACTTTGTTCATGGCATGCACTAGAATCTTGTCTGCCAGTAAAGATTTATGTGCTCAGTCTCATCTTTTCAAACAATAAAAACACTATCACGAAGTCTATTTAATCCCTGAACTGCAAGGAAGTTGCAGGATGCTCAGTTAAAGCCCAAACACGTAAGTTCTCTCTGGCTGTGCTCCTCTGACCTTCTGTAATTTGTCAGCTATTGCCCAAGGACTCCTGTTCCTGTGCAGTGTGACCTCAGTCACCTGATTACAAAGGTTTTGCTGCTTGCTTCTTGGAAACTCATGAAACAGGGAATAACCCTAATAGGAACAACTACCTCATCTATCTAAGAAAAGGAAGAAAAAAAAATCTAATGAAAACACAGTTAAACCAAGTTTATGTAGTAGAAAGGAAAAATAGTGTATAGAGGAATTGTAGCTATGAGTTAATGCTTACATTTAATGCTCCTTGGACAATGACGGTGAAACTTGTAGAAGTTTGATTGGGAGGAACAGACCCCCTGATTTGAATCCAATCAACTTATGTTATTTGACTTCTGTTCTCATCATTACCCATAATGAACATTATGTTCAGGCATAAGAGTGTCCACATGTGCAGTTGGCACCAGGACACTCTAGGCCGCAGTTCGATGATTGATTTTGTAGTCGTATCGTCGGACTTGCAGCCACATGTCTTGGACACTCGGGTGAAGAGAGGGGTGGAGCTGTCAACTGATCACCACCTGGTATTGAGTTGGCACAGATGGTGGGGGAGGATGCCGGTCAGGCCTGGCAGACCCAAGCATGTTGTGAGGGTCTGCTGGGAACATCTGGCAGAGTCCCCTGCCAGAAAGAGTTTCAACTCCCATCTCCGGCAGAGCTTCAACCATGTCCTAGGTGAGGCGGGGGATATTGATTCCGAGTGGGCTGTGTTCCGTGCCGCTATTGTAGCGGCGGCCAGCCGCAGCTATGGCCTTAAGGTTGTCGGTGCCTGTCGTGGCGGTAACCCCTGAACTCATTGGTGGACACCGGCAGTAAGGGATGCTGTCAAGCTGAAGAAGGAGTCCTGTCAGGCCTCTTTGGCTTGTGGGACTCTAGAGGCAGCTGATGGGTATCAGCGGGCTAAGGGGAGCGCAGCTTTGGCGGTCGCTAAGGCAAAAACTCAGGCATGGGAGGAGTTTGGAGAGGCCAAGGAGAATGACTTCCGGATGGCTTCGAGGAGATTCTGGTCCACCATCCCGTGGCTCAGGAGGGAAAAGCAGTGCTCCATCAACACTGTGTACAGTGGGGATGGGGGGCTGCTGACCTCGACTCAGGACGTTGTGAGGCGGTGGAGGAATGCTTTAAAGATAGCTGGTGTTGACTCTCCCATCTTTGGGGCTGAGGTCGCTGAGGTGGTTAAAAAGCTCCTCAGTGGCAAGGCCCCAGGGGTGGATGAGGTCTGCCCAGAGTTCCTTAAGGCTCTGGATGCTGTAGGGCTGTCTTGGCTGACACGCCTCTGCAACATCGCGTGGACATCAGGGACAGTTCCCCTGGACTGGCAGACTGGGGTGGTGGCCCCCCTCTTCAAAAAGGGGAACCAGAGGGTGTGCTCCAACTACAGGGGGATCACACTCCTCAGCACCTGGGTCCAACTGGACTCAAAGCAGTCTGACTGTCACTTAATTATGATGTTCCATCTTGTTTGAATCCATGCTTGTGTTGTTCTTACTTTCAAATGTAAGTCACTTTGGATAAAAGCGTCTGCTAAATGACTGTAGAATAGAATAGTAGAATAGAATAGCCTCCCTGGTAAGGTCTATTCATGGGTGCGGAGGGTCCATGGATTGAGAAGGAGCAGTGTGGTTTTCGTCCCAGTTGTGGAACAGTGGACCAGCTCTACACCCTCTTCAGGGTCTTTGAGGGGGCATGGGAGTTTGCTTAACCAATCTACAGGTGCTTTGTGCACTTGGAGAAGGCATTCGGCAGTGTCCCCCAGGGACTCCTGTGGGGGGTACTCAAGGAGTATAGAGTGCCGGATCCGCTTGTACGAGCTGTTCGGTCCCTGTATGACTGGTGTCAGAGCTTGGTCCACATTGCCGGCAGTAAATCAGAATCATTTCCAGTGTGGGTTGGACTCTGCCAAGGTTGCCCTTTGTCACCGATTATGTTCAAAACTTTTATGGACAGAATTTCTAGGTGCAGCAGCCGAGGTGTTGATGGGATCTGGTTCAGTGGCCTCAGGATTGGGTCTCTGCTCTTTGCGGATGATGTGGTTCTGTTGGCTTCATCGGGCCGTGATCTTCAGCTCTCACTGGAGCAATTCGCAGCCGAGTGTGAAGCGGCTGGGATGAGTATCAGCACCTCCAAATCCGAGACCGTGGTCCTCAGCCCGAAAACGGTGGAGTGCTCTCTCCAGGTCTGCAATAGGGTCCTGCCCCAAGTGGAGGAGTGTACGTTGTACGTATCTCGAGGTCTTGTTCACAAGTGAGGGAAGGATGGAGCGGGAGATCGACAGGGGGATCGGTGCGGCATCTCAGTGATGCGGACTCTGCATCGGTCTGTCGTGGTGAGCTGAGCCAACAGGCAAAGCTCTCAGTTTACTGCTCGATCTACATTCCTACCCTCACCAATGGTCATGAGCTGTGGGTAGTAACGAAAGAGCAAGATCGTGAATACAAGCGGCCAAAATGAGTTTTCTCCGCAGGGTGGCTGGGCTCTCCCTTAGAGATGTGGTGACAAGCTCGGTGATCCGGGAGGGGCTCAGAGTAGAGTTGCTGCTCCTCCGCATTGAGAGGAGCCAGATGAGGTGGATCGGGCATCTGGTCAGGATGGCTCCTGGATGCCTCCCTGGTGAGGTGTTCCAGGCATGTCCCACCAGAAAGAGGCCCCGGGGAAGACCCAGGACACGCTGGACGGACTACATCTTTCGGCTGGCCTGGGAACGCCTCGGGATCCCTCCGGATGAGCTGGTGAATGTGGCCGGGGAGAGGGAAGTCTGGGTTTCCCTGCTTAGGCAGCTGCCCCCGCGACCCGACTCCAGATAAGCGGAAGAAAATGGATGGATGGATGGAATTAATTACTTAAAAAAACAAAAAAAACAAACAGCATTTGATCGCAGTTTGTATTTCAAACAACACAGAATGTTTGTCAGTGCACGATTTCTAGTAAACCAATTAAATTGAGACACATGTCAGAGCTCGGCTAAATCAGTGTTGCTAATTTACTTTGGCTCAATATTTAACAAGTTTTCAGAACCATCTAGTGTCTCTTTTTCAAAGAAGTGACTAGCAACAAATCTAGTGAATTTTTCTAGTGTTATTGGACACTTTTGGAAACTGACGTGAAAGAACGTACCACTTCTGCAGGCCCCTCCCCCATCCGTGAGCGCTCACAGCTGTAGTAAGAGGAGGAGACGTTCACCTCTGCTCCATGACCAGACTGAAAATTAAATGCGCCAAGATGACACTGGCTGATCCTGCTGTATCTTACCATCATATGTTAATACCTATTAATGAAGAATGTGGACAAAAACATTTGTTAAAATTAAAAGTACTGTACAATGTTGTGTACTCTTAATCAGAGCTGAAGTT
The DNA here is from genome assembly GCF_017639745.1 of Melanotaenia boesemani. Classification (NCBI taxonomy): domain Eukaryota; kingdom Metazoa; phylum Chordata; class Actinopteri; order Atheriniformes; family Melanotaeniidae; genus Melanotaenia; species Melanotaenia boesemani. Next base: position 27,738,896 of record NC_055683.1, on the reverse strand, counting down.
GTTAAAGTACTTAAAATGGCATTTCAACTTTAGGCCTGTTCATTTTAGGCCATAGATAGTTTCTATTTCTTTTTCTACTGTTTTGAATTTAAATGTAATTAAATGTGTTTTTCCTGACATTACTAGAGCTTGAGTTTACAATATGAATGTCTGTTTCTATCTATCTGTCTTGCAAGATGTTATAAAAAAAGATCTTCAAATTAATTAAGATAACCGATGTCTGACAAAAGAAAGTTTCTCACAATTCAAAAAGATTTGTCTGAGCCAGAAATAACTTTCAGAAACCTTAAAATTTCATCACAGGATCTGCAACTGGTATCAAGAGCATATGTCTACAAACATGGAGAGATTTTTAAAAGCAATATGCTACATGGCCAATGTTGAAAACACTTGTATTAAAAAAGAAGGGGGGAAAAAAAAGATGTTTGCCATGCATGATGTAACCAAACTTCCCCCCTTTTTAAGAGAACCTTGTACTGGGGCTGCTTTGGTGACTGATTAGCTCACTGACTAAACCTTAAATTCTGCTTATGATAACATGAAGTATTCTTACCCAAAGGTGAACCTGAACTGCAAGTGAACAGACTGATAAACTCATGAACATGAACAAATCCATCAAACAGTGGCTTATGAAACTGGCTAGCCAAAGCCCAGATGTGCATCTCACTGAAGTGTTGCATGGGGATTTGAAATTGACAGGACTGGCCAGAAAACCCAAAAACCTTTTGGCAACTGATGTTCAGAGACCGGCAAACATGTCAGCGAGCAGATGTCATATACTGATTGAAAGTTATGCAAAATACTTGCAAATTGCTTCTTCCAAACAGGACAGCACTAGCTTTGGAAGTCAAGGCTAAATTCCCTTGTAATAATATTCTAGCTTGCCACCTTAATCTGCTGGGAAAAAAATCTACTTTTTAAAAAAAAAAAAAAAGTCTGTACCAGTTTTAGATGGTGGTTGGGTACAAAATGAACTGCTGAAATTGAAAATTTTCCTCTTTTTATATTTAAAGTGTGTGTTTGCCACTCTTTATGTGCAACTACTTTTATCCTCAAATATTCAGATACTTGTGGCTGAAGGAAGAGCTGTCAAGCAGAAGTTTGTGTTTTGGTCTCAGTGCCTGCAGAGTAGCAGCTATGAAATGGACTGATTGGCCAGAAAGTGAAAGCTGTGATTGATAGTGACAGAAGCTTAATTACAGCTGAATCACACAGAGTTTATCTGCCATGCTTCATAAATCTTGGGGAGCTCTTGCTTATTTCTAACATCCTTATGTGCTGCTGGTGCTCATATCTGTACAGTCTGACCAAACAGTGTCTCAAACATCAGATTCTCAATATGCATATGTGAAACTTATCTCCTCAACACATATGGCTACACTCTGCTCCAGAAGAAACATACATTACTGAGCCCAGTTTTACTTACTGTCACCCACTGTGGGTCTTCTCTCTGTTGTCCACTCCACTCAGCCTGTATTGCATCTGTTTGCGTATGTGAGTGTTATGTCCCCCTTATTTAGCTTTAACGCCTCCTCTTTCGCTCTTTTTTGCATCTTGATTCTGACTGAAGTGTCTCTGATACCACTCCCCACCAACACCTTGTAAATATATAAGGAAATTTCGTCTCATTGTTTTTCCGTTTTTACATTTTATCATTAGCTGCATCCCATTTTGCCAAATTGGAACAAATAAAAAGTAAAATTGGTCATCTGCTGCTAAAAGTTTGGCTATAGTAGCCAATTTTTCTAACCTTTGTTGTTTCCAATCACAATTTTGACTGAGGTTGTGCTTGGTAATTGATCACTATGTAAATATTTGTAAGTCAATTACAGAAATGTATCTAAGACAAAGAAGTAGGAACATTTTGAAGTCTGTTCTGGTCACACAAGCATCATTTATATTCTCTGGCAGTGAGTCAGAGGCTTCTGTTTGAGAAAAATGCCAGATGACTAAACAATAAAATGCAGATCTTCACAACAGGCTGATAAGGATTTGACACTCAAAGGAGGTTTTTTTTTTTTTTTATTATTCCTGAATTTCTTCATAGCAAGGTTTGAAATTAATGAATTCTTTTTGGCTGGTTGTTATTTTATTTTTTTCTAATGATTAAATGGAAATTTTTCAGTTCATTTATTTAATTGTCTTTTCAATGTTAATAGCACAATCATCACAGCCGCACACATGACTGCCATTAAAGATTCAACTCAACGTTTTTTTTTTTTGTTTTGTTTTTGTTTTGTTTGTTTTTTTTAACAATTATAACATTTTTGCCAGTCCACAATGGTCTCAGTGGGAGCATCCCAGGATTACCATACAAATGACAGACTTTTGTCCTTAAAATAATTTCTCATTGGCTGCTGCCTCCACATTGTTTCTCCCTCTATCTCTGTGTCTGTCAGCTCTGCACCATCCTTTTTTCCTCTGTACTTTTAATTCTTCCTATCAAGTCTTAAACTAGTGAAGCCAACTAAAAGCATGATCCATCAATATTGCCAATATTTATGTCAGTTAGTTTTACAATGATTTAGTGCATTTTGTCAGATCTTTTGTTGTTTCAGTCAAGCAGCACTTTAGAAAGTTGATGAGTATCTTTGTCCAGAAATGTGGAATTTGAATGAATGAATTTATTAAGCATCATTTTCACTCTGCCAAGCCTGAGCTTGCATAGAGGTTTTTATCAATGCACGTGGAGCATATGATGAACAAAGAATCTGTGAGATACAATTCTGTGAGTGTGAGAAAATGGATAAAGAGGGAACAGGCACATCCCATATCCTTCTTCATGAATCTTGTGTACATCTTGTATTCCCAGAAAACATGTAGACTGAGGTCTGCTTAAAGACACCCACTTGCTAATGAAATTAATTGAGGGATTTGCATGGTTGATGGGAAGCTTGGGGCTTTAACAGTGTGATAAAAGCAAATCATCAGCGTCTAGAAATGACATTCTAATTATTGTTGGTGGAGAGGATAGGTTGCAAGTGGGGCTGAACATTAAAGCTAGGTCTGTTTGAGAACAAGTGAGAGGGAGATGGGAGGGCTGACATTCATTGTAAGCATGATCTGGCTGCAAAGAGTGTTATGAACATAAGCTTTCTCACTGTTCTTTCTGTGGAAAGATGATACCTAAAGACAGTTTGGTTGCATAATGAGAATTTATTAAATGTACATTATACTCCACCAATCTGACCATTCTGTTGCTGTAAAAGACACAAACACATATTGTTTTTGACATAGTAGCTGCACCCTTTTTCATTTTTCTCGAACAATAGCCTGTGGCTGCAGCAAGAACAGAGCTGGCGCAGGGTTTGGGCTTGTTTAAATTTTTAGGGCATCTTTTGCTGTCACTAGGCCCTTAAAGGCTAACCAGCCTCTCAGATTTAGATGAGCACTGTCAACACTTGAGTGATTTCCTGCTGTGGATAGTAACATAGCCATCGGGCTAACTAGCATGTGTCTGCCATTTTTTGGGGTCTTGTGGTGTTCAATGTAGCTGGAAGCCCCATAGGCATTAGAGTGGGGGCCAGAGAACTGCTGTGCCAAAATTTTGTGGGGAATCACAAACAGTAGTCCACTGATTACGTTTCCCTTTAGCCTTGTATGCAGGAATTGTCTTTGCAATGCAAGAAACCCCAGAGACACCAGGGACAAAGAGGATTCCTCTCCTTTTTCAGTCCTTTTGCTTTGAACGTCATCCTTTAAAGATGTAACTGAAGACTGCTGTGAAGAAAAATTAAAATCTCACGCTAATCCAATAAAATGTTAAATGTCTATGGAGAAATGGAGCTAATGCAAGAGATGATAGGATGTCACTGGAAGACTGTCAGTAGAGTTGTGCTCCAAGTCAAAACCCCATTCAATTTTATGATACAAAAAATAAATACAAAGGTGTTTAAAAAGTCACAGATAAGTCCAGGTGGTGCTTTTCTGTGAGCTTAACTGTAAACAGGAGCTGATCCACTGGATCAAGTGTTGTTTTTAGTTCCTTCTTCAGGTGAACAAAGGGGACTGTATAAATGCATCATCTTTTAATCATGAACACAGTGAACGATCACCTCAGGGAAGGGTGAGGCAAGGCCAGTTACATCAGGGAGCATGGGTGGGTGATGGCTGGAGCACTTTCACAGATGACAAAGGGAACGTTTTAATCTATAGAAGGGTTATTTAGGAAATTGTTTGGAGCAACAGCTGCAATAAATGTGTACTTATTGCAGGTATACTATAGCTAAAATTACACATTTCCGGTAAACATTCATGGCCAATGGAATCTAAAGAACTATTGCTGGAGACTGTGGTAATATGTATGCAGTGGTTGCAATAACACAGCTGAAACTACTATCTATCGTAAACCTTTGAGTAGAAATACACTACTGAGGGCTGAAAGTAACCATCCAAAATGCCTCATTCAGAATTTCCCTACTGATTGGCCTGATTGTGAAGAAATTGTAGTTCCATCACAGATTCTGTGTACAAAGCTGCTGAAATGTTAATCAGGTTCCAACAGAGATGTTATTCAATATCTATTATAACCTCAGCCTATCAAAGGGCTTTACAGACAGAGAGAGAATCACAAGTAGTTAAAAAACAGCTTCCACTGGGATTATTTTTCCTACAGAACATTCATCGCTGGCAGGCAGGATAAGCAACATTAAAACTTTGGTATATCCTTAAAAGTGATTCATTGTTGCATTCCATCAGCTCTGATTCCCCTCTACATTTAAACGTTCCTGCAACTGAAGACACAGATTGGTTCATTCGGATACAAAAAAATAATCTAAAACTGCATGCTGGGTTTTACCATATCAACCCACAGGATTGTTTTCTGGTGGTCACTGTGCTCAGTGACAATAACTTTATAACTCATCCATGTACAGGTAAAGAATACCTTATTAAATCCCTTATAAAACTGTAGTATACATGTAGTGTATTTACTGAAATTTCCCTGTGGTTTGGTTTGTGTTAGACATAGTAATTAAGGTCTAAAGACTCATATATCAGAGCAGAAGACTGCTATACATACAAATAAATATGGATTATGTGATTACCCGGCATTACATACAAGCCAATCATGGCTCTGCAGTATTTTTGAAGTTCTGGGGAATACTACAATAGCACCAAGAAACTTTAGTCTCTGTGAAGTTTAAACAGTAAAAAGCTGAAAAATCTATCAGTAAGCTCTAACCCTTTCTGCTTTTTGCATGTATGCAGCCATGTTATAAATCAGTATTGGGACATGTTTTTTCCTCTTAGTTATGCACTGATAAATACAGAGACTTTTTAAGCGCCTCAGTCGTAATTATGTTATTATGAAAGTGCTTGCCGGCTTCATCGAAGCATTAAAATAAATTCCTCGATAGCAGTGAGTGGGACTGAAGAAAGGCTATTCATTTCTTCTGACTCTTCATTCACACACTGAAAGAAAAACATGAGCCATTTTAACAAAACTAAATATTTTTTTTTTCTTGAGTGGGGCTGTGTACACAGAGTCTCATTCTGTTCACCTGCCATTATTGCTCTCTTCTGAATGTGATGGTTGTGTATCTGGGTCAGGGACAAACTGTCCTCTTGGTCATTGGTTGAATGAAGCAGAGTACACCTCGCCTCTCTTAAGATGTTAGAGCAGGGATGTGCAATTTATCTACCACTTTTCATTTGACTGAATTTATTTGCCTTTGTTTATAATTGTTTTTTTTTTAAAAACACAAATTATCCCCATTGCACCTATTTATCTATAGCCATTTAACAGATATCATTACAGTTGTCATTTCTTCATAGAGTGGTTGTCTGACCCAAATTGGTTTTCTAAAATGTATGTTAGCTTTTTAAATGTGCTGTCTATTAAATATACAGTGGGGAAAAATGGAAAACTTTTTTTTACCATGGTTTTACATTTAGAAATCATTCTTCATGCCCTGGGTTGCTTAAATCTGGTCAGGTTGGCTGCATAATGTACTAAATACTGTACCTGCTTTCAAGGTCTAACAACACAGGTTTTATAAATGCATGTAAATGTACAGAGAGTGTAATGCTTCAGCATATAGCATCTCAGCAAAATGGTACAGTAAGGTTAAGAAATATTTTGACACGCACTCAGTTTTGGATGACAGTGATACGAGTCATATAGTGAAAAAGCTTTTTTTTTATGGAAATCAAATAGAATATTCTCCAACAGGCTCATTTCAGACCAGTTTAGCAGACCTGTAAAGCCTAGCAGGCCCCACAAAAATCTGTACACAGCTACAGTGACACCTTGTAAAGAAATTACAAATAAAGAAGACAATTCTTTGGGTTACAGACTTCAGGCAATTATTACATACAAATCCAATAGTATTTGCACTGCTTAGAAAGAGGCTAATTATCAAGGAACTTTCATCCCTTAAACCTTTATTCAGTCTGGATATAAATACTCTCAAGTTAAAGCTGAGAGCCTTTAAGTCTATGTAAATTATAATGCTGTAATTTAAGAAGAACAACTAGAGCCATAAATTTGTGGCAGTGCCCAAATGTTTTCAGACCTACAGGTAAATACATGCCACATATTAGCTGGTTTCTATCCCAAAATCAATGAGAAACTGACACAACAAACTTGTGATCTTAAGGAATGGATCAGGATCATCTGTGATTTAATGGCAGTACATGTTTGGTGATGCTCCCAGTGTACAGACAATAAATAAATAAAAAGAAAAAGATCAAACTAAATTTCTTCACTTACTTCTCTACACAGCTTCACTTCATGTCACCTTCATCATCATGCCAATATTTAACATCTCCAAATATCCATGTGAGGATGTTCACATTTAAAGTCTTGTTATGTGTTACCACAATTGCCTCCATCACGTCCCACATTGTTGATGTAGCCAGAGATGCTTGTAAAAAGAAATATAAGGTATTACTCCATGGACTTCCATGCAACACATGTTTGACAGCCCTCTTGACCATTTTATACAGCCCTTTTCTTTACTTTCTTTTGACCTATAACTTTTCTACTCTCATTTGTAAATGGTTATAGTTCAGATGGTTAAAGTTGCATAGAAGCTGCTGTACTTTAGAAGACAATATTCTACAGATATAGTGCCATCACATGGATTGTTGCACCACTATGTTTTGGAATTCTGAATATTCACAAAGCACAAATGCAAACAGTAACAGCAGTTAGTTGTAACAAAAAGTATGTGGCACCAATAGTAATTATCAGCTAATATATTAAAGCAACATCTATGAAGGGCTGACACTGCCAAAAAAAATTAAATAAATACAAAAATATAAAAATGACTCAATAAACTAACTGATATGGCAATAAATTATACAAAAATTAAAAAAAGAATTTTTGCATTAAGAAAGCTATAAAATGTGACAATGTAAAATTTATATTTCTATTGTAATTTTCAACTGTTTTAATTAAACTTTGTATTATTACCCCTATTTATTTAGTTTCCCATATAATTTTATATGAAGGTATATGAATATAAGGTTTTAAGAAGGTGAACAAAGAGCTCAAGGTGGACAACTACAGTACATGCTATAAACAAGGAGAATTGACATATTTCCCATATCTTGAGTTTCCTGTAGAAATCATCACCATCAGAAAGCAGTTTGAAAGTTTTAAAAGCTGTGTGCAAATCTTTTTTCTTTTTTTACTAATAATAACATCTGAATAATAATTTGAGTAAAATACCTCCAACAAATAAAAACTAGAAGCACTCAGAGAGCACAGACCTACTCCAAGCCATATAATCACTCACCTCAAAAAAACCTCAAAGACCAACCCACCCAGTATCTTGTCTTTTGTGTGTGTGTGTGTGTGTGTGTGTGTGTGTGTGTGTGTGTGTGTGTGTGTGTGTGTGCTAATAATTCAGGGCATTAGAGCATTAAAGTTAGAAACTTTATGGCATAATGATCCCTATCTCCCAAAAGTAAAGATTCCTTAAAAAAGGAAAAAAAAAAAGGTGATCCAGGTCACCCCGAAAATGTAAATACTTGTTACTTATCTAATTTCTGACATTTCCTGAAAATGTAATCAAAATTTGTCCATAATTTTTTATGTTGCTAACAGACAGAAACAGTCAGGCAGACAAAACTAAAGCTGCCGAAAACATAATAATAATTTAAAAAATAAAAAAACAGAAGAATGAATGCAGAATAAGCTTTAGCTGTGCTCCTTACAATAGGACCAAGCTTAGACGTCCCTGACAAGACAGTATTCATCTCAAGCTGCAAGTAGACGATGGCCTGTTGCATTGTTTTACAACGTCTTGGACATGGCTGCAATGAATGCCAGAATGCATACGTTAAGCTGTCGACATTAAACTGTCAATGTGCTATACACTAAATCAATATCAGCTGACATCCAGAGCCCTGTTTCATTAATTTAGCATACAGTGTTTTTTTTCTGATTGTTACCCCTGAAATAATTAATAAAAAGAGATAAATACATTTTTTAAAAATGACTGACTTTCGTTATATGTTAACTGATAAGTGAATTTTGAAAGCTAGTATTTGACATTTTCTATTTGAAAAAAAGACCCAAAGTAATCCAATATGCTAATCAATTAATAATTTATTTATTGAAGCTTTGTCTCCTTCCAAATGATAAATATGATAGATATGTTTGACGTTGCGGACAGCTGTATACCACATAAATGTTCCACAGTTTTTAATTACTAAACAGAATAAACCTCCATTTTGTTTAAAGATTCTTTATCTTGATTAACATTTTTCTACCTCACCACTGTGACTGTAGTTCAGTGCTGAAGTTATAAGCAGTGCTGTGATGCTGCACATGCAAAGATTTGGATTTCTTTAGTAATTTCTACTGTGTCATTAGATGACCAGTGCTGTGTCATTATGGGAGGCAGGCATGGGTCGAAGCAGCAGGGGAACAAGTTCAGCAATCTCTTTCCTTTTCACTAAGATCCTCCTCCACATGTCTCCTTCTGTCTATCTGCCCATCTGTCTGCAACCGCTTATTTGACCTGACAAGACATCTTGTTTACTGCTGTTAAAGAGCAAGTTTTGCTTTTTTCAAGCTAATGAGATAATCTTTATTGGGACTAAATGATTAATTTGATTAATTTACATTTTGGATGAGTTACACAGGTAAGTTTTAGAGAAAGAGATTGACAGGGTTTTTCTTCATTCAGAATTTGATGCATTAAAATTGTTGTTCCTTTATTTCACTTTCACCTTTATTATTATTATTATTTTTATTATTTTTTATATATATTTTTTTATTTTTATTTATTTTTTTTAATGATTAAATTCTTTATTTTCTTTGTGCTTTTTAGATGACCCTGTGCCTTGTTGTGAAACTATTGCCCTGAGGTGCCATAATGGTGTGTCTTTTGTTTGGAAATAATATAAATTATGGGATTTTACCCACACCATTCTTCTGTTAGATTTAACATCTCAACTCTTAATGGATCGTTGAGAGTAATTCAGTCAGTCCCATATGCTTAACTCTGTATTGGGCTATATTTCCAAATTACTTTTTTATCCTCTGTTGTAGTGGATTAGTGCCCACTTAGAAATACACAACAAGAAATTAAGTCAAATTAAAAACACACACAAAAAAAACATCTAGAATCTATCACAGTTTTCTCAGAGTGTACTGTAGGGGGTTTGAGAAATGAAGAAATGCATGCATGTCTGATTTGATATATCGGTACAATGGCCTTCTGCCAAAAATAAACAGGCAAAAAAGTAGCTGGAAATATGACAAGGGAAAGAAAAACATTGTCATCCTGAAGGTACCAAGGTGCAGTTTCTCTTTGATATAGGTGTTTTAAAAAAGGCTTCTTTTTCTGAGAATAAGAAACAGAAATCTGCGGCTATAAAGTTTTAATGAGATTTTAAGAGGTGTAACATAGTTAAAAAAACAGTAACACAGTTAGACCTGTGGGAAACCACACTATCCACATATCTCTATGCATTATGTTAGTATTTGACTGGAAATATTCCTTTTTACTTTTAGTTTAATACAAAGAGCATAAATGTACTTTTTAAATGGGCTTGATTAAAAATAAATATTTTTAAAAAAGTAAATAAAATATTCAAAAGTAGAGTTCATATTAATCCAAAAGGTCTTGCAATGGCCCAGGTTTTTAGATCTATTTATTTATTTAACCTTTTTTATAACCAGATTTGTCAATTGAGAACTTGTTCTTATTTACAATGACAACCTGGCCGAGAGGCAGCAGAAAAAAAAACAACACAGAAACAATGAAGACAGGAAAACACAAAGAAAATAAAATTACATCACAAAAACTACTAAAAGAAAATAGCAGGTGTAATAAATAGATTAACAAGCGATAAGTTAGTAACTAAAAAATGCAATGGTTTTGTAGCAATGATTGTAAAGAATCTTTAAAGGAAGAGATGGGGATGAATAACTCAATTACAGGCTCTGCTGCAGATGATCATCAGCAACAAAAAGACTGAAAAATTAACAGCTAAAGGAGGCGCAAACTTTCGGTGTGAGGAGATTGCTAAAACAAGTAGAACGTAAGCTGCTTTTCACAGAGAACATGTATGCAGATGATATAGTTGTATGTACAGTAGCTTTTAGAGACATTATTAAGTCTACACAGTTGTCAGATCATTTACATGGTTTGAAAACTCCGATAATTAACTTAATGTAAACAAAAACAAACAAAAAAACAGCATCAGTTTGGTTCTCCTTGAGAGCTTGATCTTTGTGTAAGAGCAATGATTTCGCCAGATCACTGGGTAACATACTGAACAAATAGCAAGAGTAAAATATCTTGGTCTAACGCTGAATTTTTCAATTAAATATTTGAGAAACACAACAAGATGGCAAGCAGCCATAAAAGAAAAGTTACATTCATTTCATAGTGCAATAGTTTTCATGCACTCTATGGTAACTTTTTTTTTTTTTTGCTAGTAACCTCTTGACTACAAGCATCACTCTCTATAATCAAGCCATTTAGGATAATTTATTGCTGGGCAATTAAGATCCTAGAACAGAAAGTCCATTAAATCACAACATTGTCATGTTCTTAAGATACTAAATGTAATGAGTTTAGAAAATTCCATTAATTCTCTTTTTTGTTTTTAAAATTAGCTGTACATGATTCAATGATCAGGCTCCTCAGGTGCTAAGTGGCCTTGTGGTTCCACTAAGACTCGCAAAGTTAACCTTTTACACAAACATAGAGCCAGCCTAAGGCATAAGTAAACTAGGCAGCTGCTTGGGACCGCTGTGCCACATGAACCAACCCCCTCACAGTGCATTTGAAAGGTCAAGATATCTTGATTATATATCAAATGTAACATTCAATAATTTAAATAAAAATGTAAATACATACCAAACCTTAATTCTATATAGTTCTGAAAATTTTCATGGCTGACACACAAATAATGCTGGTTATATCCATTTCTGTTGTGGCCTAATCCCTCTGTGGTACGATGCATGAGCATAGTTTTTTGAGCCATATATGTAAGCAGTCGAGGGACAGGTGGCTGCAGTTTAAAGCTATTTTGTAGTGAAAGATTGCATGTTTTGCTCTAATCAGCTAGTAAACTTGTGTCTTGCCTCTTAATATTTTTGTAACTTAAATACAGGTTCAGCATACAACACTCATACGTCACTTTTTTCTGAAATTGCTCCCCAAGTAATGTTAAAAACTATAGCCAGAGTGACACCAGTATGATGTATGGCAACTACAAAAAAAAGCAAATTAAATGGGTGTTACACTTACAATGTCTAAAATGATCAAGCACCACTCATATTTAAGTGGTTTTGGGTGATCGCCCAAATCAAATTTAGCTTAGGGCCCTATAAAAGTTTAATAATATTATTGCATTGTATGTTATCTGTTGAGTGTGGTATTGCCTGACCTTGACGGTTGTTATAGTTTTATGTATTCATTGTGCACTGTATTTATATAGTAACTGAGTTTTTGTTTTTTGTGTAACTCTCAGGTCCTTCTGGTGTCAGGATTTTCAAATTATCTTAGACTATGGGAAACCACCTGTTTTTTTACTGTATGTAGTTTGAACTTTTATTAAATATTAACTTTTGCAACACATAAAGTTGTTAGTTTCAGCTGAATTTTCAACAATTTCTTTTTAACCCAAGGAGAATCAGTGTAATTTTTCTAATGTAATTACACACCTTTGAAGCATGTGAGATGTTTAGCTGTGTAGATTTATGCTCTTGTCCCTTTCTTCATCACGTGTACAAAACCATTATTTTTTTTACTATTACTGAGAGATCTGCTCAGAGCGGAGGGAGCCGTCTACAAGTTGCAACGGGGCCATCAGCTTCAATGGCTCAGCACAGTTCACAAGCATGTGTTCGTGAACATCTGCTCTTTTGAGCGGAGGGAAAAGACAGTGAATTCTGTGTTGCCATAGTAACAGAGGAAAGTTACCCCACACCCCCAAATGTTGCTTAGATGGCGTAATAGTTTGGTTTTGTTCTGTGTTTGTCAGACCATGCGTGTTGGTAGAACATCTCTAGAAACCTGGGAAGACCCCTCACCCCTTCACCCTCCTCACCCCGGTGCCACCGCTTCTTTCTCCTGCAAACAGGAGAATAGACTGCAGTTGTTCTGCCTCTCTTTCATCTGTTTTTGTGTTGAACGGAGACCAGTGTGTCGGGCCAGGCATAATTCATCCCTGACCTGAGTCATCCACTCTTCCTTCCATAGGATGAAAGGAGAGCCACTGAGAATTCCCATCTTTGGTGATCAGACATGAAATACAGCCACCTGCAGTCTGTCTGATTACATGTAAGAACATGTCAAAGCTGCCAGAAGAGTCTCTTTGTCATTTTGGTCACATCTCTATGTGACAATCTGTGTAAGGTGGGCATGTGAGTGGTCTAATAATACTAATGACCTGGTAGCAGATGTGTACTTAGTTTGTCTTTGTGCAAAGATGTAAGTGTGTGTGTGAGAGAAATTGTGTCCCTCTAACAGGAGGGTGCTGACCTGGAAAGGCAGAAAGAGCAGTAATTATGGCCTCCTATGTTCAGTAGAAACATCAGAGGGAAGTAATTTGTTGCTCTATATTTAATCAGTGGAGATAACGAGACTGACTGCAGTTGTCTGGGCCTATGGGCAGGCGGACAAGAAGGAACACCATTTCCTCCAAAACCCATTAGTCTTTAATGCAGCCAGCCACACTGTCTTATTTCCATATTTTTCTGTGTTCAAATAATCATTATCACCTTTTCCATCTCCAATTTACTCAAGTGTGCACTTTCTCTTCCTCACCTTTATTCTAGTCTCACCCACCTCTCAACCCTCCACTTGTTTTCTCACCTGTATCATTTGACTTGACTTTTAAAAAAGTATTTTATCTCTTTGGTTACCCGAAGCGCCTCCTGTGTACTATTCTTCTTGATTCTCCAGCTCTCTCTTTATCCTTGTTTCTGTTATTGACTCTGCCCATCTCTCCGTCCCTCTCTTAGGGTGCAAGTAGAGTTCTATGTGAATGAAAACACTTTCAAGGAGCGCCTCAAGCTCTTCTTCATCAAAAACCAAAGATCCAGTAAGTTGCCAGTGTTTAAAATCACACCTTCTCTGTGTGTAATTAGAAGAGAATTTTCTGTTTGTGTCTTCGTTTCTACATGAGTTCCTCCCACTTCTGGTGGAAGAAAAGTGTGAAATTTTTGCTTTTAAAACATGGTTGTTCTTGCTCTGCATTTCATCACCCATTATTCAACTTGTCTTCTCTTTGTGACTCTGTTATGTGTCTGTGTTATTAAGATTACAGCACAGTTTATTTATTCCCCCCCTTATGTCTTTAAAGTACCAATTTATTCACAGTCTGGTTTGTTTTGTACTTGATCGGTTAAGGGCATCTTTGATTTTTAATAGCCAATTATCCTCTTTTTGTATCACAGGTCTGCGAGTGCGAATGTTTAACTTTGCTCTGAAAGTGCTGAGCTGCCTCCTCTACATTGTCCGAGTCCTGCTTGACAACCCACAAGAGGAAAGGCAGGACTGGTGAGAGAAATTGTGATAAAAGGGACTTAATGAGGTGAAAACAAAGTCTCTGTGACTATGATAGTGTTAACAAAAGCACCAGGTCAATAAATGAGATGACGGTGGATATAAAGCAACCCATTAAAGAACTGCTTGTGAGATTACAGTGTGGCAGAGACGCAATAAAGAAAGTTAACTCATATTTTCAAGAGACGCTTGACTAGGAAATCATATTAATTGCAGTTTTTGTTGTTTTTCCCTCCTGCAGTGTTAACGAAGTTAACTGTACCAAACAAAACACATCATCCCGTCCTTGGAGTGAGTTTGACTGGTAAGCATACCTCTAATTAGGAGTGATGGCTTCTGCCAGCAGACAACGACCATGAAACCACACACCCCAGAGGACTGACATCCCCGACCCTGTCTCACTGGTCGGAAATGTTCTATAACACAATCAATGCAACATCACTTAACTGCTGCAATCCACAATGTTGATATTAAGCAACAGAGATCCACATTCATTTGTCACAATCCAGCTGCATGGATTACCTGTCAACATAATATGTATGTAGTGCTTGTGCAGCCTAATCAGCAGCGATCTAGTGGAGATAAAGTATGTAATATACAACAACAGAGACAGAAGAAAAGCAGAGAGTGCACATGGACCTGAGGCTATGACATGTCTCCTGCTTAGGGACCTATTGATCTAATTGATGGCTAATGACACTGGCTAAGCTCTGGCTCCAAATGAATAAGGAGTCTGACAGAGTGAGCTTAGGAAAGGGGCAGGTTGCCTCCTGCTTCAGGCAGCAGACTCATAGCATCAGTGGAGATGGCAAGCAGCCACGATAAGCCCCAGGGTGTCTTAGAGGAAAAAATAGAAGCAGCATTTCTCTGTCAATAAGGACATAAATTTGACTCTGAATATTACTGTGTTTCCTATAATATGAGCACACTGTGGTTTAACTGTAAACAGCAATTTAAGCAGTGACATGAGTTGTGTTTATAGTCCATGTTTGGTTTCCCTGTGTTCAGCAGAAGAGCGCTTTAGATATTTTACATTTTAATGGTACCTGTATAATTTTGTCCTTCCTTGCCATATCTTTACCTTATATCTGTTCTTTTCTGTTCCTGCACTTTGTAGGAAACTCATCATCTGGGTTGATAGACCTCTACCGCTGTGGGCACTGCAGGTCAGATATGTCAGTAAACTCCTGTGAAAACAAGCCTCAGTCTCTTTACGGTCACATACACCAGTCAGCCACAGCACTCAAACCACCTGTCGCTAAAATAGTTCTGACCCACTAGGGCTGAACTTGTTCCAGAGCATCAGTCAGGTTGGGATCTGGACAATTTGAAAGCCGGATCACCAGTGTGGGTTATTTGAGCTGTTCCTGAGAAGCATTTGCTGCGATTGCTCTGTTGGGAGAGTGCTGTTGTCATGGGAAGGTGTCCGTGTCAGAGCGACATCCACATTAATGCCAGGAACAAAAGTTTCATAGCAGAGCATTGCATTGTGATTACATAATCAAAGTTTTGCATTTCAGTGGTTTTATAGCTAACTGATGTTAAGAGCCATTTCTGGGTCCATTTCTGCTTTCCCTTTATTGGTTTATTTGCAATTAAGTTTATGTCACATCATTTTAGGGCTGTAACACTGATCTCAGATTATTGTGCTTGGCATGAATTTACACTTTCAGGATGATTACACACATGCACAGGAATAAAATCAGACACCAGGCTGTCTCTTGCTTCATTTAAACCTATTCCCTCTGAAGCACAAACATCAGCACACCCACTGATTCCACCCACACTCTCTATCTCTGCGACTCCAAATTTCTCTCTGCTCTGGTCTCTCTCCAACTATCTCAACTGCTCTCTCTGTCTACTCTCCCTCCATGTCTGAACATTTGTTTCTTACTTACTTCCTTGTCTCTCCCTCCCCCTCTTTTTGCAGGTGCTTGTGGCTTTTATCAGCTTTTCAGAAACTATGTTGCTTCTGTATCTCAGCTACAAGGTGAGCCTCTCATGGCCCCCAATGGCCACTCTGAAGCCTTTTGTGCTGTCTGTGACTGTGATGTACACATGTGTGATGTGTATTTGTGGGAAGGCAGTGGGTGTGGATGGATGTGACATGATTCAGGGTGTTGTTTGTCCACTTTGTGCTTCTCTGTTTGTTCACTCTACTGAGCCAATGTTTTACTTTCTCCACCAGTCCTTAGCTTTTTGCCAATGGGGGGGCCTGGGGGCTTCCTCACATCATTCAGTTATGGATCAGAAAGACTTTAGGGGCAGCCCCTGCATTGAAGCTAAGAGGGGCCAATCTATCAACGGGTTGCCCTGCCTTTGATGTACTTGACACTATAAGCCTATGAAGGGCTCACTCCACAGATTATTCTGGAGGCTGGAGGTCCTAGCATTTAGAGTTGACTGATTCCTGTGGACATAGTCTGTGCATGTCCTCCTACACTCATTCTCATCAGCTGCATCCAGGCAGCAGACACATAAAAACAGCCATGGCTGACATCTTAATTGAACAGCAAGACTCAATGGAAACTGAGTAATGCTGCTTCTTCTCTCAAAGGACACAACGGAGTTGTATAACCTGTATACATCCCTATCACTGCTATGGACCAAAAGGTCCTCAGTTTGTCCCCTTCTATTCTCAGCAGTAGGTCTATTATGTGCTAATCCCAAAAGGTTACCAAGACAAGGGAGTTTCCTGACCCCTGTGTGTGGTTTGTGTTTCCAGGGCAACGTTTGGGAGCAAGTATTACGTGTCCCCTTCATTTTGGAGATGATCAGCGCCATCCCTTTCATGATCACTGTGAGTGGAGAGATAAGTGATACAGAGCACAGATAACATGGAAAGTCTCTCAGGCGGCTGTTTCTTTTGGCCTTTATGAGACACAACACACTAACAGCTGCTACAACCACAAAGTGAAGAATATTACAACAGACACATTCTGGCATAATCCATTTTCTTGCAAGAAATCCCATGAAAGTACAACATAAAAAAACTGATGTGACTGAGAGTCAATTGAGCTTCTCTCTTCTTGACAGGTGATTTTGCCCTCCTTAAGAAATCTCTTCATCCCAGTATTTCTCAATTGCTGGCTGGCCAAACACGCTTTGGAGAACATGATAGTAAGTGATGTGCTGTATACTTATCCAGTTTTTCCATTGCTGTCATCTCAGCATCTCTGTTATGTTATTTTGTTGGCATGCAATTCCCCCCTCTCCTTCTCCCATTTCAGCCCACCAGTTTTATCTCAAAACTACTGTTTAGGATAAAACCTGCTGTGAAGGTAAATCTGTCTGAAATCATTCAGTAAGAAGACACGCATTTCTAAATACATTCTGCCTCCATTTGTCCAACATTATCCAGCTTTCTCAAATGGCTCTCTCCCTTGCTGCTTTAAATATTCAAATACTTTCATCCCATTCTGTAATTCATCTTAATATTTCACCCTCTTTTCTGCTGTTCATGAGCTTGCTTCATCCCAATTTGATTATTTAACAGCTTTTTGTTGGTAATTTCCATATAACTATTATCTCTCACTCTCCAGAATGATCTCCACAGGGCAATCCAGCGGACACACTCGGCCATGTTTAACCAGGTAGTGATACTTATCAGCACACTGGTCTGTCTCATGTTTACATGGTGAGTACCCTCAGTTCTGGTGCTAAACTGAGAGGAGGGGGGGGGGGGGGGGGGGGGGGGGGGGGTGGGGGGGGATATTAAATGGAGATTGAATAGGAACTAAACTGTGTCACAGCCATGGACAGAGTGAGAAAAAGAAAGGATGAGATGGGCAAGCAGTGGTGTGATACATGCTGTAAAAATTCATATAGGGGAATGAAAAATGCAGCTACTGGAGCTAAAAAGGAGAATGGCAGAAGGCAGAGGAGTAATTGGTTACCGTGAGAGGGAGATGGTGCTCTTAAATGACAGCTGGTGATTGCTTCAGCGCAGTGGAGGATGTGTCAGCTTGTTTCATGTCTGGTGCAAAAGCCAGATCCTACACACACAGCTTGAGTTAAACTCTCTGACTATTTCAAGCACTGACTTTTGCCTGTCTTTTAAAGATTACCATAATTTGCACAGCTTGAAGACTTCGATACAAAAATTTGCAACATATCTTCTCAAGCAGACATCCTCCTCTATCTCTGTACAAAAAAAAAAAAAAAATCACAGATTTTGCACAGGTGTGAAAAACAGATCCCCACGAGTAAAAACACTTACAAGCAGCTATACCTCACACAGCATGTGAAGTCTCTTTGATGCTCACTTTTCTTGCTTTTCTAATCACCTTCATCTTCCCCATCCCATTGACCTCCTTCAGCATCTGCGGCATTCAACACCTGGAACGTGCCGGCAACAACCTGACTCTGTTTGACTCGCTTTACTTCTGCGTGGTCACCTTCTCCACAGTGGGATTTGGAGATGTCACCCCACGGATCTGGCCCTCACAGCTGCTAGTAGTCATCATGATCTTTGTGGCTCTCATTGTGCTTCCCATCCAGGTGAGAAACTATGGGAATAATCATAAAAATGTCACAAAACAGACAAAAAAATTCAAAAGAAATATCCATTTAATATAGAAAGTTTTGAAAGTGAGTTTTAAATCATGTTTCAAAAAGCCTTTACTGATCTGATGAATTCATGAGACCTGAAAGCAAAAAAAAACATTTTGTTCCTCTCATGTTTTATCAAACCTTTGGAGATTCAAACTGAACTCTACTAAACTGATCTCCAGCTCCAGATCTCAACTAAAATAGGCACATATGCATATTAAAAGTGATCAGGAAACAAATGTAACCATTCCTACAATAGATGGCATGTTATTGTCACATGTAAAAGCTCATTAGTTTTAAAAAGAGGCTCAAGACCTACCTTTTTAGCTTAGATTTAACTGGGTTTTGTCCAATCTTAAATTATTTGATTTATTTTATTCTTTTTTATTTTTTTATTTTTTACTTATACCAAATTATTTTATGAAGTCCTTTATGTGTATTAATTCATTTATTCATATTTTTATATTTATTTAACTCCAGTGTTTTCCTCATGGGGATCCTTTGCGCTGGGAGCTTTGCCTGCTCGGTCTGGAGGTTGTTGCCACGGTGATCGCCCTTGACCGAGTGGCTGGGGCTCCTGCACTGCACCCCCTACAGCTGTGGTGTGGACTCTGGCCTACCTTTGTCTGGGTGGTTGCAGTTGTCTGTGGAGATGGGTGGGCTGGCTCCTGATGTGATAGGATCCCCAAGACATTGTTTCCTAACAGAAGTGTCAAGCCAGATATTTATTATTTTTATTATTTTAAATTTTTTTTTACTTTTAATATTTTTTACTTTTTACTTACTTATTTATTTTTTAAATGTATTTGTTTATTTATTCTAAGAGACAGAAATTGGGGAGTCCGTGTAGAATGGGGGGTTGACTGTGTGGGAGAAAGATTTTGTGTGTGTGTGTGTGTGTGTGTGTGTGTGTGTGGCTTGTTTCATTTAATATCCATAAATTGTTTTTATCATGTAAAGCACTTTGCGTTGCCTATGGTAGGAAAAGTGCTTTATAAATAAAATTGATTTGATTTGATTAGTTCTCTTTAATATGCTCAATAAGAGTAAAGCGTTCTCCCATTTACACTACTAATACTTATATTTCCCCTTGCATGCAGCAATCTCACTGCATATTACATGGATTTACAACACCATTTTAATTTAGGAAGCAATGAGAAAGGCTTCTGTACTGACTCAATTCCTAAAAGAGCAGTCAACCGCACCATCCATGCATACTGCCATCTTAAATCGGTCTCTTGTCTTTTGGCTGCTCCACAGAGGGAAATTCATGGCTGAGAGCTAGAAGAGCTGTTTACACACATTCAAGGACTGATAAAACACCTTGACAAATACATCAGTTTGACTGTATCCCAGCAGTCCCTCTTCATATTGTGAAAGCCTTTGTATCCCTGAGGTAGCTCTCTTGCCTGTTTTTCTCTCAGAACATGTGATGGTGCTAATAGCATTCATTTTCTCCTCGTTTTTGTTGCACCTGCAGTTAGAGGAATTCCCTCAGAGCAGGTTAACTTTTTATTAGTTTTTTTTAGATTTTTAACATTTGATAGGTGCATTGAGTATATTCAGAATTCAGTTGTTAGTCTAAGTGAACATTTCACATACCTGCAGTGACACTTTTCTTATTCTTAAGGATAAATTTGGATTTTAGGCTGCACACTGGTGTGTGGTAATCAGTGTCCCCTCTCAGCAAAAAGGTTCCTTGGTCAAATCTCAGCTGGGGCTAATCTCCTGTGTGTTTGCATGTCCTTTGCCAGTGAGGGTTCTCTGAGTACTCTGGCTTCCTCCCACAGTCCAAAAAACAGCCTTATTTGGTAAATGAACTGGACTTATAGTAACATGTTAACCACTCAAAGCACTTTCACACTACAAGTCAAATTTGCCCATTCACACATTCTTCTATTCTTACTACAACTTACTACTTTATTCTTTTTAAAGAACTGGCAGCCTTTCTAGGGTGTACACTGCCTCTCACCTGATAGTAGCTGGGATGTACTCCAACATCCTGCAAATGTAATAGAACAAAGCAGGTATGAAAAAATTAAGGAAAAATATATATATATATATAAAAAAATGTTTTCCCAACATAACAATCTCACTTTTACCAGTCAAATTTTAATTCAAAGAAAAATCCATTCATCCATCCATTGTCTATATGCACTTATTCCAATGCTGGGTTGAGGAAGGCTGGGATCTATCCCAGCTGTAATCTGCAATCAGGCGAGACAATACTTATTTTTTTCAGAAATCTACCCAGCACCAAATGTGTGATGAAGCACTTCTTTACTTATTCTAATAGTAGACATTCATAATTATTATTTTCAAACATCACACAATAATATCAGATTGAATGGTTTATAATTTTAGATTTAGATTTTATGCAAATTGGATTCTAAATTTCTTAAATGACTAAGACACTTCTGTAAGATATTAAGACTGTTATGATGGATTTGCCAACTTGAAAGCCTTGTAGACAAGTTAGACTTTTTCCTACTCCTTTTAGAACATGTTGAATTAAGATTTCTTTTGTTTGTTTGTTTTGGTTTTGTTTGTTTTTTTTTTTTATAACTGGTACACATTGCATGATTGCTTTAATTTTCAACATGTTTAAAATAAAATAAACAAAATGATGTAATTTGTCCAAGAAAGAATAGTATATCAAATGTTCCCCGCAGATAAGAAAAATCATTGTGGATGACAGTTATCTGTATATTCATGCTTTTTACTTAATCTTAAATTATCAGTGTAAGCAATAAAAATAATTCATGTCTATATTGTAATGATTATTGCAATCAAAATTTCAGATACTGTATCTTGAAATACAATTTATACTCACAAGATTGTGAGGATATCTTTAATTTCAGTTCTGAGCATCAAGAGTTTCATTTTTATCAGGAATTCTTAGAAGAACTAGCATTTCAGATGCCAATTTAGCATCTCTTTTTCGTTCGATTGAATGTTTGTTTGCTGTAGAACTGTTGGTGTGGGTCTGCATCCTACACATGCATGATTAACCAGCTTTTCATAAAGCTCTCAGGTTCTGCAGCTTTGACCGGATGGTGGAAAATATCTTCAGACAAACCTCACATCAAGAAAAAAAATTGAACATACGAAAGCTTTTACTAAACTTGTACAAGTCAGCTTATTAAAAAACACAGGAATTCTGGTCATAATTGGCATTGTTTACTGTCTCATCCTCTCCACTCCCTCGCCCCCATCTTTCATCCATAAATACCCCTTGACATTTAGAAACTGTCCATGCAAACCCCCACCCTGTGTGTGTGTTAGTGTGCCTCTCTGTCTGACCCTGA
Source organism: Melanotaenia boesemani (assembly GCF_017639745.1). Taxonomy (NCBI): domain Eukaryota; kingdom Metazoa; phylum Chordata; class Actinopteri; order Atheriniformes; family Melanotaeniidae; genus Melanotaenia; species Melanotaenia boesemani. The sequence goes on along the minus strand of NC_055683.1, from coordinate 27,717,058 downwards.
GTCCTGCCATGACCAGAGCAGAGTCCAGGCAGCACAGAGCCTCAGGTCACACATTAATTCAGTTCTTTTTTTCTTCATCTTATTACATCCTCTATGGGTTTTCCTTTACCTGATCTCAACACACTTTAGGAAATGTTATTCAACATGGTGGCCTGCCATTTTGAGTCTAAAGATGATATTGATTTAAAGATAAGATGAATTACCAGCCATCAAGATCTTTTTGTTTCTTCTTGACAAAAATTCAGTTTTACCATTTAACTCAAAACAAATCTTTATGTTTTTGAGCAAAATTTTGATTGTTATATCCCTAATCGACCATCAAATGATGGCTGAGTAAAACATGATTATCTTATGGAAGTGTACTGCCTGATGATGCTTTCAAGCTGGAATCTTAAAACAAAACTAATCAGATTTATCTGAGGCAAAAGGATGACTTTCCAGGAAGCAAATAAATGAAATACGGCTACAGCTGAGTCATCATCAGCTCTTTATTGCAACTGCTCCTGCTTAGGAGCTCAGAAGATCCAATACTGCAGGCCCAAGGTTCAATTCATTAGCTTCTCACCTCCCACCACCCTGACAAGTCATTAATATCTGTTTTGTTTTGTTTTGCTTGTTACTGTATAAATCTATAGGATATTCTGTTACACAAGCATCACTTTATGTTTTTTTAATGTTGCTACTTTCTGCTGTTCATCAACCCACCTGACATGCTCAAGCACATTCGTAGGTTTTTTAAGCTTCACTATAATTCCCTTCATACCCCTGTTAGTGCCCATTATCACCTTACATTCATCCATCCTTCCGAAATTTCCACTTATCTTAATTCCCTCAAACACTCTCCCTAATCAAATGGAAACACTATACAGTACAAGGCATCGTTTTCTTTTCATATACCACCTGAGCCCCCGCTGTATTCTAGCTAACTTAATCCCGTTTCCATCTGTTGAATGTGATGGATGTCGCCCTGAATGCAGTTTGAGCAGCTGGCCTTTCTGTGGATGGAGCGGCAGAAATCTGGGGGCAACTACAGTCGCTACAGGGCACAGACGGAAAAACATGTGGTGCTGTGCGTCAGCTGTCTCAAGATTGACCTCCTCATGGACTTCCTCAACGAGTTCTTCGCTCACCCCCGGCTGCAGGTCTGGTTTTAAAGTAGGACAAGCAGGTGCTGAGGGGTCTTGTTTGTAAGTGTGCTGGTTGTCAATGATAATCCTTTCCAGGAGCTCAAGCAACTGAGGGTAAAGCACAGGATTATTTCTTGAATAGCAAAGATCAAAGTTAAAGCATTTGTGTGTGCGTGCTTGTTTGAAGGTGTAAATATTTACTTGTTGTTCTGTGGATCAACTTGCTTTTTTATATTGATATCTATTAATTCCCTGCATTTTTAGTTTGATCTGGGAAATTGGATGTTCAAAAAGATAAAAGAGGCTTTAGAGTACTGCTTGGCTACAGCAACATGAGAATATTGCCACAAGTGGTGTGTAATATGGTAAAATTGTTGCAACAAGCAGGATTTCTTGCAAACTTCTTACTTATTTTTAAACCTCATTGAGTCATAATACAAACTGTGTGTGTTAGGACTACTATGTGGTGATCCTTTGCCCGGCTGAGATGGATGTCCAGGTTAGGAGGGTCCTTCATGTCCCTCTGTGGGCCCAGAGAGTTATCTACCTGCAGGGATCTGCCCTCAAAGACCAAGACCTGATGAGGGCAAAGTGAGTCACCGTGACCATGTATCTTATTTAGAATCATTATTATCACAGAGTCATTCTGCAACAGCCGTGCTCCAAGAAAACCCACAATAGACTTAAATTAAAACACTTTGATATGAAGTCATAACATGTCGAAGGATGGAGCTGTAATTAAATCTTAAAGCACCTACAGCCTTGATGTAAAAGCTGTAATTACAGCTTGAGTCATTAAGCTTTTTTTTTTTTTTGCCCCCTTCTGTTAATACCAAAGCCCCTCATGATAACTACACAGAGGGAAAAAAAGGAAAAGCCTCCTTGTTTAATGTCCTCGCCTCCTACTATCTTATCTTTAAATTGTGTAGGCTTGAATGTTACATCGGTACATTTGTTGTTCTATTGTCCTATTTTTTTTCCTTTTCAGTCTTCTCCCTCAATAACATGACAACACCCTCCTTCCTGTGTCTCACGGCTTCCCCCAATTCTTTCTTCCTCTTTTTTCCCTCCCACTCGGTCTGTCTCCTTCGCTCCCATGGCTACACATTCTACTAACTACCTGCAGGATGGACGATGCTGAGGCCTGCTTTATCCTCAGCAACCGGTTTGAAGTGGACCGCATTGCTGCTGTACGTTCCTCACCACCTTTCTGCATCAACATAACAAAACATCCTTTTTAAGTTAAAGCCAAATTAAACTCTTGTTTTCTAACATGCATCTTAAAAACTATTAACCCCATGTGGTAACCCTTTTCTTAGGTCTTGCTTTATTAAAATTAACCTTAAAGGTGATTTTCTGACCAATGGGTTTAGTTCACTGTGCTGGCTGAATATTCCACATGTTGATTCATAATTTAAACATTTCCTTTAAACCATTTTCACACGTGAGAACTTGAGTTTTGTGTGTTGACACATTTATAAATTGTTCTTGTTTCACTGATGATACACAGATTTTATGGAGGGCAAAGATGGAAAATCTCCGCAGAAAATCTGGAGTCAGTATCGTACATTACAGGGTAAAATCTCTTTAAAAGAAGTGTAGAAGAAAGAGGAAAGGTTTAAAAGAATAAGTTTTAAAAAATGTACCTTATCTGGGCTCTACAAATTGCTCTACAATATTATTCTCTTTCATCTACACACATAAACACACATAAATCGTTTGAATTTGCACACTGTACATACTGTGCTTTTTTCCCACAATTACCTACTGATGAGCATAACAGGAGCAATGTTCAATGTTCAGTCTCCTATTCAGGGATACTGACATGTCTAGGGACCAGAAATCGAACACTGATTTTCTGATTGGATGACAACCGCTCTTGACAACTTCATGGATGAAGCCCTCTTCTGAAAGGCCTAGTTTCTTCTAATTGGTCATCTCTTGTGGCCCAATCAACCACATTCTACCATTGTAGATCTCCTATTATTAGCTGAAAAGTAAATGCTGCCTTTTGAATTAGACCACGTGAAAACTTTAACACATCATATTTAATTTCATTGAAATTTTAATATGAATTAGCAAATGTTTACATGTTCACCATTTAGCCCAGATCACAGGAGAGTTATAGCATGAGGTTATAGCATGGCTACAAAAACAAAGTCTTGTTTTTCCTTTGAGTTTTTAGCACCCATTTTATACCCAGCTTTGCACAATAAGCCACCATGGCCTTGCCACAGCCTATCATTAAATATCAATATTAATCTGACCGTTACAGAGCATTTAGTAGCACACAATCAGTGGTTTAAGGGCATTGTTATGAAGAAGCTGCAACCTATTTCTGCTAATGGTAGCTTTCTACCTCACTATTTCCCTTTCTCTCCTTTGCTGCTACTCTGTCTATCTCACTCTACTCTGTCTTCTATCACATTAGGATCATCAGACCATCCTCCGAGCCTGGGCAGTCAAAGACTTCGCTCCAAATTGCCCTCTTTACGTCCAGATCCTTAAGCCAGAAAACAAGTTCCACGTCAAGTTTGCAGGTGGGTAGCGAGTGTGAAATCAGAGATGCTGGCAGTAAATTGAGATGTCAGTTAAAGGTATTGTTTGGGTGCAATTGCTTTCACTAGACGCAGAAAATAATTCAGTGACACTTGTTAAATGATATATCTTTGTGGTGCAAGTTGGCAGTTAATTTGGTCTGGTTTCCAATGTCGGACAGCATAACTCTTACATCGGTCAAAAAATTAAATAAATTAATAAGTGGATAGAGAACAGGCCTACACTTTGATCTAAGTAGTCATTTAAGAAGAGTAATTAGTAACAATATGCAAATCAATACTGAATGTCTATTCCTCCTATACCAACATTTTTATAACTAAACTTCCAGTACAGGAACTACTTCTTCTCACATGCGAAACAAGGCGCAGTGATGAGTAGAGATATTTCAGCTTCACAATTTAGCAACGACGCACAGTTTTGTGTGTTTGAAAACAACAAACCTCCTTAAGTATTTGAGAATAAATCATAACACAGAAGCAGAGGTAATGAAGTTGTGATGAGGCGAACTAGAGGAGGACAGGTGCTGCTAGGGCGGAGACAGACGTTAGTTTAGTCTCCCAGAAAGACAGAGAGAAACTCATCCATGCATTCATCTCCAGTAGGCTGGATTACTGTAATGGTCTTTTAACAGGACTTCCTAAAAAGAGCATTAAACATCTGCAGCTCATCCAGAACGCTGCTGCTAGAGTTTTAACCAGGACTAAGAGATCTGAACACATCACACCAGTTTTGAAATCTTTACACTGGCTTCCAGTCAGTCACAGAATAGATTTTAAAACCCTTCTGATTGTTTACAAATCCCAGAATGGTTTAGGCCCAGAATACATCTGTGATATGTTCAGAGAATATAAGCCTAGCAGAGCTCTTAGATCCAAAGACTCTGGTCAACTAGTCCAGACCGGAGTCCAGACTAAACATGGAGAAGCAGCATTTAGCTGTTATGCTGCAAACAAGTGGAACAAACTGCCAGTGGAGATTAAACTTTCCCCAAATGTAGACACGTTTAAATCCAGGTTAAAAACATTTCTTTTCTCATGCGCCTATGCATGAAATCTGCACGGAAACTTTTTAACTTATCTTGCTTTTAATCCTTTTAATGTAATTTATTATTTTATTGTCTTTCCCCACACTGAAATTTTATTTTTTGCATTTTATCTGTTTTATTTCATTAATTGCATTTCTTTTAATCTTTTTAGTCTTTTTTTTATTAATATTGCTTTCTGCACCCTGCTGAAATGTTTTATGTAAAGCACTTTGAATTGTCTTGTACATGAAATGTGCTATACAAATAAATTTGCCTTGCCTAGTCCCAGTCCTTTGGCGTTGCAGGCAGGTATCCATACACTATCAGAAGGAGAAAATATGGAGCTGTTGGATATGTTAAGATTGCAGGAACAGAGGTTTCCTGCAATCTTTAAACTAAGGCTTCCTGTTTTGTTCAAATGTGCAGTAATAAATATGGTTATTAAATAAGTAAATGTAACAATAAATAACTGCATGCGTTCAGCTTGGAGCAAAATGTCACTGAGATCACTTCACCTCTATTCAACCAGCCTAGATTCAATCAGGTAAGTTTACCTGCAGAGTAGATCATCACTTAGACCAGGGGTCATTAAACTATTAAGTACTTAGAACAAAACAGCCACTGTGGGCTTTAAAAAAAATGACTGAAAAATATTTAACAGATAAGATGGAAAATAACATCAATCAGTCTAATTTGTTTTGACTGAGGATTAACTGCATAATTGTAAACGTATAGGGATAAATAGATAAATGAGGTCTCCCTGTGCTTTTTAAAACAAACTAAACTGACTGGTCTCTTTCCTCCCAGTGTAGCTATACTAACCACAGATAGATGTTTTTAGCTATTCCAGAGGTATCTTTAGGCTTCATTTAACAGCAGAATTACAGTCTCACTATAGTAGACGTGTGTATTACTTAATAAATCATGTTGTGTTTTTATTTGTGTACTTGGTGAAAAACATGTCAGCTGGTCAAATCTGAAATAATCTATGACATAAAGAAAAACTAAGGAAAGCTGTAGATAACTTTACAACAAATATCGAAGATCGAAGAAGATAGCAAAAAGAATAGGACTGAGTAGATGGAGGGGAGAGACAAGAGGACATGAGAAAGAAGGAGTGGCTTGTGTGGAACATAAGTTGCTCCTATTTTAAGACAAATTTTGGTCCTTATTTTGATCTCATGAGATGTGTGAGTAATAACACGGTCTCTCTATGTTTAGCTTTTGTGCCTGCTGCAAGTCACAGCTCTTTCATTAAGAGAGGCATGAAACCGTGGAAAATAATTTCTTTAGTCAATGTTTTTGTAATCTGGTACATTGTTAGAGGAAATTAAGCTTCTAATGTCTTTATTTTCACAATAAAAACTACAGGATTGTGTATATAGTTTACCCCACATCACAAAGAGGTGGGCTGGTCTTAAATATAAAACTCCCGGGCTGAAAATTGGTGAAATCGGTTCCACTCCGACCCTGTTTATCACTGTGATTGTGTTGTCGTTAATCATGATGAGGACTGAAGGTTATTTTAGTTTGCCGTTGCAGAGTTGTGAGAATTGCGTCTACTGAGCTGTTAACTTCATAAAGATTCCAGGGTGCCATCTGACATTGTGGCCTTAAACATGTCTTTTCTATCAGAGGTGGAGCAGCACAGCTCTCTGTTCTCCCAGCTCCAAAGAATTGTGGGACAGATTGGTGCAGCTTGTTGTTAAGCCTTTTGGGGGTTTCTGTGAGTTTTGAATTGCCTCTTGGAAGGGCATGTCCTTCTGCTCAGCAGAAGATGCCAGTCAGTTATCTGTGAGTGAAAAAAGAGGACCCAGACTCTTTTTTGCTTTTTCCTTTCTCTCACACATCTCTCTGCCCACAGCCCTGGAGGATGTCAAACTCAATTTTAGCTCACCGCCCTCATCCCAGCTGTCTCTATCAATGATTAACGTTTTACTTTGCTACCTTGGCAAAGAAAATCCCTTCTTTTGATGAGTTTTGCAGTAGTGCTAACCTGGCAGACAAGCTCTCCCCCAGGGTAATCTTCGTGTAGTGCTGTTAAAACACCTCACAGTCAGACTGAGGCTTTTGTTATTAGCAAGGCAGGAATTGTTAGGCAAAAGAAGAGTTTTGTGTTCATCCATTGCACACCACACCCTTTCGACAATACAAAAAATATTAGTGAGCCCTGCAGAATGAATCTCTTGCTCTTCTGGGTGTATAACAACTATAGCATGCATGTGAGTTTCTACAATGTTTTATCACACATATACATGTTTATGTAAAGTATTCCCTTCTTTTATTGTTGTATATCAATTAATCGTTGGACTCTGTGGATATTGTTTCATATTAGGTAGTCAACTGCTGTTCAATTCATCAGCATAACTGCTATTCTGTGTTGAATACTAATGCCTGGAAGCACTGCAGGATTTCTAAAGGATGCCTTTTAAATGGTTTTAGTGGAGCAAAGTTCATAATTAACAGAGTTTAGTGCCCTTCAACTCATGAAGTCACAATAGCTAGACTCAGAGAGTAGCCCAGCATGCTGTCACATGGGCATTACTCTTAGTACACATGCCATATTTTGACACTACTTGGAATACACTCAAGTGATGGTGTGGGAGGCATTAATGAGCCAGAGATACAAGATTTAATTTGATCCACAAACATAGTTTAATAGAAGCTGAATGTTCATCAGAAAAACGACTGTCGACACTATGCTGCAGCACAGCTGTAGACCATGAGGTTTTTTTAGTAACTGAAGAAAAATGGGTCTAAAGGGTCAATTGGTTATTTTTTTTATTTTCTGTTTGAATAAAAGAAGCTTGTTGCCCTCCTGAGCTCAGCTTATTGTTGCTGCACAGTGCTGATACTAGCTCACTTACAGCTTGCATGCAACTGAGGCTTACTGATTTAATTAGCTCAACTGGTGGACCTGTGGTCTGGTTGTAATTGCACTTTTGCAGTCGGTACAAATAACGACACACAGATGCATGATTGCATACAGGTGATTACACCTCTGATTCCAGTCTGTAATAGAAAACATGGTGGATGAAGACATGAATCAATACACCAAGATCTTAGGAGTGAGAATGATATAAAAGGGATCTCTCTCTCTGTGTGTGAGTGTAGTGTGTGAAAGTCTGTAATTGGTTTCTCTGTTGGTCTTAGTCCAGGTGTTTGAAGGATGGGAACCTGTGCTAAAAGGTAAATAGGGAAGCTGATGGGAAGTGCAGGGATCATGCTGGTGAATAGAAACACACAAAGGACATTGGAAATTGAATAAATACGAGAAAAGGAACGACTTGTGAGTGTCATGTCTGTGCTTTTGGAGTCAGGGATATAGGGTGGAATGTGTGCTCCACAGCAAAATCTTCTACTTCTCTACAAAAACAAACAGTTTCAGTGTTTTTGTCTCTTCCTCAGCAGGCTTCAGATGCCCATTACTCTATCAGAGCTTCAAATTTAAAATTAATTGAACGGCATTAGGACTACTGGATTTTGTGTGTGAGCTGCATTATGATGTGCAGCTCTGAGCCAGAAGAACATTGGCACTTAAACAGAAGATTCACATTAAGCAATTTTAATTGACATGTTTATCACCTGCACACCATCAGGCACGCACACACCTCATTAAATTAGTATAAACTGCATTTACATCTTAGTTGGTCTTTTACTTCTTAGACTGGCGGTGGATTGATTTTAGCTCTCTTTTTCTGTGCTCTGATGTTTTGCCACTAATTATTTCCTAATACAGAGCACATACTGTTCTTTTAGGGCCCAGCTCAACAGGCAGCCTGATATGCCGGTGCATTGAACTGAAGACAATGCAATCAAGAATTACGTAGCGCAGGAAATAGATGTTCCCTTGGCCCGTTACACTGATTGGCTTACTACAAACATTAATCGCTCTATTGGATTTTCCTTTCAAAGAGAAGGCAGTGAGGCAACACGTAAACAAGAGCATCATGTGTGTTTGCTTGGTTTGCAGTTGTGCGCCCACAGACAGGGGATGTGTTAGGTGTTCGATGATGTGAGTGAGCGGTGGTTCGATCAGATACTGAATTGCTGGGCAGTTGATGGGTATTCCCATCTCCCCCCAAACTTAACCGATGGCAAGAAATTGATCCTTTCTGAGTGGAGAGGTTTTAAATCTAAGCAGGTGCAAGAGGATTTATGATGCTTTGTGGTGCAGTTGTTTGGTCCAGTTATGTTTGACCAACATCAAGCAACATTTTGACATTTCTCATCTTTGTTTTGTGACATTTGACTGAGTGCCTGTGAAACCACATTAAGAGACATCACACAGAGCTCTGAGAGCATGTTGCTGGATGTGTTTCTCCATTTCTAAAAATGTTATTTAATTAATTAATTAAAAACAGCTTGACTACTGTATTGGCCAACTTGCAGAAGGGTCATATAAGCTGTTACACAAAATACCTCTTAGACTGTACCAATAATTTAGAAAAATACTATATTAGACGCACATACCTCACATCATAAATTAAAAAGAGTGTTGGATAGGGATGCAAAGTTGAAAGACGTTATTAGGGCCCATGACCCCTCCTACTGGTGTTGCTCTTTAAAAGAGGGATATAATGCTCTTTTTGCATGAGCTGACACAATTATCAGAACGCTTAATTAAATGTCTGGAATGTGACATAAACAGACACTACAGAAGCTTTTTTTTGTTTTTTTCCATTAATATAATGTCAAGTTTTTAAATATAGGGAGCCAAAAACAAAGTGCTTGGATTGATTTTTTAGCTGCTCCAACTTAAACACCAAAATAAATGCTTTAAAACACACACACAACAAACCAAAACAACATATATACTGTGTAGTTTAAGCACCTTTCAAACTTTTTTCACTGATTTCCATAAATCTACTTGGAACTTGAGTGAGTGCCTGAGTGTTTTTCTATAAAAACAAAGTCACAAAAGCATTATTAGGTCAAACTTAGCAGCATTTGTTTAATGACATAGCATACACACAGTTAAAAGAGCACACAATAAAAGTGGCTTTTAGTTTGATGTGAATAGTGTGATATAATTTTAAACCACTACATCATTGAATCAATAAATAACAGCACTGTCCAAGGTTTTCCTTTTCTATAAATAGGTGCAGCAGGAAAACCTAATTCGCATTTAGGCCAATGGGATGGCAAAATTATTCTTCTCTCCTGTTTTGGATGAAGCTACAGCTCAAATCAATCCATAAGATTTTGAGCTTCAGAAGTTATGTTCATAAATAGTTTTAAACTTTAAACCAAAGTTTCTCACCCTGTAAAATAAATCTACATGAATAATTTAAGTTATTGAACTGTAGGAATCAAAACAGGGCCAAACTTTGTGCTTGTAACTTCAGAGTTATACTGTATTGCAATCGTGGGTAATTTCATTATAAATCAACCTGATGTCCTCGGAGTATTCCCATGTTTCTTGACACAATGAGTTATATAACATGAAAAACTGAAGGCTGTGTCTTTAACAAACTGATGAAGTCATTAACCTGAAGTCATCATGTGTGACCCTTATTGACTGCGCCTATATTTCTTGACTCAACCTTCCTTTCTATCATCACTATTGAAAAAGGTTCATGATTGTGTTTCAGGGTTTTGCAACATCATGACATCAACTAAATCTGGTTACAGGCAAACACAAATTTTAGCACCAGCCATAGTTTTCCCACAAGATCCTGCTACAGGAACATGTTTTACTATGACATGTATATAACCTCACATGGAAAACAAAAATAATGTGATGTTATTGCTGCTGCAGCTGCTCATTTAACAAAAATGCTGCAATGCTATTTTGAGCATCATCATGTAAATCATACTCTATTTTTACGTTTTGACCTCTTCCTCTTATTGTTTGTGCATTATCTTGGATTCACCCTTTTAAGGGACTTAATTATTTACACCTGACCTGCTGACTTACCACATAGATTATTGATGTGGCATTTTATGGAGAAAATGGTTGTGCTTTGCTGTAGGATAATCTTTGTTTCTCTTCTCTTTCTCTGTCTGCAGATCATGTTGTGTGTGAAGAAGAGTTTAAGTATGCCATGCTGGCCTTAAACTGTGTGTGCCCCGGTACCTCAACTCTAATCACTCTATTGATCCACTCCTCTAGAGGACAGTGAGTTTACTTGCTTGCTTCTGTCATGTCACTCATTTTATCCCATGTAACTCAGTAGAATAGTCTTTATTGTCAAATATTACAGTAGACAGGATTAACCAGTATAACCCAGATGCTTCTGTCTCTTCACTGTCACTCATTTTCATGTTTTTTCTTAGAACGGCACCACAAGAGGCATTCAAACAACGTGCAGGAGCCTTTCAAGCCCTTAACAGGTAGAAGATATTTAATATATTGGATTCTGGCTATATGATACCCACACACACATATATATACATATATTCTTGCAGCTCATATATTTATTCTAATTAAATAAGTATCTTCAGAACTGATACATATTAAGGTGATTCATTATCCATTTTTTTTTAATCTTGGGTTGATACCTTCTGGTTTATTGGTTGTGACAATGATCCATGACCAGAATTAGGCCTCCTCCTCCCCTGCCCTGCAAGACGGAAATTTGCCACAACACTTATATATAATATAAGGTAGTCTTTGTTGCAGGCCACCCACATTCACACTGCCCCCACAACCCTGCTTCCTGTTATCACCTCTTTAGCCTCCATGGCTGAAGCCATATCCCCCTGAGAAAAGCTGCTGTCCTCATAACTGTCTGAATGAGTAAATCTGGGTTATGTTGTTCAGTCATGCTAGGCATCATCTCTCTCCATGCACTGATTATAGTATTGATTAGAGATGTTAGATGTTACACATGCAGCCTTGATGGAAAATCTTCTAAGGTGACTCTGGTGCTGAGCTGGGTGCTTCATATAGTACATTTTAAAGGTCACTCTTTCCCCACATGGCCAATCTGTCTTTTTGTTTTTTTCTATCTCAGGGAAGGTGGTGCAAGTTCAGCAGATCAATGGCACCGGACCTACAGGCGCTGCTCAGCCAATGAGGTACATCACATCCGCCTGGAAGAAAGCAAATTCTTTGGGGAATACCAGGGCAAGAGTTTCACTTTTGCCTCCTTTCATGCACATAAAAAGTAAGTGGAAATGTCAACAAACCCAGAAATACAAGCACATCAGACTGCACAGTTTAGAGCTGATCTCTTCTGTGCTTCTACAGGTATGGAGTCTGTTTAATTGGAGTACGAAGACTGGACACCACCAACATTTTGCTAAATCCCGGACCATGCCATATCATGGGGGCCTCTGACACATGCTTTTACATCAACATTTCCAAAGAGGAGAACTCAGCATTTGTCAGGGGGCAGAGAGAACCATCATGGGGTAGCACAGGAGGAAATGCCAGAGGAGTACATCAAAGCATCTACCATGGACTCACCCGCCTGCCAGTCCACAGCATCATCGCCAGCATGGGTCAGCTCTGTAACATTTATAAAACATCACATGCAAGCCTGTCACTGAACAGCAGTATGGTTGCAACTGTCAGATTGTCACATTTGAATCCTATTTGGAATATTAAAAGTGTTTATTACTTTACTGTGGATTTGATTATAAGTCACACTTGATAACTGCCAAATACCAAATTCTGTGGTTTTACAAACACACCACCTAGTGGACAATAACAAAACTGTCCAGCTCACTGGTTTTCAATGTCCTCGTTCCTTAACAGTGCTGTTTCTTCTCAGATGTCCAGTGTTTGATAATCACACACACACATCTATGTTTGCATGTTTAAGGCACCGTGGCCATCGACCTGCAGGACTCCAGTGATAGCAGCCCAGAAGGCCAGGACCCAGGTAGTACAGGGCTCGGCAGTGGAAGAGGGAGCAGAAGCAGCTCAAGGACAGAGATGGGGGGCACCAACACTTTGGCTCTGCCAGCCATGGGAGATTCAGCAGAGGAAAGACGGCACAGCATTGCCCCAGTCTTGGAGCTAGTGGATGGTGTCAATAACCCCACCTTTGACCTATTGGCTGATCAGTCAGAAGATGAAGGAGGAGAGGAAGGGAAGGATGACAGTGACAGAGATGAGAGCGCCCACTGGTGGGGCCGACACTGCGAGTAAGTACAGAGTTAAGAGTGTGTGTACCTGGAGATGCTGAAGTAAGTTCAGAGATAAATGTGGGCCTGTGCCGCAGGTGGGTGAAAGGATACCCGCTAAACTCTCCATACATTGGCAGCTCACCTGCACTGTGCCATCTCTTACAAGAAAAGATGCCTTTCTGCTGCCTACGCATGGACAAGGTATTTCATTTAAATGGCTTGCTATCCTTTTTATACATAATGACATAGCCATCATCCACCACATTTCTCTCTCAGGCTTGTCACCACATCCCTTTTGAGGATGCCCGCGCCTATGGCTTCAAAAACAAATTGATCATTGTGTCTGCGGAGAGCGCAGGAAATGGTTTGTACAACTTTATTGTGCCTCTCCGGGCTTACTACCGACCAAGGAAGGAGCTCAATCCCATCGTGCTGCTGTTGGAGAGCATGTGAGGACATTTTTATAGCTTTGAAAATGACCGTTGTAAATAAAGCCTCAAACTAAAACACCTTACAAGCTAGTGTTGTCCATAATTGTAGCTGTGAGCACAAAAGCCGAGCTACAAATGTAGGTTACAGGATTGTAAAATTGGTTCCTCCTTAAATAGCAAGTGGAGGAGAAAAACGGAGCGATTTAAGGCCACTGTAAATGTGATTTGTGAAATACTGAATGCTTTCAAGACAGTTCTGTGCAGTGCTTTGTGGCTAATACACAAATGCAGCAAGCCAAACGAGAATGGAATCCAATAAAAAAAGCAATAAAATGCTGAGTCACTCTGGCGAAGTGCTGTTATTTTCAGCTTTCTCAGAAGGCCCATACAGCCATTTTGTATTTTCAAGACTAAGAGAGGACAGGTTGTCACTATGGAAATGTTAGTGCTTCATAGTTGGATGTATAAATCTCTGCTGGTGGGTTTTTCAAGTCTATTGGTATTCTGCTTGGCTTAGACCTGAAGCTGACTTTTTGGAAGCAATCTGTTGGTTTCCCATGGTTTTCTACACAGTGGGCTCCATCGACAAGTAAGATAGATCAAATTTTCTTAAATTTTGATTTCTTTTATTCAGTTTCAGTCATCACCCTCTTCCTCTCTGTACAGTCTGGACAGTCTGCTGCGATGTGGAGTTACATTTGCCAACACTATGGTAGTGGTGGACAAAGAGAGCTCCATGATTGCAGAAGAGGACTACATGGCTGATGCCAAAACTATCGTCAATGTCCAAACCCTGTTCAGGTATGTTTTTTTTTTTTTTAAATCCAAAAAAACACAGCCTAGCTTGAATTTTTTTTCTTTTATCTTAGCATTCTGTCTCTCTGCTTCTTCCTCCCAGACTGTTCCCAGCTCTAAGTATCATCACGGAGCTCACACATCCTGCCAACATGCGCTTCATGCAGTTCAAAGTCAAAGACCACTACTCCCTGGCTCTGTCCAAGCTGGAGAAGGTAAAAGGCATCACAGCTTCAAAGCCTCTGTTTTCTTTTTATCTCATTTCCTTTCACCCACATTCCATTGTTATAAAAGAAAACCCAGAAAAAACCATCTGCATTGTGAAAGCCACTCTTTATTTCACACTCCTCGGTGGATTTAAAAACACTTATAATGACAGAGTGAAAATTATTCTACGCCTCTGAATAAAAGATTAGAGGTCAATAACAAACTGTCACCTTGCTACTTGCCTTTTTTAATATCTGTTGTTGATGTTGTTATTAATTTTATTTTTCTGTGGCTGATTATGAAACCTGCCCTGGGCATTAATAACATTTAACAAAGCAGCACATTATCCACTTCTCATCATGAATTCTCCAGACTCATTTAAAATGGGTGCAAGATTATTATGAGATCAGACTTGCCTCACAGTACTAAAGACTTTTGGTGGAAATCCAGCTTTTTTCTTGGAAGGTTTCAATCCCACACTGCATCAGCAACAGTAAGGATTAATTTGGCCATTATAATGAATATCACTTATTTCAGCATCAAATACTTGAATTTTCTGTGTCCTTACTAGAGGAGGCTTGATATAATATCAGCTTTTAGGAGACATGTTCATTTTTCATACGTTGGGGCAATTTCCTGAAGACTTAATGAAATGTCTGAAATGCTTTGATTGAAATACCACAAGAATAATGAACCACAGCACCCTTATCTAACATTTCGAAACTAAACTCTTGTTTGCAGTAGCTGAATTTAGGTAGTGACTTGAGCCACTCCACCACAAATTACAAATAATGGCAGATCATAATTAGCTCATATTTTTCTCAAATTGTGGGCCTGCTTGTGTGAATGTACTGTTAAAATTAAAGCAATAGCTGAAGGGTTTGGACCTCCCACTTTTAAGATACAGTGAATGGAGCATCATGTTAAATTCAGGAGGCTGCACATCTGAATGGTTCACTAGATAACCTATTTTCAAACCAATAAATCCCTAAAATAACTGGCAGAGTTTTATAATTTCACAGTTGTGTTATTTTTGACTTACTAGCTACTTTGTACAACCAAATGTAGTTCCCAAGCACATAAAAAGTCTAATTTTTCTTATGTACCCTTTGAGGAAATTACAAATCCTTCTGATCTCCAAAGACAGCCAGTGTGTTTTGGAGTAAACTGTGTGTCTATGTGTTTGATCTGCAGAAAGAAAGAGAGAAGGGATCCAATCTGGTCTTTATGTTCCGCCTGCCCTTTGCCGCTGGGAAAGTGTTCAGTGTTAGCATGCTGGACACTCTCCTCTACCAGGTTTCTCAAACATACACTCACTGAATAACAAAGATCCATCTCCCTTTGCTGCAAAATGCCAATAATGATCTATTTCTGTGGTCTTGTTTGTTTTGATGCCCTGCCAGTCATTTGTGAAGGACTACATGATCTCAATCACTAGGCTGCTGCTTGGTTTGGACTCCATGCCTGGCTCAGGTTTCCTCTGCGCTGTAAGTAGCCAAACAAAAAAAAAAAAAAATGAAAAAGAAAAAAAACAGCATGATTTCAGTTTGTTTGGACCATGAGGTGCCTCAGAGGTTGATTGTTGTGACTGTTTTCTAGATGAAAATCACAGAGGATGACCTGTGGATCCGAAACTATGGCAGGCTCTACCAGAAGCTATGCTCCTCAACTGGAGATATTCCCATAGGCATCTACCGCACAGAAGCCCACAAGCTTCCAGTGTCTGAAGTCAGCCACTTTTCCTTTCCAGCTTTGGTGCTGCATGGCTAAAAATGCAATAGACAAAATCTCACTTTGTCCAGTTCTTATCTTCTTCTAATGGTCTGAAAGGACTAAAAATATAAGAAAAAAGGTCTGTTAAATTCCCTATTTAATGGATTGCAAGAGACTAGTGAACAGAGTCCACTAGAGTCTCTTTTTAAAGACTAAAGCTTTTCATGATTGAAAAAAAAATCCGGTGGCTTTCAGTTTATGAATAAAATGATAATAAACTACTACAAGCTTTTTTCACTAGATCAGTGCAAACAAAAACATCTCCTAGTTCAACTTATCCATGTCTTACATACAAATGCAGGATTGCAAAGACCCAAAAAGATGTGAGAATATTGGGAAAGTATATAAATGAATGAGAATTGCAGTGAGATCTTATATGAAGCTAATGTTGTGAAAGTTTAAAAGTGTGTGTTTTTGTGTGTTTAAGTCCCAGGTATCCATCACAGTTGAAGACTACGAGGACACCAGGGAACCCAGAGAACCTCTCCTGTCCCGCACCAGTACCCACCGTAACTCCACTTCCTCAGAACCCATCTCCACCTCCTCCCACACTTCAGACCACCCACTGCTCAGAAGGAAGAGCATGCAGTGGGCCCGACGGCTGAGCAGAAAGGGGGGTCGGGGATCCAGTGGGGCCAAAGGTGGTCCGGGCAGTGCAGCAGAAAGAATAAGCCAACAGAGATTAACCCTGTTCAGACGCTCAGAAAGGCAGGAACTCAACGCGCTGGTGCGAACGAGAATGAAACATTTGGGTCTTTCTCCTACTGGATTCAGTAAGTCTTCAGCTTCTTGAGTACAAAAATATCTCCTTTTGATGTAGAACTTAGAATGTTTGCAGTATTATTGTGCTCCACAACATCTGTTTGATGTTTGTATTTCAGCTTCAGTCCATTTTTATCCAAAGTCATCCTCCTGCTGTGTGAGCGGATGCAGCACAGCCTCCTCTATATCCTGTGCCTATTTTATTTCCTACCTCACTAACCTCTTTTCTTCCTGTGTCAGATGGGATGACAGATCAAGGAAACAGACTGTCGTACATCCTCATAAACCCCTCTCCAGACACCAGACTGGAGCTGCACGATGTTGTGTGAGTGACAACCATCCATAAGTGATAGTACTGTAAAAGGAACACTACAATTATAACAGATGTCTATTTACTGCCCCCTGTCTGTGCACGATCTGCAGGTACCTGATCAGACCAGACCCCCTCTCCCTGGTGCCCAATCAGGGGAGCAGCAGGAAGTGCAGCGCTGGACTATCAGAGAGCCACAGGTTCGATACGCAGGACAGCACCCATCTGTGAGACAAAAAAAAAAAAGACAAGAAAAAACTAAAAGAGAAAAAACTAAAGTGCTGTCATGAAACCACCAGAGAGAGAGAAAAAAAATGACGTTGACACAATCATGACAAAGAGGCAAAATTCACAAAATGGTGAGACAGAAAAAGAGACAAGTGGCACAAAACCCTCATGTTTTTAGTCTCAGTGAACTTGCATTGCCAGACATGCATCAACCTTTTCTATAAAGATGGGAATGTTTTATTTATGCACCTTCCTACTTTCAAAGCGAAGAACTGTGGACACAGAAGTGCATTTAATTAAAAATTGTATGTATTTATATCTGTGTATGTGCATGTTATGTACTGCATCATGTACTGTACCTGCAGTGTGTTTGTATATACAGTCGCATGCAAAATATTTCTGTTACTGCAAAAGGTTTAGTGATTTGAAAATGAACTGATCTTATAAAGTAAAAGATGACAGAATGTCTTCAGAGTTTTAGGAAAGCTTAGTGCGTCAATGTTATTTGTGCAATTGAAAAGTAAAAGAAAGGAGCAGCAAATATCTGGGCTTCCCGTAGCAATGGTAGTCTTTAAAAACTTGTGAATTATTCAGTCATTTTAACAAAAAGCTGTAATGTCACAGCTTTATTAACACTCCTCAAGTCTTTTCACAATTAATAGAAGCCATTTAGTTCTCTCAGCAGCTGCTTAAAAACTAACAATAGCCACAAAACATGAGAAACTGTAAGGACATAGCAAAGTGGTTTCAGGTTGTTTGTTTTTTTTTTCTACTCATAATAGGATTTATTCCCCTAGGCCTGTGTCGATTTTTTAGGCCTATGCTTGAAATCCATGTCAATAAATGACTTATCAATAATGAAATGAGTATATATCTGCCACCCCAAGGTCTATTTAAATACTTTTGGAGTCGTAGTAAAGAGAGCGTTTGTCAGATTTGTTGAAATGTGTAAATATAGGTGTATGTGTTACTGCTAAAGAATATATCAAGATGGCACATACCAAGAATGAAAAGAGTTTCAGGCTTGCCTAAAAAGTAAATATAAAAATAAGCAAATACTTTCAGGATGAATTTGAATATTCCTTTGGGATGATGCTGTACATCTAAACCTCTATCAAATCATAGTACAATATGTGAACATTATCTCTGCAAAGGACAACTCTAATAAAGTGAAACAGAACAAAATTAAAGAGGTTTTAGTAATGATGGTTTAGGTGAGGTCTCCAAAATGCCCATTTTGGTACAGTTTGGCACTACTTGTTCTCAAAATCCCCCAGTTGAAGGACTTCAGGTTTAAAAAGGTTAAAATACTGTAAATGGAAACAGATTAGGCCTGGATGACCTTTAAAAAGCTTTAGCAGATGCTGGAGCAGTCATGTGCCATTCTAGTGCCTGCACAAGTGTCCCCTCCATGAAGAGTCATCAGCCTCTGGCTGAAAGGCAGCTAGGATAGATCCCAGACTGACTGCGACCATAAAATTGATTAAGCAGGGACAGAAAATAAATGGAAGATTCAAAAAGAGAAAAATTTTTTTGCAAACTATCTCAAAAGATCAGTATCAAAAGTTGGCAAATCCTAACAATCCTGATGCATTGCGGGAAAAATTGCTGTGGCTTAAATCCAAATGCAATTTTTTCGAAACAGGGAGCAATGGTCTGTTTTAAAAACAAAATGCTGAGCTGATCTTTGGTAGTTGTGTTTTTGTGTTGCCAGCAGTAGTTCAGCAGGCACTTCACAGGCAAAGGGAAGAAAAGACTGTTAATACCAGCAAAATGCAGAAACAATCTACCTTATGGTATTAATTATCAAAAGAGCTGCACATTCTTAATGTCCCAAGAAACTGTCAAAACTTACAACTGTTTGCAATATAAATGAAAAAAACAAAACAAAAAAAAAACAGACAGTGTGCTCCTTTCTTTTTCTTTTTTGCTGCTTTAACTCTTTGTCAGCTTGTCATCTTGAAGTTTATACCCTGTTGAATCAGGTCATCTTTTCCAATGCTTAACTAGTCACAGTATCAGATATTTTGACCAAAGGTGCCCAAAAGTTTTGCATGCCACTGTATGTGTTGTGTGCATGTGTCAGTGTGTGAATGGATGTATATGTCTGCTTATGATCCAGAGCAAGACACTGCCAATTTTATCTGGACAGCCAAAGGAATCTGCTGCCAAGTGAAAAGTCAAGGGATGTTTGTTGTGTCCTGTGTTGTAAATGTGTTTTTTCACCCTCAGTGATCTTTGGCATATTTGAAAGGGACACTAGAGTCTACACACCCCATGAGGTTTCTTTTTTTTTTTTTTTTTTTAAGTCATTTTATGCTCACCAGCACCAGACGAATCCAAAGAGCACTGGTCTCAGTAATGGGAATCATTTGGCAACAAGCTTAACATTGTCACTGCAGGGCATTCAGTCACATTTCTGTTTGAAAAAAATGGTCCTTTTCTCAAGTTGTGCTCTTTGACCTGAGTTTATTGTTTTGTTTGGCAGATTTTACTCTTAACATTCTGCTCTTTCTGTTTCTCTCGGTATGTCTGAGCTGTCCTGCGACCAACTTGTTTTTTCCCTGACATGCATGTTGCAGGAAATGGACGAAACAACAGAGAAACAGGCAGTAAGCTGTAATATAATATCATCCAGCACAACAGTTCTGCAGTAAATATTTCTTTAGCAAAGGTTATAACATTATTAATCATGTCAAAAAAGGTTGATTGGTTTTTTTCTATTTTAATGCTAAATCATGAGCTTTGCAAGAAAAAAATTGCTGCTTTTTATTTCATATTGCTTTACATGACATTAACAAGTTATTTGTTTGCTAGTTTAGAGTTGATAAATAATGCAACTGGTTTTCAGTCGAATTTCTCTCAAAACACATGAAAATTGATCTTTCTGCTCAGCCTTATTTCAGTCTCTCATTTAAAAGAAATGTGCAATGTAATCTATTACATCACAGAAAATTACTTGTCTGATTATCAAGGACTTGCAAGCCTCTGTAAATCTTCTGCGAGATCTTCAGAATGTGCCATTTTAAACTTTGAAATGGTGCAGTCATGGGGTGGGAATGCAGAGCTACATCCCTGCCAACAGCAACGCTGTAGTTTCAGTGCCGTTATATCAGAAAAAGAGATTATGTAAATATTAAAGTCACTCTATAGAGCTTGTCATCGCCTTATTAGTGTCAATTTTTGCGGCTTCACATTGAATCTCCTCTGAGGAAGCACTTGAAATCAACACATTCAAGTAATTTTTATATCAAAATGAACCACATAACTGTCTTACAGAGCATCTTTTGTGTTAACTTAGCTCACATTCCTGAGCTGTTTCTGTTCCTGATGAGTGTGTATGATTAACACTGAATGGCTTCAGTTCATCCTGTTATGTCTCTAAACTCACTAAGAGCCACACAATTCATCCACACGTACTGATCAAAGCCCTTCATTACTCTTTATACCCAGTAAGGTCAGCTTGCTGCAGTTCTGCTATTTCAACTGGGAGGTCATTTGCTGAATGTGCTGCTCTGCACTCTCGTTTTCTCATCTTAGAAAAGCAAACAGGAATCTTGCTTCTTCTCTTCACCTCCCATGTTCAAATACCAGCATATATGCTTTCATTTGCAGTAATGAGTACCCTTTTATTCTCTGGAAGTTTATCTCTCAGTTTTATGGAAAAGGCCCCATTTTAGACGTCCCTGACTTCCATGTTATGTCAGAACAAGCTGAGGACTAACAATCAACTGAAGCTGAATATCTGACCTCAGACTCTGCACACTGCTAAAGAAGAAATGTTAGATGAGCAAACAGGCCTGGATATAGTAGAAGCCTCCCCAGCCAGAAGGAAAAACCAAATAAACCACAGGCTGAGGTAAGAGTCTCACTTATTATCTGTATTTACTTAGCAAATTTTGTACTTTAGAACTTGTATATATGAATAAAGTTATAGAAGAAGCAAAGGTAACACTTTACAATACTGGACACAAAATTTGCTTCATTACTAGGGAACGCCTTAGGGGCGAATCAGAAACTAATGGGTAGTTAACCAGTACCTACGGGTGCCCACAAAGACCAGGCTCATTAGGACACTACCTGTCCAGTACCTACTACTTTTATGGCATTTTTTCTATACTGAAAATAACAATTTGATCTCTTTCTAACCAAAGGTATTATTCCTATGTTAGATACCTTTTTTATCATAAGTATCATGACTTTATGCATATAGCTATCTAACATGTGCAAACCATTCAAAATTGATAACAACTGCAGAACAAGAGACAGTATTTATTAAACAAACTGTACCTTAAAGTTAGACACACACACACATGCAAGCATTTCCCCCCAATATATGGAAACTATCGTTTCACATTTTTATACTTGTTAAATTTGTAAATGACTATTTTTTGGGGTGTTTTGATCATGTTCATTCTGAATGTTAAAACTGAAGAGTCAATTTTTCAAAAGTGATGTGTTTGATTTACTGTTCAGGGATATTTCTATTGAAATACATATTCTGAAGATTAATAAAACAGTTGGTAGAGTCCTGACTAATTACAGGTGAGAACTTTGATAGTGGTCATGGGTGGAATGGCAACCATTAAAAGGTTAGAAAAGAAAAAAGTTTCTTTGAGTGGTCAACATGACTAGAAAAGTGCTATACAAGTACAGTATATTTACCAAAGAGTACTTTTAATGGAGGAGAAAGCCACCTCTATAAATTATTGACCATATTGAGGGGAAAAATTATTATTACCACAAATTCATCCTTGGTGCTTAATTTCAGCCATTCCAAAAGTAGCTCTAGTGAGCTCTATTGAGAACGGGCTGTTTCTGTGTCTAAAATTTTAAATGTTCATGAGTGGTGCCTATTCACGCCCCTCTCTGGGAGAGGATCTGGCTTTCGCTGGCGCCTGCACTCTGATTTTAGAGGGCAGGCTCAGCTAGCTGGGGGCGGGTGGTATCCACTGCCGGAGGGAGTGGTTATTTCCCTTCTTGAGGTCACAAAGGGAAAGATCTCAGACTCACCTGTTGGAGCACATATTCACTAAAAAGTGGAGGAAGCAAGTGAGAGAGGTGACAGAATGTTCTCATTTTTAGGCCTCATACACAGGCTATGAGGACACACACGACTGTTAGAAATCATTTAGAAAGTGAGTTTTGAATAATATGGGACCTTTAAGTGCCCTTTAGCAAATGATCATGAAAGTTCACAAGTAGGTACTGGTCAGGTACTGATTAGTTTATGATGTGTTCCTCAGTAAGTACTCGGTATGATGTTTAACTTTACATAAAGGTAAACAATATAATAAATAATGACGAGTCAGTGATTACGTAATGACTTCTTACTTACTAAGTTATGAGCAAGTAAAGAGGACACAGCAGTACAAGAATATTAAAGTGGTACTACTTTTCATCCTTACAACGTTTTCCAAAAGAGAGATCATTAACCACTAGTAAACAGGGTTTTGACATAATGAGCTGTTCACTCACTGGGTCAGAGTTAATCCAGTACTCATATGAAGAATTTCTTATGTTCCCCTGATAACTAACCAGTAGTTCCCCAATAAGCCTGGTCTTTGTGGGCACCAGTAAGTACTAGTTAACTACCCATTAGTACCCTATTTGCCCCTAAGGCGTTCCCTAGTAACAAAGCAAATTTTGTGTCCAGTATTGTAAAGTGTTACTGAAGCAAAACCCCATGCACTGATAAAAGTAAAAAGAAATATATGGGAGTCTTCTTATCTTTTGAATGATAAAAGTATTTTCTCTGAATTTAAAAAATTACAAACACTAATAAAGAAGCATCCTCACATCATTTCTCTCACCTGTCTGGATAAGAGCGCTTCATTGTCTCAAAATCTCCATCCTGCTCCCGTGTCTTGGCACAAACCAGCCTCACCTCGATGAATAGCTCAGTGTTTTGATACGTTTTCATCTGATATCCATCACTGTCTGCGGCTGATGCGTCTCTTTGTCAAGACAACTCTGACCTTTGTTGCATAAACCAGTGCACCCAGCAGGTGGACTCTCACGTGGGAACAGGAGGTCTCCACCTGCTGGTTAACAAGTTCCCAGTCACTGGCACTCAGCAGAACACCAGTCCTGACAGCATGCAGAACACAATGTCAAGGGCCTTGTGAACATGACTGTAAGGGTGGCGCGTTAAATGTCACACTGCTTCTAAATCACTAAGATTGTACATGGCATTTACAAAAACAAAAAAAAAAGCTTCATTTTTTTCTTTTGCTGATTTTCTTCCCTCCAGTTTCTAGTTGCATCCTCCAAGCGAGGAACAACCTGCAACACTTCATGTATAATCCTCAATTGTGCATTTACTGTTCTTTTTACCTGTTCATTACTTTTTTTAGCCACTCTTCTTTAGTGTTTAAAAAAGATCCTGTTTTTCAATGCAACACCCTAGCTGACTACACACTGACATGGGTGGAGGAGAGGTTAGTCAGCAACTTTCCGCCGCCCTCCACAGTACCTCCATATAAAGGATGCAATGAAACAATGTAGAGGAAGACGAGTCTGCTCTCAAAGTTTATTAATGGTAGAAGTAGAATAGCAACATCAGGATGTATGATTTTTACATATTCTTGTAATAGCCGGGTGTCCATGTGATCTATGTGTGGTTTCTGACAACAGGAGACACACACATGTAGAAAGATTCTGGTTATGAAATATTATTCTGTATATGACTTTCTTGCAAGGGAACCCCAGTGACCACATCTATCATCCACATCTGAAACAAAGAGTAGCAAACCCATTGCGTAATTTCTAATCGTGTATGTTTATATTTTGTTCAGAAGTTGTTGTTTTGTTTTGTTTTTCATTTAAAAAAAATTTTCTTAATTATTTTAATATGAGCAAACCTGGGCATGTGTGAATATAGCTGTGAAATCAGTAAACTGGTTTTTGCTTATGGAAACAGGAGTGAAGTCAATTCTGCGTTTGTGTGCATTTTTGGCCACTAGGGGGAGATTGAAGCTCATGATTGGGTGCTGGCTTCCCAGATTGGGAGGCAGAATGGAGCTTTCTCTGATGGCAGAGGTGTCATTTACTGCTTTAAACAGCCACTTGTTGCTTATAGGTTTTTAGTCAATCACTTAACGAATCCAAGTC
Source organism: Melanotaenia boesemani (assembly GCF_017639745.1). Classification (NCBI taxonomy): domain Eukaryota; kingdom Metazoa; phylum Chordata; class Actinopteri; order Atheriniformes; family Melanotaeniidae; genus Melanotaenia; species Melanotaenia boesemani. The sequence goes on along the minus strand of NC_055683.1, from coordinate 27,692,650 downwards.
AAATAAAGAAATCAGTCCTGTAATTATTTCACTTGTTTCATGTTCATTTTACACACAAACGTGAAGAGATATGTTGTTTCTACTCAAGCCAGATCACCAGGTTGCACTGTTCCACACAGCAACCTTAGCAGGGCAGATTTTAAGAGGCTTTGGGTTGTTTCCATCAATGTTGGTTCCAGGGCAGAAAAAGGGGTACATCTTTTCAGTGAAGAAGTCAGTAAAGGTGTAGATGGGTGTCATGCTCACAGGATTGGAGAAGGCCACCTCCCCTGACTCGTAGTCCAGTTGCACCCTGACCCGACTCAGCTGCCCTTCCAAATGTAGGGTGGTGCTAGGCCTCGTCATGGCCGAGTACTCACCCTCGGAATGTGAGATCATCCAAAAGCCGCCCTCGGGGCAGCCAGAGATGCGGCCTTTCCTGTCGATGGACCCCTTGACCACCCCTAACATCCAGTCCACCTTGTCACCCACCTCCACCTCCCAGGCGTGGCGCCCTGAAGTAAAGCCCTCTGATCCCAGCACGAACACAAAGTGGCCGAAACGCTCAGGATTGTCCGGCAGCTGCTTCAGGGATCCACTGTTAGCTACACAGGTCAGGTCTGAGGAGAGCGACAGCCAGGAGTAGGCAGTGTTTGGGTCTAGAGTGATGGGGGCTGAAAGAAGGAAAAATATAGAAGATTACTTAGGAATTACAGTAAATGAATCTTCTACTACTTATTATTAGACATGTTGTTTCAACTAAACTGAACTGCTCCACATGTAACTCATTAAAACCTGAGTGAGAGTACTTACTGTACTGAACCAGTTCCACCATCTTCTCCCACACATGGTACTTAAGAGAACTGACATACTTGGCTACGTTTATAAGAGCGCCTGATACTTTCTCTTGATCCTTGTGAGTGATCTGCACTCTGTATGACAAACGGAGATTTAAAAAAAAAAAGAAGGGCAGAATAAGTAGTAACATGAAGCTGAGCTGATAAAGTAGAAAATGAGGAAAGAAAATAAAACACCCACCTTTTCTTTGTGTTGGTGTAATTCTAAAAGAACATGACAAAGAATTTTTCACAATGTGATGTATGATGAGATGTACTCAAAAAATAAAATTTTCAAAACGTAAAAACCACTCACCTGAAGGAACAAAACATCACTGGATGCAGTTTCATTCTCAATGGTGATAACAGCATGGGAGAAGATGAGGATGTCTCTGCTGATGCTCTCAGACTTCTTTCTCATCAGCTCTTTCTTCTCCTCATCCTCCCGTTGCAAGGCAGTCAGACGTGCTTCTTCCTCTTTCTGTAGAAACTCACGAAGCTGTTCGAACTCCTCTCTGATTTGCTTCTCAGTGGCCTGAATTTGGTTCTAGCACACATGGAAATCCACATCATCATGTGTTTTGTGGATTGCATCACAAGGGGTGCTTCGGCTTCGGGGCAGAGGGACTTTTGCCATAAGCTACTTGATTCCTCCACACATGTAGGAAGAGTCTGGTTGATACTGCAGGCAAAAAGTCAGCTGAAGCTTACAAAGTTTCCAATTCAGTAGGCTCAAGATTGAGCACTTTCATGCCAATGCTACACCTGTATTGGCTTCTCCAAGCAGTGACCTCCAGCAGCTCTGAAGCACATATGAAATAGGGCTTGAAGGCTAGTACTGTATCAGAAGATAAGGGCAGCATCCACAGTTATGCAGATTTGTGAATAGCTGAACCAAAAGGCAGACTTGCTAGAAACAGCTGTTTCCCCAGCATAATTTCTGCATCATGTGTTTCCTTCTGTGTATGAACCAGATTACTTTTACCATGCTCTGATACATAAAACTTTCTTTTTCACAACTATGCGGTTGACAGTTTTTTCATATGTTTTGTACAAAACATTTCATCCAATCTAAGAACTTAAAAACAAAGTACACTGTCTTTCTAACATGTTGGCTGACAGACATGTTTACATACTAACAAGAGTAGGGCTCAACTTCAGTCACGCCAGCTTTCATGCTGGTCTTCTGTGTTTATTGATACCTTGATGTGCACAGTTGTGTCATCACACTCCTGCTTGGCTTCGTAAAGGTGACGCAGGGTTTTCTTGAGAGGAATCAGCTCTTTCTGCAGCTCTGCCTGAGGAGCAAAAATAGAGAAATTGAATGTTTCCACATCTTTTTAACATCACAAAACTGCTTAATTTCTCATTTTGAACAACTACTTATTGTCAGTGTCAAGAGGAACAACTTTTCTGAGCTCAAAACTGATGGGAGTATAATGTTTAAACCCTTCAGACACAAGGGTGCTTTACCTTGAGATCCTGGGCTCCTTCTTCCAGGGGACAAACTCTGTGTCCCTGGTGCTTCTTGGAGGTGTGGCACACACAGCAAAGGACTTCAAAGTCATCCAGACAGAAGAGTTTGAGAACTTCACTGTGTGTGACACACTTCTCCTCCACCACCTTCAATTCCACCCCCGTCCTGCCGGCTCCCGTCCCAGCTGTTCTCCACTCCTGCTCGCTCAGGAAGGTGTCGGCCACATTCTTCAGGGCCAGGCTGACTCTGGGCTCCGTCAGAGAGCACTTCCTCCTGCAGATAGGACACTCACGTCTGGCTTTCTTCTTGTTCCAGAACTGCTGAAGACAGGCCCGGCAGAAGCTGTGGCTGCACTTCAGCACCACAGGCTCCTTGAATATCTCACAGCAGACCGAACAAGACAGCTCCTCTTCTAGCGTGTAGCCTGAGCGGGAGGAAACAGACCGCGGTCGAAGAGATGACACTGCCCTGGGAATCTGGAGTAGGGAAGGTTTTCCTGGCTGGGAGGAAGCTCGGGGCCGCAATGCCATGGTTCCTGTAGCTGTAGCTGTTTGTAGCCTGTTAGGAAGAAGAAGTGCTCTACTGCAAGTCCAGAAAGTAATCTGGGCACACTTTATGTGCAACCAGGGTTATAGATCAACAAAGACTTGAAGAACTGGTTTACTTCTCTTCTAGTAAATAAAGGGCACACTCCTGCACATTTTTCTTCACTGGAAAAAAAGGTGCTGTTGAGTTCATATGAACTCAGTTTATACTCTAAACATACTGCTGTTGCATGTTGTGTTGACCTGGTTTGTAGTCCTTCAGTTTGCCACCTTCCTGATTGAGGCCTGTAAGTGACCCCAGCAAGGTTGAGCAGCACTATCAAGTTAACTGAGGTGGATCTTATTACATTACCTCTGACAGCCAATGACACCCAGTGATTTTACTGTCTGGTTAAATGTCATATATATTTCAGGAGGACACAGGAGTGAGAAGAAACACAAACATTAGGGGATGGTTTCTGTGAATGTTGGAAAACATTCCAGGCTCTCATAGCAGTGCCCACTTTTCTAAAAAAAAAAAAAAGAGCAAAATTGGTGAAATTGTTGGACAATTTCAAATAGCGCAGTTTGTCAAACTGGTCCTCTCTTAAATCTGCAAGGCAGTCAAGAGACCAAACAGAAGGAAAACTACACTGTGGATGTTATTATTGCAATATATTTGGACATGGACATCAGTGTAATACAAAGCCAAAATAACGTCTTCTCCATGTTACAGTGTTTGAGCATCAGTTTCGTTACATCACCCATATAGATATTCATTAACTCTGAGGAATGAAACAAAACTACAAAATAGATTCATACATTTGGTTATACTGAAAAGGTTAACACCATAACTTTTTTTTTAAAGACATGTGTTTACCTGAACTGAATAATTGGTGCAACATTACCTGCTGATTTATTTCCCACAACCACAAGTGACTGAAGCACAAAGGAAGTTACTATTTCTGTCTGCTCCAAGTCCTCAACACCACACATCAGACCAACAAAACATACAGAAACAACAAAAAAAAAAATAAAAATGAAGGCATTTTGTTTTGTTTTTTTAAACACAACTACTCCAATACATTACATTTTCTTCTTTAATACTGCTCCGTTATAAAGTTGCAACACCGGATGGATATTTTTCATCTGTTACACAAATCGTATTTTAAAATAGACATCACATCACCTTATATAAAAAGACACTAGCTATAAAAAAAAAAAAAAAAAGTCAATGCAGTCCACAAACAGGGAAACCAATCAGTTTCTTACACTCATGTACTGACTTTCAGTAACAGCAACCTAACACTGATTTTCTTTTAACACTGTAGAATCTATGAAAGACAGGAATGTGCAGCTGCCTGCACAGATAACATCATTACAACATGGTGTGTTAATAGTGAAAAACCACTGATCTTTTCAGTCCAGAGCTACAGTTTACTATCATCCCTCTGCAACAGCTTTCAGTTTGACTTAAAAATAAACTAAGAAAAAGAACATAAAACCAGCAGAATTCGTTATGTAGTAATAAAAACATAACAGCACATGCTTGTTAAACTGATCCATAACAGTAACATCAAGTGGTTCACGATGACACTGTACTTCAGGGAGGCCTACTACTGTGCAAAAACTCACCAGCCAGGAGAGATACAGTGCAATCTATGTTCACCTCTGTTGATGGTTTACAGTGCAGTTCAACAGTGCAATGTGTGGGGGGGGGGTAAAAAAAAAAATAAGACTTCTTTTGTTTAATGTCAAGGATCTTGTCATGGTTCATTTCTCCCATTTCAAATAGTTTGTAGTGTACTTGTTCCGCTGCCAGCAACAACAACAACATGCAGGTTGATGTGATGCAGTCGAAGGAAAAGCTCATCAGCGTGCTTGACATTTCTGGAAAATAGCTGGAAGACAAATAAAAGCACTTTGGAAGTCACCTTCCTCTCCGTGGAACTGGAACATCCACTCGGTCTCCCAAAAGGGTAGAAATACACAAAAATAGAAGGAGTGTACACTGGAATAAAAACAAACTCATGATGGTAGTGTTCTGTTTTGTAGTAGTGCTAAACACTGTGGGTGTAACACACACATGGGGTCGCTCTGCCCCATTAGCTTCTGTGGTTACACCCGCCCAACTTTAGCATCTCCGATGGCGCCCCAGACGTCGAAAACAAACTCATCTGGGAAGGCAAAGTCTCCCAGGGTTTCATCTAAAGCTTCAGCAAACTCATCTGGGTTCTTTTTGTCTTTTCCCAATTCCACCATGGTGGCCGCTGGGGAAACAGGGAGGACATTTAATTAACAAGAAACTGAAAATTACTCTCCACTAGAGCCAATAAATCACGATGAACTTACCAAGCTCGCTGTCTCTTATTCCCATATAGCTCTCCAGCAGGTCATCCACCTTCTCAATGGCCTTTTCCTCAAATGCTGAAGGCTGGAAGGAGAAAACCCAACAAGCATAGTGAAGCAACAGAAATACATGTTCCAGAAACCATAAAAACCTGTTATTAGTCCAGTGCTCACCAGTTCCTCGACTGTGGCAGGACCTTTAGAGCGCAGACGAAGGGTTCCTCTGCCAGTCCCCAGCTGAACCCCTGATGCAGACCTGGAACCTCCAGACCTCTGGCTAATCATATCTATTCAAAACAAGTCAACGGTGATCAGTGAAATCCTCCACACCATGCAGAATTCTATAAAGTCTGACTATACAGCTGTGATGGTAGAGCGTCACGCCTTGTCACACTTTGGCCCACACTGCTGACTTCCAGTTATTAATGCCTCCACTTCAAGTCAGTCAATATAGCTTGATTGATTTTATATGATCCTTTTTTAAAGCTGCTTCATGACAAAACTGTCTTCAAATAAGGCTTTTACTTCAGCCCTTTTAGTTAACCTTAAATAACCAACTATAAGTTTGAGAGCAAGCAAACAAAAATATGATATAATTTTATGACCAGGAAGTGATAGCACGAATGTCAAAATAAAACCTATACTGAAAACATCCCTCTCTCACACCTACCGAAGGCTTTGAGAGGCTCCACCAGCTTGATGGTAAACTCCTTTCCTTTGGGAAGTTCCTTCAGCATTTTGGCAACTTCATAGTGTCGACAGCCTATAAGACGATGGCCATTGATCGACTCGATCATGTCACCCACGTTGATGACCTGGATTTGATGGATGATGCTCCCCTCGCGAATCCTCTGAAAAGTAGTGAACTATCCAGTTAATCGTTTCTTCTCAGTTACAAATCAATGTCATTTTAAGGGGCAGAAAACAGTACAAAATATCTTCCAGAGTTATACATTTACCAGTGAATGCTTGAGTCAAAAGATATTTAGACTTTCCTCACCTTGATGAAAGCATAGCCAGCTCCATTATCAGTGATTGTCAACCCTAGAGCATCTTCTCCTTTGAATATTTCTATTTCCTTCTTCTGGCCTTTAATGTGGGCAAAAATAAAGTCCTCCAGGCCAATCTGACCTCCTAAGAGTTTATCCATGTCCACTTTGTGAGTGTTTAGTGTGCAAAACATAACCTTTAGAGGAAAACGTAACAGTCAAGCTCAACACATTAAACTGAGGCAAACCTGCATGTTCACACTGCCTTCACTGTGAGCAGGGTCACTCACCTCTGATGGTGGTATCCCAAAAGCCTCTCCAATCTTGGCATAAAGCTCTCGCACGTTACTAAAACCCTCTATGCGGCCCGTGGGGCTGCCATGTGCAAGCTGAGTGTGGAAGATGAGCCGAGGTCGCATGCTGTTAGGTGGGGGAGGAAGACCTTCAGAGGCAGCACCTTCCCCGAGTCCAACTACTGCTCCATCCAGGCCTTCCATACCTGCCACATTGAGGCCTGCACGGATGGGCTCTGCTTCCTCATTCTCAACTAATGGAGAGGCCTTCTTTCTTCTTCCTAATCCCAGAGGCATAATAAAAAGGAATGGAAGCTGCTGTGGGGAGTTAGGCTTCAATCCCAGACAACATACACCTGTTCAGCTAAATCAGCTGCAGGTCTGTTGGGTTTTTATATCACAGTGATCAAGTAGTTCTCTAGAACAGCTGAAAAGCTGTCTCAACCAGGCAGTGTATGGATTTAAAAATCCACACATTAGAACAGCTCACATAGCTGGATGTGTCAAATCCAGCAGTCTGAGGAAGAAGGTTTTACACTGCAAAACAGAAACACACACAATCACTATTTGGAGAAGAAATTGTATCACAATGACAATAAAGCAGTCTGGACATAGTGAGTTATTACCATGTATACAAAGATAGTAAAGGTCGGCTGCTTTGAATTCTACAATAAAGTGTCTTATTTTAGCAATTAACACTGTTAACATTGCTCATTATACGCGGTAACGACTTATTATAGCGTAGATAATTAATACATCAGACAAAGCTAATATTAGCTGCTAGCTGTCTTTCACTTGAAACATCACATTGACAACTCCCAACCAGCAACGCGGCTAACTAATAAAAACGCAAGCTAAATCAGTAACAGGAAATCCATGTCGTTTGCTGTTTGCCATTACTGAGGAACTGGCGTTAATTAGCATGATCGTTTAAGATGAGAAACAAGAAAACATGGCAGGCCAGTCATTCTCACCAAAGCAGGAGTTTCAGCCAACTACCGTTAGCCCTTCCTGTTAGCTTAGCTTTGCTAACGTTGCTGATGTTTGCTATCGGAAAACAGTATTACGACAGCAATGGAAGTTCAGTGTCTTCACACCTCCGCTTTTGACTTGCAGATGGAGCTGGTCCGATCAGATTGGCAGGTAATTACAGCGTGTGAGCGCGCGCGTGTGTGTTTGTGTGTGTGTCGGTATGCTGTTGTAAAATTAGCTTTGTGCCAGCCCAGCAGGGGTGGAACAGTGACGCCTTCAGGTATCCTCGTAAACACAAATTTCCACTGAATCGACAGACTTGCAAAGTTAAATAAGGAACTCAAAGGACGCACTAAATTTCAGATGTCATCTGCTCTTTAAAAAAATTGGAAACATTAGTCACAAATCAGCCACTTCAGCAATATATTTGTGCTTTATCAATATATGCGTGTGTACTAAGATCGATCGTTTCATAAGCTAACGGGTTGACATAAGATACCTACTGCAAATGTGACGTTTCTGTTTTACGTCAATAAGAGTTATATTACTATATTTGACTTAGTGTTTGCAAATAATTATCGTTGATATATATATATATATATATATATATATATATATATATATATATATATATTTATAAAAGGGATAGTTTCCCCTAAAACTTAATCACGAACCTCGACTTCAAGTATATATTGAACATGTGTATTTTGAAAGTTTTAAAGGGAAATGTCAAGTTTCTGTCCAATTTAACAAATTATATTGGCCACTTCAGGACAGAAAAATACGTGTTCATACATCATAGTAGACCGTTGTAGACCGTTATACCGTACGCTTACAGGTGATTTAAAACGTCGGCCTGGAAAGCATCGTAACTGCAAGGAGAGAAAAAAAAATCTGCTGAGTTTTGAGCTTTTAACCATTATTGCGGTTTCACTGCCCTCTGGCGGTCACCTGTAGTAATTGCAACGGTATTCGTGTCAAGGCAGACACAATTAAATAAAATAATTCCCATCAAATCATTAAATAGCTTTCTCTGTGTCGTAAGAATTTGTTGTTGAAACGACAAGCATCAAGTTAGATACCATAACGAATAATGTAGTGAACGCCCTCAAAATAATGTCTGCAATAAAACACAACGAAATCTAAATGTTTCAAATACAACCCTAAAAAGGATTTGTAGAAAGCTTATGTAGTTATCAGAGGTTCTTCTGCCCTCTGGCGGACAGTATGACAAATTGCAACTGCTAAGGTCAACAACTACACGGTAAACACAATATATATATATATATTTATGTGTGTGTGTGTGTGTGTGTTAAATAACTCCACTAATCACTCAATCAAGTTTAAGGTCAGTGTCTTGATTACTGTAAATGCAGTAACATGCAAGACAAAATATTGTGATGGTACTTCCGTTTAATTCTTTTAAAATAATACCAGCAATCTACTTAAAAAGAAATTAAGCAAAATAAACTATTTGCTTTCTTATTTACACTACAAAGTCTTCTTTTCACATTCAAGTTATCAATAACAAAAGAAAAAACAAGAATTACTGAAACTACAATGTATTAATCATACCATTTTAGTGATGCTTTCAGGAACTCATGCTTGCATTTAATCTATAAAGACAAAAATGTCCCATTTTCTAAGAGGACTGTTGCTCAGACATCCTTAAGAAATTAAACACAGAGCCTTAACTGATGAAAGTAAGCTTCCAGGTCTGTTTGTACATTTCTTTAATGTGAAAATGTAGATCACAGGACAGGAAAGGACGGAAAAAAAATCATGTTAAAATATAGTGAAAGCTGTATTGTTAAAATCAAAAGCTGAAAATATTTTCCCCACATGGTAGTCTCTGTATTACTTTACCAAAACCCCCAAATTTGCATCAAGTTGTTTAAAAACAAAAAAAAAAAGAAAAGAAATAAACACACCGGCTCTTGATTCAGTTTGGACAGCGACAGTAACACATTCAAGAACGTAGTTTTCAAATACATATGATATGAAAAATATCACACATACTTCATACTTTAACAGGGTACAAATTAAGTCTTCATGGTTATCACACACACGGCAGGATACACAACTGTGATACTCACAGATGAAGACGTTTCATTTACATGGGGGCAGTGGTTTGGCACAAAATATCTTCCAATACATATTTCACATATGTAAAAAGTGCACATTTCACCCACTGAAATTCTGTCAAATAGCACCGGTCAGGTAGAAAGGTTTTTCATTTTAAACCAATAAAATTTCTGTGATCGACTGGATGTTTGTTTTGGGGCCAGGAGACCAGGACCCTCAACCTTCTAAGAGGATGCATGAATATTTTTGCAACACAGTGTGGGACTTATTAAGATTAATCTAGTGTCAGCACATCTAGATCATAACCAGGTATCATGTCAGCCTTGTGTAGACTTCTGCCACTTTTTTTTCTGCCAGTTAATGACACTGTGACATCATAAGCAAGTAGTAATTATTGATGACACATTTTAACACAAAAAAAGGAAAAAGAAATGTAATGTTGATCATTTAAATGAGATGCTGACACCTGTAATGTTTACATCTCTCAGGATCCACTCAATGTTTGTTCTATTCAGCTACAGCTACATTCAAGCATTCATCGATGCACCTGAGGTACTGCAGCTGGCCGCATGTTATATTAAAGCACGCCCACAAACCAAATCTTCACTTGCAGGATTCATTTTCTAAGTGGTCCAATTTCAAAACCTTCCTAAAACACCTTTGTGTTTATGTGGTTTGATGACAATTAAAATTAAACCCTTCAGGAAATAAAAAAAAAAAAAAAACTATATATGTATAATGACCAAATAAATGTGATGCACACAGCAGAGCTTGAATACTGTTAGATTTTGGGGTCACATGGGAAGAATTTGCTCAAGCGCATCGCGTGTGTTTTGGCCCAAGTTCTCAGGAAATTTAACACTAAAATCCAAGATCATGTCGCCTCTCTTCCCAGGGTACTTTGAGAGAGGTAGGCCTTCTCCAGCGATGCGCTTCTTCGTCCCAGGTTTAACAACGTCTCTGGAGGTTACAGAGATGGTCCGGCCATCCAGAGTGGGAGCGCTGACTGTGCATCCACATAAAGCCTGGAGACAAACACAAGAGGAGAGGAAAAGAAGGTAAATATTAGCAAGACAAATATTTTGTTTCTGTTAGAGGAAATTATGTCTGAGATTTAACTTACGTCTTTAAGAGATATTTTTGCAGGATAAATTATATCTGAGCCCTCTCTTCTAAAGATAGGGTGAGGTTTGTCTTTGACCACAAACACCACATCTGCAGGAATGTTGGTGGGAGTTTCATCCCCCTCCCTGGGAAAAGTGATTTTTGTGCCCTCCTTCCAGCCACGTTTGATGTCCACTGTTAAAATCTTGTCTTCGCTGCGAATGGTGCAGCCGTCAGGATTCAGTCTCTTGCGAGAAATCTTCATTTTTTTGGTGCAACCTGAGAAAACCTCTTCAAGGCTCACCTTCAACTCGTGCACCACCGGCGGGTCCTTCTTTTTCTCGTGTCCTCTGTGAAGGCCTCCTGGGTACGATTTAAAGGACCTGTGAAACCCACCCATTCCTCCCATGCCAAATGGATAGAAGGGATTATTGATATCCATATCATCCTCCACATTATGCGAGAATAAGTGATCAAATGGGCTGCGGCCTCCAAAGAACTCTGCGAAAATGGCATGAGGGTCCCCGTTGAAGGTGTAGTTGAAACTTGGACCGTTGTGTCCTCCAGCATCAGCTGAGCCCTTTAATCCTGTTGAGAGAAAAAGACATGGACCAACATCAAAGGTCTGTAAGCAAACCTCAGAGGGAAAACTGTTAGTCAGGTTAGAGTCTTGCTCACCAGTACCAGTGGACCGATCTACTAATGTATAGTAATAATCATCAACACTATATAAACTGCCAGTTTCAACAATAACAGTAGCCTGATCATGAAAAATCCCATTACTGGAAAGACTACTAATCTTTGCAAAAGTAACCACGAGTTCGCATTGAAAACAGGTGTCACAACAGCTTTTTCCCGCCTATACGTCACGTATACTGGTCCTGCTGTGCCTATACAAATATATGCAGCAGCATCGAAGCCATAAGGTATAAATCTGTGTATTTTTGACTTGCTAATCCAAAATTATAATCTGAAACAGCGAGTGTCAGGAGAGGTTACAGCTCGCCGTTTCCAGCAGGTTCTCCAGCTACACCTATTGTATACACACATCCAGTATGCGAACACCAGTGCAGAAAGATGCTAGAAACCTCAACGAGCAAATGCAAATATGAGCATGTGCATTAGATTTGACAGAATCTGAAAGTTACATGGTGTCCTGGTTTGCTGATTGTTACATGATGGATAAGCTTACATAAGGGCGCAGACTACAAAGCTACATGTAAGTTTGGTGACGAGGTCAGGTACCTTCTTCTCCAAAGCGATCGTAAATGTCCTTTTTTTTGGCATCACTGAGGACGTCATATGCTTCGGCGATCTCCTTAAATTTGTCTTCAGCTCCGACAGACTCGTTTTTATCCGGATGGAAGCGCAGCGCTTGTTTTCTGTACGCCTTTTTTATCTCATCTTCGGACGCACCTTTGGCTATTCCTAGCACATTATAGTAATCTTTACCCATTACAATGACCAGTCAGCTCCTTCGACTTTATAAAAACATTGTCAACTACGACTAAGCATCCTGTATGTCATAGGTGTTGGTCAAGTTGCTCCGCCGCAGCTTCACTTCTGCCCTCAATAATGTTGTGACAGCTTGCGGCCAAGTTTCTGCTCTGAAGGCGACGAAAATGTCATTCAATGTGGACAAAACAGCATAAAATTCCGTTCTGTTTGTAACGATGCGTGTTAGAGTTGCTGCCGCGCTGGACAGAAGCCGGCCAAGGAAACTTCTGGAAGAAGCTGGTGCGTCTACGTGAATGTGGGTCGACGCTGCGGGGCCAAGAAAATTCACTCCCAACTGTTTCCGGTTTTGCTCTAACCGCTGTTTACACCCGGAAGTGGGAACATATGTATTCGGATGCAACACGGTAAGCAAACGTATTGTATTTATTTAAGCTGGTTTATTTTGATTTTTGAAACAGAACATATTTCAAACTATTAAACGAATATTTTTAAATAATTTCCCAAAATATTGCACTTCTTTTCCGTTAGGGGCGGGGTTTGTGAGACTAGGTGTTCACCATATGCACACTTAGCGCTAAATTAGTTATTCATACATGTATCGGCTAAATTAACACGTGTTTATTAACGTATATTCATAAACACGTGTTTATAAACATATTTCCGCGTGTTTACATATAAACCAAATCAGCATTTGGTTCTCCCAAAGTTGTGCAAAAATAAAAAAAATAATGTTTAGATAATTGTGTACCCATGGTAGATTGGAGCAGAACATTCCTTAAACTAAAACCTCAACCACACACATTAAGAAGACTTGCACACAACTTTCTAGAACTGGCTCAGAGTTTAACTGGTTTCAGAGCTGGAAAATAGAGGTTCTACTATCACACCCCAGATAACAAATTTAGGCTCTGTTAATGTTTTCTGATCTTTTGCTTATGTACAGTTTGCTACAGTTGGAGTCTTCACCAGGGGTGGGCCCAGAAAAGGCAGGGGCACTTTTCTAGATAAGAGAAAAGGGTGGCACATGCAAATGGAACCTGAAACTTGATTTTTAGAAATAATTAACTAAAATAGCTAAAGTTGTCATCTAATGCAAAAAGTAATGCTAAATTTGTAAAAGCAAACAGCTAGTGATAGTTTTTTCATTTTTAATTGATTACTCATGGCAATCATGCAAATAAAATGGATTCAACAGCCCATGAAGTTCTGCACAATAACTCATTAATGTCAGCCAGGTGTGTTGGAGCATTGGAAACATAAAAAACCTGCAGGACCGCAGCCCTTGTGGGACCAAATTAAATAGCTCTCCAGGGCCACAATCCTGCAGGTTTTCGATGTGTCCCTGCTCCAAAACCAGCTGACTCAAATGGATGAGTCATTGTGTAAAACCTAATAGGCTGTTAGATCTATTTAATTTAAGTCAGGTGTGTTGAAGCAGAAAACATTGAAAACCTGCAGGACAGCGGCCCTGGAGGACCGACTTTGGACACCCCTGATGTAGAACAACATATAAAAGTACATAACATGCTGCATTCACTGGCACTTGGACATCTGAGGTTTCTCCAAGTAAAGATCAGTGCACACTAAATATTTGTTAGAATTGGATTCTTTTCTTGAAGTGGCAAACAGAGGGCCACTTAGACTCTTAAGAATGGCCCGTTGGTTGTGAGGATTAGAAATGGACTGAGGTGTGATTTTAAAACACTCTTGATTTTAGAATTTAGCACCAAGCAACAAAGAATACAAAATGGTGTCTAAAGTGACACATGTGTCCGAACGTCCACCCTACTTCCTAACCCCTCGTTCACTACATAAGGCTGCACTATATAGTACACTACATAGTGCACTCACTCTCTTGGTGATTCGGACAAGAAGCTGCCTATTTTTTCCTCCCTGCAGACCACGTGACTACTAGCTGTCACCACGGCAACCATAACGGCATCAAGGTGTCATTCCAAATCCAATCCAAAGTTGTGTGTAAATATTTTTATTTTTATTCGTTATGTTGTATTTTATTCTTTGTTGCATATCCATTCAATAAAAAATGTTTTTTCGCCTCCTTGCCCCATGTTGAGCTTCTGCCCACAATGCATTATGGTCTGTATTGACCCGTCTAGTGACCATCGATGCTCACTACTTTTCAAGCTGCATTGTGCGTAATTTTGAGTGCCGTATTTTTATTTCTCTGCACATTTGGACACCCCTACAAAATGGCTTGACCCCTATATAGGGCACTATGTAGGGAGTAGGGTGCACATTTGGACACAGCCATAATCACAGCTTTACATTTTCTATAAGGGTCAGAATTTTTCAGCTGGTTATCCAGTCTCAAAGAACATCATACAAATGGCAGCTGTATCTGTGTTAAAGGTATTTTTCTGTGGATGAACGGAGAACAATCTTCCCAGAAGAAACAGAGAAACTTAAAAAGAAAAGATGAGCAAACATACAAACAGCGCCAAGTTGAGAAAATTAAAAAATAAATGCAAAAATAAATGCAAACATGAATATAAAGCATTGTGTAACAAAATTAAGACAAAATAAATTTTGTTTAGTACTTATATAACTGAAGATTAAATCAAATAACCTACTGTAATTAAATCTTTCTCTTTTAGGCAAAATATGATGCATTTTCACGTTGCTAATTTCAAACCTCAACAATGGCTGACAGGGTTCGGGTTGGTTGTAACATTTCAAAAGTGTTACAACCATTCCCCCACATAAAGCTAAGAATAATTTCTTGCTTTTATTCCTTTCAAAGCATCTCTAGGCTGTGGAAAAAGAAAAGAGAGAGAGAGGTGCTTGCTAATGTTTTAAATAAAACATCTTAGAAATGCTGAAAGCCAACACTTAAGACACTGAGACCTCAGATGACAAAAACCTTTGAGCTTTATGGAGTCATTTATTCAATTCAAAGCAAAGGAAGTGTGGACAAAATCTGCTACATGCAGTCTTTGGGCCCACCAAACCTGCAAATTATTGCACACACACACACACACACATATATATGCATATATGAATGCATTTGCATTATGGCCAATTGAGAGACTTGCATTGCATTGAAGATGTGTACTGCAATCTGTATTGCATCTTTTTAATGGTTTTGACTTTGTTTTTGCTTATTTTGTATAACTGTTAAAACTTTTCCCACTATGTGTTAAACCCACTCCAGTAGTTGGGTAGATTGTAACAAGAAATTAAGAACTGTAGCTCTAAAATGAGCGAGTTACGGGTGCTGAGGCAAAAAGTGGTACAACTATACCCGGTCTACCTTATTTGTTTATACTGTGGAATACAAATGTTAGATTTAAGTAAATAAATACTGTTTATAGGGTTAGTTTACAAGCATCTAGTGATGGATGAGAAGATTGAAGTATTATGTACACGACATGTCAAAGCACAGCACTTAGCTGTAGGCCGAAATACAGTGTGTGCAGAATTATTAGGCAAATGAGTATTTTGATCACATCATCCTCTTTATGCATGTTGTTCTACTCCAACCGGTACAGGCTTGAACGCCTACTACCAATTAAGCATATCAGGTGATGTGCATCTCTGTAATGAGAAGGGGTGTGGTCTAATGACATCAACACCCTATATCCGGTGTGCATAATTATTAGGCAACTTCCATTTCTTTGGCAAAATGGGTCAGAAGAGAGATTTGACGGACTCTGAAAAGTCAAAAATAGTGAGCTGTCTTGCAGAGGGATGCAGCACTCTTAAAATTGCCAAGCTTTTGAGGCGCGATCATCGAACAATCAAGCGTTTCATTCAAAATAGTCAACAGGGTCGCAAGAAGTGTGTTGAAAAAACAAGGCGCAAAATAACTGCCCATGAACTGAGGAAAATCAAGTGTGAAGCTGCCAAGATGCTATTGGCCACCAGTTTTGCCATATTTCAGAGCTGCAACATCACTGGAGTGCCAAGAAGCACAAAGTGTGCAAGACTCAGGGACATGGCCAAGGTAAGGAAGGCTGAAAAACGACCACCACTGAACAAGACACACAAGATAAAACGTCAAGACTGGGCCAAGAAATATCATAAGACTGATTTTTCTAAGGTTTTATGGACTGATGAAATGAGAGTGAGTCTTGATGGGCCAGATGGATGGGCCCGTGGCTGGATCAGTACAGGGCAGAGAGCTCCACTCCGACTCAGACGCCAGCAAGGTGGAGGTGGGATACTGGTATGGGCTGGTATCATCAAAGATGAGCTTGTGGGACCTTTCTGGGTTGAGGATGGAGTTAAGCTCAACTCCCAGTCCTACTGCCAATTTCTGGAAGACACCTTCTTCAAGCAGTGGTACAGGAAGAAGTCAGCATCGTTCAAGAAAAACATGATTTTCATGCAGGACAATGCTCCATCACACGCATCCAAGTACTCCACTGCGTGGCTGGCCAGAAAAGGTCTAAAAGAAGAAAAAATAATGACATGGCCTCCTTGTTCACTTGATCTTAACCCCATAGAGAACCTGTGGTCCCTCATGAAATGTGAGATCTACAGGGAGGGAAAACGGTACACCTCTCTGAACAGTGTCTGGGAGGCTGTGGTTGCTGCTGCACGCAATGTTGATCATGAACAGATCAAGACACTGACAGAATCTATGGATGGCAGGCTTTTGAGTGTCCTCGCAAAGAAAGGTGGTTATATTGGTCACTGATTTGTTTTTGTTTTGTTTTTGAATGCCAGAAATGTATATTTGTAAATTTTGAGTTGTTATATTGGTTTCCCTGGTGAAAATAAATAAGTGAAATGGGTATATATTTGGTTTTTGTTAGGTTGCCTAATAATTATGCACAGTAATAGTCACCTGCACACACAGAAATATCCTCCTAAGATACTAAAACTAAAAAAGCCCCACTCCAACTTCCAAAAATATTCAGCTTTGATATTTATGAGTCTTTTGTGTTCATTGTGAACATAGTAGTTGTTCTATAATAAAATTAATCCTCAAAAATACAACTTGCCTAATAATTCTGCACACCCTGTAGTTTAGTCATTTGTTGTTTCAGGGTTATTACACAAGGGCTCTAATGATGTAGCTAAATTATCCTCCTGTGTTTGACAGGGTGTTAAAAGAAACTTTGCTTGATTTAGACTGCAAAGTTTCACTGATTATGCAGTACTCTGCTGTGCCGACCAGACAAGTTGAAGTAATTTCATGCTGGGCTGGAGGGGTCAGCAATGATTTCCCTGCCCAATGCCTGATTCAGGAGAAGTACAAGTGCCAGTAGTAACAGGCTAGTGGGCAGCAAGATTTTTTGCACTTATCAGGATTACATTCACCAACATTTGTAGTAAAATCTAAAGCTTCAGTTTCAGCAAAGCTAAAAGTTTCACTGTTCCACCAAACACCACAGAGTGGCAACGCCGCGCTTTCAGCCTGGCACACCAGCAGCTTTTCAGAGCACAGCACCTCTGCTGGATTCTACAGTTAACTTGCTCACGCGAAAATTGCAACATCATGTGATAGTTGTTGCACTTATAGGCACTTGAGGAGACCAATAAAGCAGCAAATGGTTAATTAGCCAGTCTGACCAGGTCTCACATGCTTGCTCTTTATTTCTTTAAAGAAGGGATGTGTGGTGTCATACAAAATTGTGATTTTACATCTTCAAGATAAACATATCGCCGTCCATGGTGTCAAGTATCACGTGAGACCCTCTTGCACCTGATGGCTTTGCGCCTGTGCCGCCAGTTATGATGTAATGTTGATGTTTCAGAGTAAAATGCATACCAAAGTCTGCACAGTGTTTTATTTTTAAAAATCGAGCTGATCCACTTTGCTTTTCATCGACTGACTTTCTGCCTGAATGATCCGCTCTCCTGTACATTACCAAAGTGGTGCATGTGCGCCACTTTGCGGATGGGCCACAGTTTTGTTCCAACCTCTGTGGCACGTCAGTCTGCACTGGGAGGGTTTTGTGGAGCACCCGCAAGTGCAGTCCGCCTAGTTGAATCCGCAAGATCACGAAATCACAGGAGAATCGTGTGATTTTCCACTTCCAGGATGATTAAAAAAAAAAAAAAAAAAAACACTAAGACGCCCTGACCCGTTAAATCCTTTTATTTTGAAAAATACTGGACGATTTTACACAGCTCCAGTGTCTGCTTTCCTTTCTGCCCCTATCTAAACTGCAGAAATTGATGCATTCTGGGCACATAAATTTAGCAGAGATAAGGCGCTTCTGGGATGCTATTGATACGCGCTGCAGCGCACCCAGTGGAAACCATTGACTAAATCGGCCGCAAATAGCTGCGGAGGCTGCGATGCTGCCGTAACATGGCTAACACGCACCCAGTGGAAATCGGGGGTCATTCCTCCTTTACACTGGGTGTGTGTGCACCAGGTTATGGCTGCACCACGGTTCACGACCTCCGCAACAAATACATGGCGCAACAATCTACACAGGAGCGTCTCAGGTGTGGAGTGCCCACGAGTGCTGTCCACCTAGCAAGATCCACGAGATCACAGGACTGGAGAATCTTGTGTCTATGCCTCTATGATGACAAAAAAACAAAAAAAACACTGAGACCCCCTGACCGGTTAAACACATAATGTTTTCATGGTTCAGCAGTGCAAATCTGCAGGGGGGCTTTTATTTAGAAAAATACCAGAAGCTTTTAAACTGCTCCGGCCGTGGCGCAGCCGTAACGTGGCGCAACCACACCCGGTGTACACAGTCTTCAAGTGGTAAGCAGCAAAAATAGAACAGCCGCATACATTTCGAGAAGCAGAGTGCCACCATGGTTCAGGTGCGCCTCAGAAACGCGGTGCGGTGCATCTGGTGGAAGCAGTCATTGACTAGAGTTGCCGCAATCAATGTTTGGTGGAACATAGGGGGAGATACAGTTGCAGCAATTTACAGGAAATGAAGTTTGGCTAAACTGAAGGAGTTACAACATATGAATTCGTTAACATTAGGGACAGCAGACATAGCCATAGGTAATGAGAAACGCTTGGCATTTTGTACAACAAACAAAAAAAAAATGGTTACAACACAGTGTGGAAGTTTATAGGACTTTTATGTACATGAAATCCTTTAGATGTCTTTATGTTTGCTTACAATGCATAAATTATTTTTAAGGCTTCCACTCTAACAATCTAAAATCCAGTTATTTGGCCTGTGCATGGACAGAAACTACAGAAAATAATTGAACATTTTTAAATATTAAGTAAAAGAATCTCAGCAGATTTAAATAAACTTGTACATATATTTCTTTTCATTTATAATAGCAGTTTTATAGCAGATTAGAACTCGTTCATCAGCTCTGCAATCACTTTGAGGAAAAGAAAGTCCACTTCATATTTGAATTTTTTATTTACTTAATCATGTTTCTCTATCTGATCATCAGTTTGAGAAAGGATTATGTTTAACACAGGAATGTTTCTCACCCAAGACTCAGACATGATCTTGGAACGCATACTACTGCTATTTACTGCCTGCTTGTGCTACTCGTCCTTGTTATAAATAGACCATAGGATACAGATATGCAGTTGACCCTGTGCGATGAAAGGCATCTCTGATCATCTTCCATCAGCATTTTTTCTCACCACAAACCTCCTTGAGGCATTTTAGACATGATTAAGCACACGATCCTTAAACCACACAGGGCCAGAAATAAAGACATTTGTCTTTCTTCTGGAGTTTGGAAAGAGATAAAGAATACCAGCCTCACAGGCGGTCTGGTGGAGGGGTGATGTTTTTTCATGTGGAGATTTTTCATCTGATGGACCAGGGCTTCAATAGGGCCTGACACTGTGCAACTCTGAGGAGCAGTGCAGACAGGAAATTAGCTTTATAAATCTAATGAGAGCACACTGACATCTGTCCCTGGTTAAAGCTACATGTAGCTTCCCAAGGTTACTGTGCTTGTGCTGAGCAAATCAGGCGACTTATATTTAGCCTTGCAAATGGCGCACTATGGATTATATCTTGGGGCTCTCCAGTTTCGTCTTCAGTGCATTTTGATGCTTGAAGGGGGGCTGTGGATCTCCAAGTGGTTGCTGTTCAGGTGAGGAGCAGATCTGCTTCATGGTCTCAGACCAACTTATCTTCATTTCAACTTACCCTCTTTACTTCTTGCTGTACTCTCTCACACATATCCCCTCT
The DNA here is from genome assembly GCF_017639745.1 of Melanotaenia boesemani. Lineage (NCBI taxonomy): Eukaryota > Metazoa > Chordata > Actinopteri > Atheriniformes > Melanotaeniidae > Melanotaenia > Melanotaenia boesemani. Next base: position 27,672,470 of record NC_055683.1, on the reverse strand, counting down.
ATCTGGAGAAGAGGGGCTTTATGTTCACTGTTCTCAAACTGGAAGCATAGCCGCTGGGGGCAAAAGACACCACGCAAGAAACTTGAGCTAGACTGACAGTTCGCTGAGCGAGAGCTGCTGCACATACCAGCAGAAGACGACCAGCTTACTGAAACTGGACTACCACAGATTGTTTCAGCAGGCTGTTGAGGTTTGGGATCAAAGACTGTCATGGATGTACTTGCCTTAGAGGCAAAGAATGTAAATGGAGCAGAAACTGAGAAGAAGTCTGCACCGAGGCCAAAACCAAAACAACCAAAAAAAGCTAAAAGGATTGTTTACTTTGAAGTGGAGATTGTGGACTTAAAGACTAGAGAGAAGCTTCTGCTACTGGACAAGGTGAGTGTCGGGATAATGAAGGGGGTTTTATTATGATTACCTTTTACAATAATTAAGAAAACTGATCATATGATTTTAAGTACCAATACATTTAAAGCCCTAAACAAAAGACAGGCTTTTAATCCCTCTACACACTATTCAAAATTGTAATATTTAAATGTGACAATATGTGACCCGGTCATGACGGATGAGGCACGACACAGAAAATATTCTTTTATTTCCCCAGTGCACTCAAAGGAAGCACAACATTAATTTTGTAGATTTGAGATGGAACATTTCTACATAATGAATGGATTACAAAAGTAAGAGAAACACAATGTACTTTTAACAGCTTCACAGGCACGCGTTAAGTGGCCACTGACCCAAAACAAGCTGTAGCTTTAATAACCCTATCACTTGTTCAGCCTAATGATTTTGTAACAGTTGAGACTTCAATACTAGGTATAGAACTTGGGAATGTGACGTCATACCGCAAAGAATCGTGGAATTTGGAGACACGCTGGCAAACAAAGCATAGCCAAAAGCGTAGTCACAGCTGGTTTGAGGTGTACTTTTTTTTCCAGGTATATTTTTAAGCGATTTCCTTGTTGGGTTTTGAACTGTCACAATCATTCTCGTGACCGCAGACCATTGTGACAGGGTATTGGTTTTTTAGTTTTCCAACCTGGAAACAAAAACTCCATGCCCACTTTTTCGATGTTACTAAGTGGCACGGAGTCAACAACATTTCAACGAGTATGCTTATTTGTTCGAGGCATTTTCACAGCAGCAAGTCAGCATGAAGTGTATATGAAGGTGGAGTGTTTGATACCTTTAGTTTGCATTCTTTCTTTTTTCCTGCAACTTCACTGTTAGCTTAACTTTTACATTCACCGTTAGCTATGTTTTCCAGTAGTTCCAGTGTGAGCCGTGTCATCTTTAGAAGTTACTGTATTACACAGTACATGTAAAATGTGTATTATTTAAATTATTGTGGGTGTTGGCAGGTGGGGGGTTTGACATTAAAGACAGTACTGGATTAGTGTGTGCTGAAGTCAAAACATCTGCTTTCATAGGAGGACGCTGTCAGCTTGATGCTATGGATGTGAAGGCATGCCAGGCACTAGTACACCTCAGGTTAAGAGGATGGTTGGAGTTGTACACACCAAATACACTATTTTAAGCAGCACAGTACCATTAAGCTTGGTAGTTCCTTGTGAAAGAGAAAACTGTGCTAATAAAAATGGTTTGTGTATGTTGTGCATTGACTAATATTTGTCTTAGTGTTATTGTTACACATCAGCCAAAAGACTTTACCGTACTAGTAACCAGATTTTTTGGGACCGTTCCCCGCGCTCCTGTGGGCCAATTCTGCCTAATGTCTAGATTTTGTCTAGACAACGTTCCCTTGTGTGATTGTTCAACTTTTCTCCGCAAAGAACTCTTTAAGTTTTTCTCCATCTATTTATTTATTTATGTTTTCTTCTATGTTAAGCTGTCGCCATTTCTATCTGCACGTCTGCAAGTATGGCGGCCGCATCCTACAATGCACCGCGAGATGACGTAGTTTCCCAAGCTCTGTGGTGTGCGTTTGTTCAGTAGACAACCTTATATAAACAGTGGTGAATTCAGTCAGTATAGACAACAGTAGTGACCCATTCCAAAACAAAGATAGAATCAGGACAAAAGTACAAGTAAATACATTACTTGACAACGCACATTTCACCATAATCTCATAATCCCATAAGTGCAGTGGTTACCGAATAAACATATTAATTAATTAAATGTATTGTAAACTTTCTTTCATGAACTCACTTTTTACGTGCGCGGCATGCATGCTAGGACACGCACACTCACCATTCAAAACAGCAAGATATCTCCGCTCTGCGTAAAACAGAAACATACAACGTTGAACAAATTAAATAAAATATAAGGTAGACAACTTTGAAATCTGTCAGGACATGTTACAATTCACGCGCCAACCCGCTCTTCTGTGCTGCTTACAGCGTGGTCGGCCCTCACACACACGCGCGCACACACACTCACACACGTTACACCTTTCAGCAATCTACAGAAATCATCAGAAATACATTCATCAAACTTTAAACTTAGCTTGCTGGGTTAACTAAACTTTTGAGAAACACATGGAAACACATCTGCAGGCCGTTTGGTATTTTAGAATAGTAACCTCGCGTTTAAACAGCCACGCACACATCAGCAGCACGCACGCAGTGTGTGACGGACACCTACGTGCCTGCGTGCGCTAGCCCGGAGCTGCTCTTAAAGAGACAGCGTCGCTAAAACATCCCAGACACGGTTACCAACAGAGCTTATGTGAACAGCAGGTCAACCATTTAAAACACAATAAGCTATGTTTCACACTGACAATTATTTAAAATTAGTTCACTTCTCTACTTAAACATATTTCAATTCTAAGAATTATAAACTTAGAGAAAACTTTGTGGTTTAACATAAAACCCAGAGAGCAATTACTTTGACCATAAAGCTAAATTGACAGGCAGTCATCTACTTCACTGGTTTTCTGGTCAAGCCCAGTCATTATCAGTCATGGGTCTATTGTTATGTTAGGAGGTGAGAATCCCCTTTTCATCTGACAAGAATCTCCTGTTCCTGCTACAGCACATGCCTGTGCTGCATATAACCATCAGACAGATAGACTGGCATGATTAGCAGCTTGTATAAATGTGCAGGGTTGTGCTAACGTGTTCCGGGTGAAAATGCAAAAATCCAAGTCTAACAAATCCAAACAAAAGGAAAACAGGAAAAAATTTAATTATGTATGCTGTATTTTTAGTGGTTAGTGTGAAACCATTATGTTAACTTGTTTACCAGTGCTGCTGACAGTATAATTTAATTTAATTATAATTTATAATTTTATTGTAGGTGGAGCCAACTGCCACTGTTCTGGATATTAAAGCTTTATTTCACAAATCATGTAAGTTAATTATGCTTTATGTTTATTGTTGCAAATGACTGTTTACTTCAGCATCAGTAGGTGGATATTTTAATAAACTGCAACAAATAAATGTGGTTCAATGTGGTTATGAATAAACTCATAAGAGTAAAGCACCTTGTTGTCTTTTGACAGATCCAAAGTGGTATCAGGCCAGACAGTGCTTGCGTTTGGATCCAAGTACATCTGCCTTCATATCTTCCTTTTATTTTATTTATTCTGATTGCCTGATTAATAGGTGTTGTGATGTTGTCTGAAAGTCCTTACTGTCATCTTTCTCAGAGTCCAAGAGTCTAAGGGACGAAGAAATTCTCCAAACACTTCCCGTTGGAACCACAGCCACTTTTCTCTTCAGTGATCTTGGACCCCAGCTCACATGGGGAACAGTGAGTGTGCACACAGACACACATTATTTGCAACCATACAGTGGCAGGTGATGTTAAGTCTTAAATAGACGTGCCTTTAACTTGATTTACTTTTTTTTATCCTGTAATGAAAATTATCTTAGATTTAAATCATTCAGTTTAAGAGCAGATCTGCAGAATTCTTCCTGCTGCTCTACTGTTAAAGATCCTTTGATCTAATTCTCTGAACAGAAAGATTTTTTTACAAGATATGATTCATGGGGTAGGTCTACATTTTCATGCTCAGCTTTTTGCACATGATTCAACCATAATAGCTGCAACAAATGTGATCTTTTCATCATCTGACACAGGTAAAGAGGCCTGCCTTGCAAAACAGATGGCACTCATGAATGATTTACACTTAATTTTTAAAAGAATGCAAAACCATTTGCATATCAGTCCTCCAACATTCTTGTACTTTAAATATAAAGACACCCTTTCACCCACCCAATAACTCTTGCATATAAATATCAGGCAGCAGTGACAGAAGAGGCTATTTGCTGCAGTTCACTTTTCCCCACCTCCTGGACTGTCTGTCCTCTGTCCCAGGACATATAATCTCATGGCCCCATTTCTCTGAAAGGTGTTTATCCCTCTAACCTCACACTTGCCTCTCACTACGCCTCCTTCTTCATTCTCCGCCACCCAGTCCCTGCATTTCCTGTCCTTACCAACCCTGACACAACCCCAAACACCCTCCTGGGCTTTAGACTAATGAGTGAGGGTGGGGAAGCTTGACATGACCCAGCAGCTACCACTCAGGCATTTGAGCCAAAGCTCTGCTGGATGTGCTGATTAAGGAATTGATTTCACTGTCAGCTTAGCTGTTTTACTTTATTATATAAATTTTAAAAAGTTTTCAAGTTGTTTGATTTGCTTTATAGACACTCATGTTTTGCCTCTGAAGCTGAGTAGAAGAAGAGGGACTTGCTCTAAGGTGACTGGGTAAAATGAGCTGTTAAGAGAAGCCAGAGTAATACTGGTGTCAATTGCATGTTAGATTGCCAACGTTCCACTCAAATAGTGACGTAATATTTTAGTTTTGCTCATAAATTATTTTCTGTTTAACTAACAAATCCGCCATATGTTCATTTTAGATTAAGGAAATCGTTTTGTTCTAGTTTTTCTTCCTTTTTGCACACATTTTTATATTTCTTTTCATCAGGTGTTCCTAGCAGAGTGTGCTGGTCCACTGATCCTTTACTTAATGTTCTACTTCCGCCTTCCCTTCATCTACTCTCCTAAATATGACTTCACCAGTAGCAAGAACTGGGTCGTACAGTAAGTGTCACCTCACGTGCTTTCTGGAATCTGGAATATTGGTTTCATGTGTCACACAATCCCAGGCTTTGCACAAACCCTCTAAACATGACAAACAGTTGTGCAGCATCTTGCAATGTTGACACACTGAATCAGGGCCAAGTGTAATGGACTGAAGCAGGGTAATGTATTATCAAAACTAAATAAGCAAGGGTTTGTTTTTGTGTGTGTCCTGTTGCAGCTTGGCCTGCATGTGTCACTCCTTCCACTACATCAAGAGGATTCTGGAGACGATGTTTGTCCATCGTATCTCCCATGGGACCATGCCTCTCAGAAACATATTTAAGGTGAGGTAAAACTGAGCCAAACTCATGCACATCCTCATGTAGACACTTTGACTTATTATAGTTCCACTTTCTATTCCAGAACTGTGGCTATTACTGGTGCTCTGCAGCTTGGATGGCATATTACATCAACCATCCTCTCTACACCCCACCCTGTAAGTGCTGAACACTGCAAAAACCCCTTCACCTCATACCTATTGATATCTAAAGTCATTCCTCTTAAACACATCAACAGTTTATGGGCAGCAGCAGGTGAAAATAGGTCTTTACATTTTCTTGGTAAGTGTGGGATTTTCTTTATTAATCCGGCAGAGAATAAACCAGACAGACATCCTGTTTTTTTCTTTTAATGCTCATCTTTGGATTTCCTTATTTCTGCAGTTCTGCCAAGTTGGGAACTTTTCAATCCATGTTGCGCTGCGTAACCTCAAACCACCAGGTGAGCATTTGGTAACAATGCATACAATTATTCATAATTAGTATTTTGGGACTGCGTTTCTCTTTTTTGAGAAAAAAACCCAGAATTGCAGAATTGTACAGTGTTTAATCTGAGTTTATCCTCTTCTTTAGGTTCGAAGGTCAAGAAGATTCCTTACCCAACAAAAAATCCATTCACATGGATTTTTTGGCTGGTCTCTTGTCCAAACTACACATATGAAGTAAGTAGTTACACAAATCTATTATTAATTTATTTTGAATTCAGCTTTTTTTCATATTAGATGAAAAAAATGAACAAAAACCTGGTTAGGCTTTCCCATTGATAAAAAACCTTTTGTCTTTTTTTTTATAAAAAAAAACTGTTGTAAGATAAAGTAGTTTAAACTCCTTTTGACAAGAATTTATTGCTTATTATCTTAGTTTCCAATCGGGTTTTCTGTGTGTAATGTTCCAAATCCCTACGAAATACTGACAGTGATTGTGTATTACTAGTAGAGGTATATATGGTGTTTTCACCATGCAGAAAAAGATGCACTGTTGCCATCTACTGGTAATAAGCAGTTCATGTAAGATCAGTCTCATTGAGCTGTGTGTGCGCATGTCTGTGTGTGTGTGTATGTTTGTGTGCAAACCTCTTGCTCACAGCTGGGCTCCTGGATCGGCTTCACAGTGATGACCCAGTGTGTGCCTGTGGCTTTCTTCACCCTTGTGGCCTTCATCCAGATGACTGTGTGGGCCAAAGGCAAACATCGCAGCTACTTAAAGGAGTTTAGAGATTATCCCACACTCCGCTCCTCCATACTGCCCTTCATCCTGTAGAGCTTAGAAGAGAAAGCAGCCGCTCCTACACGCATCCAATTCCTAACTGGCTGTTTTTTTTTTGTGTGTTTTTTTTTTAATGATTCTTCCATCCATCTGGGTGTCAGGGAGTGTGTGCTGACGTTTACAGTGTAACTTCATCATGGTCAAAATGTATTACTTTTATCCATAACAATGAATGTTAGGTGAATATAGGACTGTCAGAGCCAAATGAAGACAGTGAAATGCAGCAAAGTCTTACTTTAATATTGTAATCTAAAGAGGAGAACAATTATGAAATTAACCTTTATTTTGCTACTTTTTTGAGTTATAAAAAAAAAAATCTAATGTTTTTATAGCTTTTGGTCACATCAGCAGTAAGTTTTTTTTACAGAGCTAAGAAACCATCTGCATTATCAAATGAGTCTGCAGCCTGGAGCTGACAACACTGCGGCGGTGTCTTAACACCCAGGCAGTATTACACCGATCTGATCCCAAAGTGACATTTTCGCTATTGTGGTGCTGTAAAATGAATGTGCTTTTCACATAACTCTGCACTGGCTGAACTGGAAATTAAATAAAAAACTTTTTTTTTTTCAATTAAACCAAAGAAAGAAAAATCATGCTCCAAGATTTGTGAGGAAAACACTCACTGCTGAGCAAGTTTTTTATTGGAAATGAAAAGTTTGTTTACAATATTTAACCCAATGGAGCACTGGAACAATTGCTTTTTAGTGTATGGCTGATTCAAAGTTAATAAACAATCATGAAACAACTGAACAGGGAGACATGGACTTTTATTTAAGACTGGAAGAAGTGTCCATATTACAAAATGGTAAGACATACACTGGAGATGCAGACTGATGTGGAATGTTACAATTAAAGTGGCGACGTTAGATCAAAACACAAAGTGAGATCAAGCCATTTGTAAACATAAAACATAAAATATTGCATTTCATTAAGATATCTGCTTTGTAAACAGATGTTGATTGGCTGTATTGAGTTTAGAATGATATAGTCAGTATAACATTTCTCGAAAGTTTATTATTTGAATTTGCTCATTTTATAAAATCACATTTTGCATGCTGCAAAATTTTCTGGAATCGTTTCCCAAAATGAAAATTCACTGTTGGACCACAATCATGTCATTAAGACAACACAAGAAAAAACAACAACAAAAAACATATCAAGTACTAGTATATCATGAGGTTGATATCTCAGTGTTGCAAAGGCACTGAAGACATAATCCAAAAGCAGCTGCTAGTGGTGGAATGATGTCAGGAATGAGACTAACTTAACTTTTGATGCTGCTACATTGAGCATCTGATTTGACAAGCACTTTGATGACATTTAAATGCTTTATGTTTGCGTGTGTGTGTGACTTTTGCTATTAGAGCTAACAGAAGGTACAAGAAGAATGCCCCCAACCCGTAACAACTCTGTGCCACAGCACTACACAGTCAGGTCTGTGGTGGTCCACTTGCTGCAAGGCTCAGTTCTCTCCACTGTCTGCATTACCCAATGTTTTATAAATGCAGGAAGGTCACTGCTGCTCCATTTAGAAAAAATACTTTCCCTGCTGTCAGTTCTCTCCACGATGGGGCCACAGGGGTGAAATGAAAACTGTTCGAATACCAAAGACCACAATGAGAGGTAGGATGACTGTCTTTCAGTTTCTGGTCGTTCTCACAGTGAAGGTAAATTCCACCGCAGCCTTTCCCCCCAAACACACCCTCTACATATAATGTATATGAAGGTGGGCGTTAGGATCCCGATGGGAGAGGGACTGCATGCATGTTTGAGTCAGTACAGCATTTTCTGCCAAGCCAATCATCTCCTCAGATGTCTTCACATTCCAGGAAATGGGTCCTCTGCAGCACTTTTACGTGACGCTCGTAGATTTTGAGAGCAGGCCCGAGACGGATAGACAGCCCAGTCAGCACGTCACTGCGCTGCATTAGGAGAAGGGACTTCCCATCAATTTCCTTTAAGGAGACAAAATGCATTTAGCATTTAGCTATTATTTTTAAAATAATAGTTGAACAATCTAAGACACCAGATGATGAATTGTAAGCTTTTGCATTAGTGGTTCTGTGTTTGGTGCACCAACCTGTGTTCGAAATGCCATGGCCTGCTCTGGAAATCCTGCAGCTGAGAAGTAACTGGCCACATCTGCCACAGTCCACTGCAACAAGTTCTGACTCATTTTCTCCTTCTTCACTGAACTGGAAGAAGACCAGATAAAAAAAAAAGGAGTCAGAACCAATGATTCCAAACAGACTTCTCTTCGGTAGGGAATGTATCACTTGGCTTTATTTTCTAAGCTTTTCCATGACCCACTGTGCAGTTCACTGTTATCAATTAAAATACAGGCGCTGGACAAATCAAGTAATCTGGACAATCTGTCAAAGCCCAAAACAGCAGGTGGACCAGAAACGTTTCAGGTCTATCCGTCCCAAGGCACCGTGGCAGGAAGATTAACCGGCTGACAGGGAAAGTCAATTATGCTTAAATGCTCAGGCTCTGCCAATTATTTAATTTGTTTTTATTTATCATTAAATAATACTGAAGCTGAAAGGCAAATGTAAAGAAATACAACTTATTTATCTCATTTTACTGCACATAAAAAAAAAAGTTGATAACAGATGTACTGAACTGCAGCAGAAAGAGGACAAGGAGACTGGTTTATATGATTTGAGTTGGATATTAGCGACATGATACTCACACTTCATCATCGGCTTTGCTACCATTTAGAAAGCTGTCTTCAGCTGCTGTTGTGGACATATCTATCTTCTTAAACGTACCTGTGGACAAAAGGAAACTGCATTAGTATAACAAATGTGCAATAGTATACTGGTTTCCATTTATAGGTCAGTTTGACAATGCATTTTAGAATAAAAATGTTCTGTATGAGTTAAAATCACATGCTTCACAATGAATTTGTTTGATTAACTAACAGCACAAGTTTTTCTATGATTCTAGGACTGTCTGCACTTTTGGTTCAATATGTTTATTCTGTGCAATATGAGACTTTTTTCTTATAAAAGGTCACAGATAAGTAACTCAGATCTGAGGTAAGTTAGTGGTTCAATAGCAGATCATCAATAGCTACTGTACATGTGACAGATTTAGAGGCTTGTGGGTATGTCCCACCCTCCGACTGAATAGCTAGCATGTTTGATATTCTGGAGCAGTCAACAGGGGAGGAGCTGTAAGTGAGTCATCGGCAAGAAGATGCAGCCAATAAGAGAGCAAGAAAAAAGCTCGGGGGTAAACCCAGAAAAGTAAAATGAACAAACATACGATATGGAAGGAGGGTTTGATGAAGAAACTATGGTCTCCACAGGAAATTCAGCAGGATTTGGTTAAATGAGGATGAAACCAGACATGTGTCACTGATGTTTCCATTACTGACTGAATACAAAAACCATGGAGAGAAACTTCTATTGACCAGGTGAATAAAACAGACTGAATAACCAGAAGCTGTTTATGTTGTGTACATATAACTTCAGGGTTGGTTCATGGTCAGTACAGTTACAGATCAGTGCATGAACATTGACGCAGCCCCTTGCTATCCTTCCCAGCTCAACATGACACTAGCATGGCTTCAGGTGTGTGTGAGACAGGATGGCAACATAGGCCCCATTTTTTTAATAGTCTGCTCCTCCTGGGCTTCTACATCTAGGGCCAGAACATGCATTACATATGGTGGCATAGTGATTGCAGAGATAAAAATAATTCATGTTTTTTTTTTCTATTATGTTTTGTGAATGATTTACTTGGAATTCCCCATAACATTCTGCACTAAAAACCACATTATCACACTTCAGATTTAGTGGAAAAAAACAAAACAAAACCACCCTCCAAAAAACAAGGAGAAACCTAAATCTCTACCAAGAATTAAACCATGGGTCTTTGCAGAGATGAATGAAAACTTAAATTCAAAAATCTTTTCGTGACACATAAACTTCAAACTGCTTCTAGTTCAAGATTCAAGCAAACATCAACCAGGATCCCAAGAGCAGCGCTGCACAAGCCAAGGACTTTGCAAGCAAATATGCACCACCTAAATGGAAGGTGATACAAGTTTGTAAAGCATTTTAACAATCTTGAGCAAGCCTCCAGGCGAGCACAGGTAGAGAGCACCAAACCACAGCAAGAACGGGCTTTTCAAGAAAAGCTGTCATCAGTTAATTCCCTAAACATGTGTGGGTTTTCACTAGAAAACCATTCTCTAAGTGAGAAAGCAGCCCAGTAATCAGTTTAAAAACAGATGGACACAGCAGCTATAAAAGATAACAAGATAAACTATACTTACAGTTGTCAGATGGCAAGGACAATGTTTGTGATCTTCCATCAGAGACATTCTTGGTCTCATCCTGTTGAAAACAAACAATTTCGATATGAAAATGTCATATATATTTATATATATGGCAGATGTTACAGGTTACAGGCCAATTACCAGTCGTGCTGCATAGTCTGGTACCAGCTGGTCAGATGAGAGGCTGCTGTCCTCCACCTTGCCTCCATCTTCTTTCTTTATATTGTTTAGAGTGCAAGGGCTGCTAGTCCCGGAGTGGATTGCTGGCTTCATGTCAACTACTATCACAGAGACAACCAATTACAAACCAATTACACGCTGATATCATCTAGGCTGGCCGCACCAGAATACTTTTCTGCCTAATAATAGTCCTACATGGACTAAATTTATCCAGTGATTTGTTTAACAAACTGAAGCTAATGCTACCATAAGGGCACTGTTTATTGAACTTAAATAAGTAATGCAAACAAGCTAATGAGTGCAGGAAGGTATCACTAAGCTGAGGAAAATGCATATTTTTTCAGGCAGCTCTGCAACTGACTGCATCTTACTGCATCCATGTCAAATCAATGTCCAACAATTAATCATGTATCTGGTTGGAAACTCCCATCCTTACTTCAGATTCACTGCAAAGCTAAGCATGAGCTTGCACATAAAACAATATTAGAGTGTACCATAACATTGGGTGAGCACATTATCCTGTGTCTAGTAGTGTGAATACCTTTGTCTCTTTGCATTCCTGGGTGCTGGCGCTCCACTGGGCAGACAGCAGAATCATAAGCCCAGTCATTGTGTGCGAGGGCCCTGGGGCTGGAGGGGGGCAAGGAGTTGGGCCTCTCACCACCCTTCTGGAAAGAGGCACAGTCCAGACCAGAGCCGCAAGCAGGGTCGGGTCCAGGCTGAGTGCCAGAGGGAGAGCATGGGGCAGAAATGGCTCGCACAGGGGCACAATGCACAATGGCATCTTCGTGATTATGGCTGGGAGATGGTCTGTCCTGCCCATCCTGGCTCTCCTCAGCCCCCTCCTCGTCTGGATTACTATCCGTGTCCATAGCCATTGAGGTTTCAGCCTGCAAATCGGCAGCATACAATTTTCACATCACATTTTATGCATAAATTTGAATTCTTAAACTAATTTGTTTAATAGATCAATTAATGTTGAAGGTGCATTTGTGACAAGTTAAAAGCATGTAAACCCTGCAATATTACAACAGGCTGTTGTCATGACTGAGTTGGACTGGAACTAATTGTAGGCTGAAGGTGTCACATGAACACACACTCATTCAGATGTCGCAATTTGACCGGTGTGGTAAAAAATGATTGCCTTTCGGTGCCTCTTTCGCTCTCCGTCCGCGGTGCGGTGCTCATTGCGCAGATTGCAAGACCCTAACGTACTCCCAGACTACGTTGTCTGCTTGAATACAAGTAGTTTTACCATCTGCACTCATTCCTTTCATCGGGGCGGGGGTTTGTCGACGGCGCCCTGAGTGAAAAATTACCTTGTGTGCTACTGTGTGTCCACGACCCAGCAGTCGAGCACAAGAGCGCACTAAAGCCCGCCCCGCTCCTGAGAAAAGAGTCGCTTGCACGGAATTCACCAAACACTGCATTTTACACAACTTTCACCGAAACACCGTCACAAAAACATCATGCCTGATCTAACAGTGTTTTTTTTTTATCTTGGATCACAAAATAAGCTGTGTGCTCAGTGCGTTCCCTCTCTTCTTTAGAGGCGTTGTTGATCGGCATATTTAATAACAGAAAAGAACGAAAGGCAACGATGGGAGGCGTTTCTTTTTTGTTGTTGTCCCTTTTTCTTAAATTTCCTCCAAAGTGCGCATGGAGTTGACCTCGCCATTGTGCCTGTGCTTAAAAAAAAAAAAAAAAAAAAAAAAAAAGCAGAGCGCTACCAGGGCCGAGCCGCGGCAAAAGCAGACCCGAGATACCGAGCTTTAACTCGGCGAGCAGATCAACGCAAGCACTTTGATGGAGCTAGCACCAGCCAGTTTTTGCATCGGGTCAACGCTTTACAGTAAAAAGCCAGGCAACATAAAAGAGTAACGCACTATGAGTCTTTTATCGGACACGGTAGTGTGTACGCTTATAAACCTGGGTAACAAGGTTATCCGAGAGTGGTGCCCGAGCAAAGTAATTAAAGGTTTTCATTTTTGTTGACACGCACGTCTTTCGGAGAACAAAGTCGAATTGATCTCAGCTTAACCCAAATCGGACAGACGCATCCGCCATCTAGCGCCCGGCGAACAGTTTGCGATCGCTTTACGTTACTTCACTGTTGCCGGTTCTTGCGTTTAATTACTTCGTGGTGCTTTGGTATGTCTTTAAATACCGCCGTAAGTAGTCGGCAGACACTGGGAAGAGATGGATTTTCTATACGGGACGCGATTGGACATAACGACAGTCAACGCCGAGCGTTGGAGGTGACAGGCTTTGGTAGGGCTGTCCGACAATGGATCTAGGGGGTTCGACTTTATGCATCGCGTCGACAGTCACCCATCAGACAAAAAATATCTAAGTAAATGGCCAAATTTTACTGGTGGATTTTTTTTCTTATGTGTACTTTGTTGGCAATCATAACAGATTAAGCTGTTGTTTAACGGGACAAATACTGGCATATATTAAAGTCCAGACGTAACGTGGAATATCTTGACAAGTGCAGCCAAAATAGGAGTTTTCACATGGCTCAGCGACACTGTCTGTGATGGCTGGTTTCGTTTTCTATGGATAATACAATCAACAAACAACAATGTCCCATCGTCCCCCATCAGGCTCCTACATCCGCGGTGTTCCGAGACTTTTTTTTCTTTCCCCCACTCCCACAACGAAAAGTCACCAAGGTTGAAAACGAGTACTTTCGGTGCCTTATTCAAAAGTAAAGTAACCATTACCAAGCGCCTGTACGGATGCCATTATTCTGAAATCTGATTTCCCTTACTTCCGGCCTAACCCCGCTCGTTTCTCCCCTTCGCGCAACGCCGAGTTTGGGGCTTGAAAAGCGCTTTCTGCCGCTAATAATGGAGGCTCTGGTAGTTGTGGACGGACAGGAAAACGCAACTTTTACTTGTTTTCTGTTTGTGTCCTAGCAACACTCTTTAAGGGGCCTTTCAAACCGGCGCAATGTAAAATATGTCACACTCGCACCACACGCGCAGCTTCTTTTCTTCTCCACCTCGGTAGCGCTCGAGCGAGGTCCAACCGCCGCTCCCCGTCTGCGGCAGTTTTGGGTGCACTTGCAAATCACTCCCCTCACCACTCCCCGTGTACAAAAAAAAACAACAAAAAAAAAAAGACTTTTTTTTTTTAAATTATTGTATTTATTCTGGAAACCACAGAATGTCCGTTTTAACCCCCACCTGTGAATTTGGTGTAATGTGACAGGACAATGACATGTGAGCAGGTTAAACGTGACTACTCGCACAGATCTGCACAAACCTCCAAATCTTCTTCGTCCTGGTCCACGGCACCAAAAGCGCTGTCTCCGTTGCTCAAGTCAGAATGACTGGCTTCTTCCAACGCGTTCCTTCTCGCAGCCGTTGTTAACGATGCATCGTCTTTTTTTCTGCTTCTCCGTTGAACCTTGGCAGCGTTCCGGTATGAAATCGAGCCCTTGTAGTTTACTTTCAGCACGGTTTGTTCTTGAATCAGTTTCTCCAGTTCTGCGCAGGTTCGGTCGGGCTCGGACCCGTGTCGTCTCCGGACCATTCGGCAAATCCTTTCCAAGTCCGGCCGGGCTTTACGAGACCGCAGCGAGTCGATAGTGTCCAAAATCCACTCGCGGTACTTAGAGTCAGACATATTTTTGCTCCGTTTGTTCGCTTGCTTTTGCCCTCTTTTTTCCGTATTTTGGTGCGTCAACCTTAAACGTTACACACGGTGATTTTCGTGAGCCGCGGTCCGAGTCCCACTGAGAAGCGGAAACCTCGTTCTACGCCTCCTGCGTTTGCGTGTGCGCTTAAGGTGGACCGACGGAGTTACAACGAAAAGTTTCACTCGAGAGGGGATTTTAAGGTGGACTTCGCAGTCTTGGACGGGAACTAGCGCCCGCACTCGGCTCATTTGTGCGCCACTGTGCGTACGAAAGAAGGCATTTAGCTCAAAAGTTTTAAACGTAGCCAAACAAGGATGGCGCGCACACACACAAACACACACATATACATATATATAAATATATATAAACTTACTATTGGTGTCTAATAAATACACATGTTAATGTGGGATCTACTACAAATGCAATAAATGCTCGTTTTTCTGATGCTTACATTTCTTATACCTTAAGCACCAGTATTTTAACTTGTGTGTCGTTCATCGATTTTGTCCATTTTTATGGATTAAAATAGCCCATTTCTAATCATAATTTGTTAAATAAAATTTTGCTTTCATTTAAAAAAAAACACACATGCCAAGATTTAATCATTTTCATTTGGTTTTCATTTTGTCTTATCCCAAAAAGATTTCTTTTTGCTTCTATTCAGACATGTCTGGATATGGACTCTATCATAACCACCTGGTACAGTACAGACACCAAGCAGTCATCACTGCAGCTATAGCTCCTTTCTAATGAAGGCCTTTTGCTAAATGTTATCACATCTTTGATGTGTTTGCTGGAGAAGATAAAACCTTTAAAAAAATCTAAATACAAACCCAGGCTTAAACTTTTGCATATGACTCTTTTACTGCTGCATATAAATGGAGTGTTTAAAAGGAGTGCATTAGGCTGGGAGCACATTTGGAAAAGGGCTGCTGATAGCTGCCTGGTAACAGATTCTATGCTGCCACAGGATGAACACACTCCATTATTCAGTTGTGCCTGCCACCCTCTTATGACCAGAACAGGAAGAAAACCACTGAGCAACCACCATCACTTACCATTATACATGCTCCTTTTATCTGGTAATGAAAAAAAATTAAAATATCTTTGAGATAAGTGTAAACAAAGTTTTCTTTTGTTTTTACATTCTTGGGGAAAAATGAGTTGAATAAGGAGAGATATTAAATATAACTCAGACATAGTAGTCTTAACAAGTAAAACTTTATTGGAATGATACATTTTGCAAAATATTTGTTTATATTTTTCCAACATACTCATTGTGTTCTAAGGGTATCTGTCAAGTTCTCCAGAGGGTAAGATAGTTAAGACTGTCAAAGGCAAGGATATACAGTATTGTTTCCCAAAAGGTACAATAGACTACACAAGCACTGTACCCAGGTCATGAGGAAAAAGATTAATGTTCTGTTTTTGCTTATTTTTTCCTCCTTTTTTTTGAAAATACAATTAGAAAATATGAACGCAAAACATCTCAGATGTAAAAAGTGTTAATGTCTGAATAAAGTGTGGAACCTTGATTAAAATAGAAGGCAAACAGGAGACAAAGTTAATGTTGCACAGAGCAGTTGATACTGTGAAGCTGATAGAAAAAAAATAATTAGACATCTGATGTACGTTTTTCACGGGAAACATAGTAACTTAAAAGTTTTCAGTGTCTGAAGTGGATCAAGTCGGGCTGGCTTTTACCCTCAAACTCTTGTTATATCATTTTCCAGGACAAAGACGAAAAGATATTACATGTGCTCTTACTAAAGTATATTTTAAAAGTTTGAAAGAATTAGCTCAAATGAATTAAATAGATTTGAAAAGGTGCGGCATGTGCTTCACTGTTTTCAAAAAAATCTATTGGTTGGTGATCCACTGCACCGTTTAGTGTGATTATCCAAGAAAATATTAAATCATAAAATGTCAAAACAGTAATAAGACCACTAGCTCTGGAAACAATGATTTCTAAAAATGTGTCTCAGGTCTGGTGGAAGTCTTGCCATTGGCCTTCTTTTACCACATGCAAGAAAAACCAAGCTCACCAAAGAAGCATGTATTACAAAAATACACATCATGTTCCCAAACAGCATTGAAACATCTGCATTTCAAAACATTCAAAAAGGTTTCCTGTGTTTGATCTCGATTACATTAAGACACTGCCAAAAGAATTACTCAAGCCTACTGAAATCTTTTAGTCAAAAACATTCTAAAAAATGTCCTGTGACTCTGACAAATAGATTGATGCACATCAAACAGAAGCTTGTCAGTGAGATGGACAAAGTCTAGCACCTAGGGCCGGTGGAGGGTGGGTGGGTGAAAAGCTTACATCCTTCAGTCCAAAAACAATGTGTTCAGTCAACAAACCAGCAATAAGATTTGGTCTGCGATTGTCTTGCATCCACAGAAATAAACTTGGCAAAAAAAGGAGGGAAGGGGGCAGCTTTAGGAGAGCTTCTTTAGTTTAATATGTTACATTGAAAGCTGGGAAAAAGGAAACCAACCAGGAAACAGTCCCCTAAAATTTGGTTGGACTGAAAATCTGTGTGACAAGTTAGGAGCATTAAAAGAGAATGGGGTCGGGTGAGGGGGTCAAGTTCAGTTACAAATATCTGCAAACCTTTGCAGTGAGTGTCCATCTCAACATTATCCACAACCTCAGGTACCTCAGCTCAGATCAAACACAATGCTCTGCCATCTTTCTTTAAAAGTGATATTGTACAAAAATAACATGCACATGTTGTTGAAACATTTTGCTACCGTTTTGTGTATTAAAATCCGCCACCATCAGTTTCATAGAGATAACAGCAATGTTCTGTCTGCAAATTTGGCAGAATTTATATATTTATTTATGAAGTCTTAGTTCAGTTTCACAGCTATGAGAGAATGCCGAAAAAGATGGATATTTCTTGTTCTCTATCATATATATATATATATATATATATATATATCAATATAAATGCACTATGAATTAAATAAACAATAGTCAGGAGTGTGACCACAATGTTAGCAGCTGCTAAACGACAGCTTATTAACCCACCCTTCAGCACTAAATAACACACAAGCACAGAGATTGACATTTAAAAAAAAAGGACAAAATGATCACCGATAGGATTTTTTTTTTAAAAATGCTCTAATAAATTCAGCTAAGAGAAAGACTTTAAATGCAGAACCCACATTTACTTCTCACAGGTCTCCAAAGAGCAAGACCTAGACGAAGTTTACTGCAATAAATCATTTTCTGATTTCTCTGATCCAAGAGATCACCACTGCTTAAAACGCTAGCAGTAGAGTGCATCATCTACCCAATTAATCATGCCGCACTTAGCAGACAAAGGCAGGTGTAGAACGTTTTCAAGCGTTCAACCAAAAGGGCCGATGCCATCACAGCCAAAACTCTGCACCAACATATTCGACACAGTTTTCCAACCAGTCGGCATTATGATAGGCACATCTGTTGGACTTGGTATTGCTTGGACAGATTCAGGATGGAGAGATGGAGAGGGAACTAGACCGACAGGAAACAACAGTCACTCTACAATCACTGGAGAAGCTTGTAGAGTGGGCCAATTCAAAAAGGAGCCTAACAGATTCAGTACCTTCACAGAAAAAAATCAATGCCTCAACCTTCATAGACTGAAAACGTGTCATTATACGATCAGAAAAACAATTCTAGCTGAACAGCTACAACCCATGTTTGTTCTTGTTGAGCCCCTGTCAAAAACACAAGAGGGATTTATTTTTTTTTTTTTTTTAAAAAAGGGGAAAAAAAATGAACAGGTGACAGCTGAGAAACAATCAGAAAAGGCAACACTGCTGGTTCTGTAGATCTTTCTTTACTTTGCTCTTTCCATTTGGGGGGATTTTACATTTTTTCCTCATCACAAATAAGAAAGTTATCAGTCCACCCTAGTGCTTCCTGCATTCAGATCCCCTTTAACTTTCTAAATCTCTGTCTCTCTCTTTCTCTCC
The DNA here is from genome assembly GCF_017639745.1 of Melanotaenia boesemani. Classification (NCBI taxonomy): domain Eukaryota; kingdom Metazoa; phylum Chordata; class Actinopteri; order Atheriniformes; family Melanotaeniidae; genus Melanotaenia; species Melanotaenia boesemani. The sequence continues at coordinate 27,653,776 of NC_055683.1, read as the reverse complement.
GCTACTCATGGTTCAAATCTAGAACTCAGCAAACTCCTTTGCACACTTCTCTGTGAAGGAGACTCTGATTTCCTCTTCCTCATAGTCATCAAAGTTGCTTGTGTCGCCAGGGCCTTTGCACTTGGGGATAAAGGGAGCTTCCACCTAGAAGACATAGGATAGTTTAAAAAAAAAACAAAAGTCACTAAAACTATACAGTGTGGCTTAATGGCGAGCATGCTGCTTAAACTATCAGTTTAAACTGGAAAATGTCCCAGGAGGACAATTCTGCATTAAATGTACATATATATTCATTCCTCCCTGTACACATCAACTTAAACATACTGGATTTAATTATTATTCGTTTTAATAGACATGTAACAGCCACACTTATTATAAGCTTGATCATGTCTATGAAGAAATTTTTTTCTCCTGTAAATGTCCATCTGTACAAATTGTTACTATAAGAAAGCTGGCCCCACCTTTCTCTGGTAGATAGCAATCCAATCAGTGGTGGCGAACCACTTGTGGCCCTTGATATCATTGACTCCATTCCTGAGGTTGCCAAAGCGCTTGGTCAGGTCCACCTGCAGCAAATTTCTCAACAGATCCTTCAGGTCTGAGCTGAAGTGTGATGGGAAGCGAACCTATGAACAGTGAAAGCAAAGTGAGTGGATGTTCTGTGGAACCTGAGGTGTGAACATTGAGGTGCTGTGGAAAACATCCTGCCTTGTTCCAGTGCCTAAAAAACCACAACCAGCTGAACCAAAAGACTACAGACCAGTCGCCCTGACATCTCACGTCATGAAAGTCCTGGAGAGACTCTTACTGGCTCACCTCAGCAAGCAGGTGAACACCTTTCAGGACCCATTACAGTTTGCATACCGTAATGGGCTTGGGGTTGAAGATGCCATCATATACCTGCTTCAGAGAGCCCACTCTCATCTGGACCAGTCAGGCAGCACTTTGAGGGTCATGTTCTTTGATTTCTCAAGTGCTTTTAATACGATTCAGCCTGCTCTGCTGTGTGAGAAGCTGCAGAAATTCCAGGTGGATCCCTCCACAACCACCTGGATTTACGAATACCTCACAAACAGACCACAGTTTGTGAGACTGAAAGGTTGTGTGTCTGAGATGGTGGTCAGCAGCACTGGAACACCACAAGGGACTGTACTTTCACCATTTCTATTCACGCTGTACACCTCAGACTTCCAGTACAACTCTGAGTTCTGTCATCTGCAGAAATACTCTGATGACTCAGCAGTTGTTGGGTGTATCAGTGATGGACAAGAAGCAGAGCACAGAGAACTGGTCGGTCAGTTTGTGAAATGGTGCGGTGACAATCATCTCATCTTGAATACCAAGAAAACAAAGGAGATGATTGTTGACTTCAGGAGGAACAAGAACACACATAGAAGTGTTTCCATCATGGGAGAGGAGGTGGAGGTGGTGGAGGAATACAAGTACCTTGGAGTTCAGCTGGACAACAGACTTGAGTGGAAAAGCAACACTGAGTACATTTACAAGAAAGGTCAGAGCAGACTCTACTTCTTAAGGAAGCTGAGATCTTTTAACGTCTGCACCAAAATGTTGCAAATGTTCTACAGGTCTGTTGTTGAAAGTGCAATCAGCTTTGCAGCAATCTGCTGGGGCAGCGGCATCAGAACCAGAGACTTGAAAAGAATTAACAAACTGATCAAGAAAGCCGGTTCTGTGCTTGGAGTAACTCTGGAGCCGCTGGAGTTGATCATCAAAAAAAGAATTCTGTACAAGCTGACGAAGATAATGGAAGATCCTTCACACCCTCTACACAACGCTGTGACGAAACAACAGAGTGTGTTCAGTGGGAGGCTTGTTCAAGTCCGATGCAAGACAGAGAGATACAGAAGATCCTTCCTTCCAGCAGCTATCAGGCTGAAGAACAAAGCCCTTAATTAATTAATGTGATTGTTTAAAAAAAAAAAATAAAAAAAATTACTACTACTACAATATTGAATTTCCCTTTGGGATTAATAAAGTATTTTTCATTCATTCATTCATTCATTCATTCATTTCATTCATTCATTCATTCTCAAGCTGAAAGGTTTTGCATCTCAATCTGTTTTTTAAGAGGACTGCAGGACTGTTTTATAACTGGAAATTTGTGCTAGCCAATGGGTCTACTTATAAGGTTTTTTCAGCTGAGGTTTTTATTTGTTAACAGCCATTTCTGATATTTTACCCCAGTTGCATGACTTGTTTACAGGGAAGGCATGTGATGTACTGATCGATGATATTTAATTACACACACAGGCTGTGAACACACCAGCACACTAGTTAATCCTCTGCCAATGTCCCCAAGAGGAAACCTGTCCTTAAACTCCTTAAACTAACACTGGAATGGAAAAGAATGGAGAAGGGGAGGTTTAGGTAAGCTTATGTGTAATCCTACTCCTTTTCAGACATGTTGGGTTCATTCTTTTTTTTTTTTATTATTTTCATCTGTTTTGTTTGTTTTTTAGATTACGTTCTAGTGTTACTCACACATGTTCGAAAATAAAGCATTCATTCATGGTACCAAGTTGAACTTCCTCATTGCACTATTTTTTGAAGAAACAAAAAAAGCTGCAGTATTTTCTCGTTTCATACTTCATGTCACATCAGACTTATTGGAGGGGGAAGGAAAAACATCCACAAACAAGTACGTCTGTTCATTTTTCCTTCCATATCTTGCTGATTAGGGCAAGCTGCAAATTAAGGTCAAACAACCAGAAACCAAAGCAGTCCACAAATCACATGTCCTCAAGGTTTACAAGATTTAAGAAAAAAGTTATTCAGCTAAAAACTAAAAATAGATGCAGCTTTGTAGAAATGTGCTCACAAAAGACTAAACTGACCCCTAGTTTATTTTTATTCTTTACACAACTAGAGTGAAAATAAACTAGAGGCGATTCGCAGCCGAGTGTGAAGTGACTGGGATGAGAATCAGCACCCCCAAGTCTGAGACCATGGTCCTCAGCCGGAAAAGGGTGGAGTGCTCTCTCCGGGTCTGCAATAGGGTCCTGCCCCAAGTGGAGGAGTTCATGTATCTCGGGGTCTTGTTCACGAGTGAGGGAAGGATGGAGCGAGAGATCGACAGGGGGATCGGTGCGGCATCCGCAGTGATGCGGACTCTGCATCGGTCTGTCGTGGTAAAGAGGGAGCTGAGCCAAAAGGCAAAGCTCTCAATTTACTGGTCGATCTACGTTCCTACCCTCACCTATGGCTATGAGCTGTGGGTAGTGACCGAAAGAACAAGATCGCGAATACAAGCGGTCGAAATGAGTTTTCTCCGCAGGGTGGCGGGGCTCTCCCTTAGAGATATGGTGAGAAGCTCGGTGATCCGGGAGGGGCTCAGAGTAGAGCCGCTGCTCCTCCACATCGAGAGGAGCCAGATGAGGTGGCTCGGGCATCTGGTTAGGATGCCTCCTGGACGCTTCCCTGGTGAGGTGTTCCGGGCACATCCCACCGGAAAGAGGCCCCGGGGAAGACCTAGGACACGCTGGACGGACTACATCTCTTGGCAGGCCTGGGAACGCCTCGGGATCCCTCCGGATGAGCTGGTGAATGTGGCCGGGGAGAGGGAAGTCTGGGTTTCCCTGCTTAGGCAGCTGCCCCCGCGACCCGACTCCGGATAAGCGGAAGAAAATGGATGGGTGGATTTACACAACTACCCCACAATTCATGAAGTGAAGGTCAAGAACTGTGACAATATCACAAATAAGCAAATTTTACTAGTATTTAAAGTAGATTTGTTTAAATTATGTAGGTCAAGTTTACCATCAATAATGAGAGAGGATTATTTAGAGGATTACCTTTCCTGATACAATCTTTTCGTAAATCTGAATGGGCTGGTCTGCAAAAAAGGGAGGATAACCAGCAGCCATCTCATATATCAGAACACCCAGAGCCCACCAGTCCACTGCTTTATTGTAACCCTGAAAACACAAAAGAAACACTATTAGTTATCTTTTAAAACAAGTCTCTCGTGGTAGAATCTGACAGTCAGTAAGCAGAAAAGAGTCCAACAGTTCTAACTTTGATCCATGTGACAGTTAAATGATCCCACATTGATCTGACAGCTACCACACTGCCACTGTTGCATAATAATTAGGACTGAGCACAACACTTACTTTACTGAGGATGATCTCTGGTGCCAGGTACTCTGGAGTCCCGCAAAGCGTCCAGGTCCGGCCTTTCACCCTTTTTGCAAATCCAAAATCTGTTACCTAATGAGTGTACAAAGTACATAGCTCTGGGCACTGACCATATTCTGCAAAGGCATTTGCAAAGAAACTGTTGATAATATAAAAAAAAAATCCTTGCCTGGATATAACCTTGCTGGTCAATGAGCAAGTTCTCTGGCTTTAGATCTCGGTAGATGAGATCCAGTGAATGAAGGTATTCAAAGGTCAGTACAATCTGGGCTGCGTAGAAGCGGGCATGTGGTTCACTGCAAAACACACGAATATTAGTATTTACAGTCAACTAACACTGCCTGGAAATACTAAAATACTTTAAAGTCACCTTACCTGAATCTACCAATCCTCCTTAAGTGTGAGAACATTTCACCCCCAGGCACATACTCCATCACCATATACAGATTACTGTTATCCTGCAGAGACAAGGTAAAAGCCTTACTCTTCTATTCAAAAAGGCTCCAAAACAACAAAATCAACAGATAAAATTACAAATAAATACTTAAATACAAACCTTAAAAGAGTGCTCCAGTCGCACCAGAAAGGGAAAGCTGACCGCTTGCAGGATACGTTTCTCATTCAGTGTGTGTTCTATCTGCTTCAGCTTTACCACCTAGAAAAAAATGGCGAGATGTGATGAGACTACAAGGGGCATTATATAAAAATGAAAATCAGCGGCTATTTGATGATACGTTTATGTTTTTATGTTGAGTGAAAACATTCAACATCAGCATGTTTGGTGAGGAAGTCCTCCTGGTTTCTTTAACTCAGGGAGCATTCACACTAGCATTGCTTGGTCTGCTTTAAACGAACTCTGATCTTTTTCCATGGATAGTCTGGCCCATTTAGAACAGGCATTCAGACTCTGGTCCGCTTGACAACCAGGGCTTTCAGTCTGCTTGTAAGTTAACCCTGTTCCAGTGCGCTGACAGTGGAAACCCATCTAATGGACCAAAGAGAGGAAGTGACCTATGACACGATGTACCACGACATGTCGGATATCTTGCCGCCTCTCCGGCTGCTCATACTGGACAGATTCTGGTGACAACAGCATCAGGTTTTAATACAGAAACCCCAAGACTGAACAAATTTATTGTTTTGTTTAATTTATTATTTATATTTTATATATATTTATATATTATTATGTATTGTTTACTAGCTGTGAATGAACAGTTTACAACCCTGGCCAATCAATGAGCTGTATTTTCTTCTTCCTTTTTTCTTTATCAGTGGTTGTTTCAGGGAATACCTCCCTATACCAAGCAGTTGTTGTAACTGCATGACGTTGTCCAGGCAGTCTGGTCCACTTAAGTGAAGTGCAGTGTAAACGCAAAATAAAATCAGAAGTGCGAAAGTTTTGGGAACTCCTTGCCCAATCAAACCGAGTCCCCAAGCCTATTCTGGTGTGAATGCACTCCGAGTATGCAAATATTAAAATGATGCAAACATTCTTTGCTTTAAAAGGCACGTTACCATAATCAGAAATGGTTCTTCATAAGCTGAAGAACCCAAGTCATGCAGCTGCTTTCATTTAACATGTTTTTTTCTCCCTCTCTCTCTCTTTGGCATCCTTCACCATATATACTGTACCTTCTGTTTGTCAAGTATCTTCATTGCAAAATGCTGGCCTGTCTCTTTGTGTTTAACCAACATGACCCTGCCAAAGGAACCAGTGCCTAAGGTCTTCAAACGCTCAAAATGGTCCAATGCTGCAGTTTGCTGTAGGGGCAGAAGAAAATGATGGTAAGACAGACTACAGAACATTTTTGTAGACACATGTGTTAAAAAAATAGTAAGTTAAGCTATTTTTCCTAAATATTTCATCAATGAAAATGCTGTCATGTCAATCTGTAATATTTTTAATGAAATGAAATGAAATAAAATGTGAATTATTGCACTGTATTTTGTTTGGGGTATTTTAGAAGTGCGCCCATGCAACGTTATATATCTACATTTCTGTTTCAGAAGAGCCCAGCAGAGGGTGCTCTGCTCCAGTAAAATAGTCAGTCTCATTATGTTCAGAGGCAGAACATGATTTTGCCGTGAATTAACATGCAAAAAACAAAATTTTTAACTTCAGTGCCACTGTAAAGTTTGCCATCCTGCCAAGCAGTTTCATCTCTTAAAACAAATAAATAAATTAGAAAAATGCTGCTTCAACAGAAATCGAAGTTATCATATGCTCTCTTACCTGTGCTGGATTCTCCCATTTTTTAAGGAAATCCTCTTTGGCTTTGGCAAGAAACTCCTTCACTGCAAACAGAAAAAGAGTGTATGTTCAGATTATTATTATTATTTTTTAAAACTTAATTATTTTAAATAGTTGACCCGCCTAACTCTAATCACTGAGGCCCAAAAAAAGACACTTAGTGTTCTGCAGTAAATTATGCAAGAACAAATGAGTCAGAGCAGCAAGTGAGCATAAAAAATGTTCAGCACCTATGTTTTTATCACCCCATGAATGTGATTACAGCAACTTTATGCTCAAGGTTTGCATTTAACCATCTTTGGCTTCGTACTCCTCCTGGCGGCCAAAGAAGACAACAATTTGTAGCATACGATTAAAATTATTAAATAAATCAATGCTTAAATAAAACAAATGTTGCTTAGGATACTAGTTTACCTAAAGGGTAATAAAAAGTAAGTCCTTGCAAAACATTCCAGCATGACAACAAAACAAACATACCAAAGCAAAGCTACATAGGAATGACCTAAACATCCTGCCGAGGGGATAATATGAGTAGAAACCTAATCCTATTCTGAGTTTTTCCCCTCTTGTTGTTTTCTGTAAAGCTGGAATAGACTCTTGGCCGCAGTTTGATGATCGACTTTGTAGTTGTATCATCGGACTTGCAGCCGCATGTCTTGGACATTCGGGTGAAGAGAGGGGCAGAGCTATAACTGATCACCACTTGGTGGGGAGTTAGCTCAGAAGATGGCGGAGAATACCGGCCAGGCCTGGCAGGCCCAAATGTGTTGTGAGGATCTGCTGGGAACGTTTGGCGGAGTCCCCTGTCAGAAAGAGCTTCAACTTCCACCACCAGCAGAGCTTCAACCATGTCACAGGTGAGGCAGGAGACACTGAGTCCTAGTGGGCTGTGTCTCTATTGTTGAGGTGGTCAACCGGAGCTGTGGCCATAAGCCGTCTGAGCCTGTCACGGTGGAAACCCCCCAACTTGTTGGTGGACACCAACGAGTAGGATGCTTCTTCAAGCTGAAGAAGGAGTCCTATCAGGCCTTTTTGACCTGTGGGACTCTGGAAGTAGATGAGGGGTCTCGGCAGGCTAAACAGAATGCAGCTTCAGCGGTCGATAATGCAAAAACTCGGACATGGGAGGAGTTTGGAAAGGCCATGGAGAAAGACTTCCGAATGGCTTAGAGGAGGTTCTGGTCCTCCATCTGGTGGCTCAGGAGGGGGAAGAAGTGAACCATCAAAACTGAGTATAGGCTGGATGGGGCAGCTGACCTTGACTTGAGACAATGTGGGTCGGTGGAGGGAATACTTTGAAGACCTCCTCAATCACAGAATCAAGGGACCCAGAGGTGGGCTCTCCCATGTCTGGGGCTGAAGTTGCTGAAGCTCTACTGTGGCAGGTCCCCGTGGGTGGACAAGGTCCATCCGGTGTCTGGTGTTGACACTATCAACAAAGACAGCCCCACAGCACAGGACATGCATTTCAACTTGACATAATTCTGCAGCATTGTGTGGACAAGGACAGTGCCACTGGAGTGGCAAACTGGGGTGGTGGTCCCTCTTTTCAAGAAGGGTCTTCTACAACTACAGAAAGATCACACTCCCCAGCCTCCCTAGTAAAGTCTATTCAGGGGCCCTGGAGAGGAGGTTCTGTCAGATAGTTTAATCTCAGAGAGGAGGAGCAATGTGGTTTTCATCCCAGTGGTGGAACAGTGGACTAGCTCTACAACCTCTTCAGGGTCTTGGAGGGGGCATGGGAGTTCAGTCAACCAGTATACATGCGCTTTGTGGACCTGGAGAAGGCGTTCAAACGTGTCCCTTGGGGACTCCTTTAGGGGAGTATGGTGTACTGTACACTTTGTATGAGCTGTCCGGTCCCTGTACGACCTGTGCCAGAGCTTGGTCTACATTGCTGGCAGTAAATCCGATTTGTTTCCAGCGAGGGTTGGACTCTGTCAAGCCTGCCCAATGTCACAGATCCTATTAATAACTTTTATGGACAGAACTAGGTGCAGAGGATTAGATCTCTGCTCTTCACAGATGTGGTTCTGTTGGCTTCATCAGGCCATGACCTCCAGCTCTCGCTGGAGCAATTCGCAGCCAAGTCTGAAGCGGCTGGGATGAGAATCAGCACTTCTGAATATGAGATCATGGTCCTCAGCAGGAAAAAAGTGGAGTATCCTCTCTGGGGTCAGGAATGAGGTACTGCCCTATGTGAAAGAGAAAAAGAAATTTAGGGTCTTGTTCACGAGTGGGGGAAGGATGAAACGGGAGAAAGACAGGCAGATCGGTGTGGTGTCTGCAATGATGCAGACTCTGCATCAGTCAGTTGGGGTGAAGAAGTTGACCCAGAAGGCGAAGCTCTTGATTTACCAGTTGATCAACGTTCCTACCCTCACCTACGGTTACGAGCTGTGGGCAGTAAGCGAAAGAACGAGATCGCAAATACAAGCGGAGGAAATGAGTTTCCTCTGCAGAGTGGTTGGGTTCTCCCTAAGAGACAGGGTGAGAAGCTAGGTCATGCAGGAGAGGCTCAGAATAGAGTTGCTGCTCCTCTGCATTGGGAGGAGCCAGATGAGGTGGCTTGGGCATTGGGTTAGGATGCCTCCTGAACAACTCCCTGTGATGTGTTCCATATACATTCCACCAGGAGGAGACATCGGGAAACACCCAGGATGAGCTGGAGGGACTACATCTCCTTGCTGGACCTCAGGATCCCCCTGGATGAGTTGGAAGAAGTGACTGGGAGGAGGGAAGTCTGGCTTTCCTGTTTAGCAAGATACCTAAACAGGAACCAACCCCGGATATGCGTCAAGAAAATGGATGGATTTTCCATTTATACCTCTTCTGATGTTAATTTATGTTTTTACTGCATAGCTGGAGCACTTTTGCTTATAATTACAACACACACCCACACAAACTGGTGTTGGTTTTAATTATAAAAATATATATTTTTGTGTGGACTTAAGGCTCTGTGAATAACATTGTCAGAGAAGCTCATCTCCAGAAATCAGACATAACTTAGACTTTTTAGTTTACATAACAGAAAAATAAGTTAGGACTAAGAATGCAATATAACATCTATTTCACAAGACACATAAACACCATAAACACAGCTAGGGACTGCATTAGCAATGCAAAAACAAAAGTGGAATACACACGATTATAGGCCAGACACATGGCTGTGGACAGATTAATTACAACTCAGCACACATACTGTCATATGGAGAAGTTCATTTTTACCCCTTATCTTTATGGGGTTAATCACAATGCTATGTGGGAACATGGAGATAACCAGACCTTCCTCATTTCTCCTAACTGAGTGCACCAGCCACACCCGCTGAGGGAGTACTGCAATTTCTACTGTTAGCCTTGAACATAAGATGGTGGAAGTTGTGAATGAACAACTGCTGTCAGAAAAAAATGACAAAAATGTCCATTTACTGTGTTGCTACATCATTTCTATGAATATCAAACCATAACATAGAATAATAAGACTTTAAAATTGCTTGAGATATCTATGTAATTTGAACACCTTTTTTCACAGATGTACAAGTTCAAGGTAGAAATATTAATAAATTATAATAGCTTACATGAATAACAGTATTTTGTCATGATCAAATGAAAACACGAGGAAATATAACCCATGTTAAGACTTTCAGGATAATGTGACACCTCTCTATCTGATCAATGACAAACAATAGCCTAAGGCACAGTTTAGATAAAGTCAGTCAGTTATCTAACAATAGTGTAAGTACCTAGCAATTTATCAGCTTAGTGATATAAAAATTTACACTAATGAGCATTTGGAGAAATATTTGAATTTGAAAACAGAAGTTATTATGTCAAGGTTGCTAGCAAACAAACCATCCACACATGAATGCCTTATGCAATCTTTATGCATCACAGACAAGCACAAACCTCGTGTAGTTGATCTGATTTCCTGCAAACTCTCTAAAGACTTGCAACTCCAACAATAGGATGGGAGAAAGCCAGCAAAAACGGCATAGACCAAAGTTCACATAAACATGCCAGGAGCACTGTTGCTTCCACAGTGAGAAAGCAGAGTGGTCACCAGGGAGAAAACATTTCCCGTGAAACTTGCTCAACTTTCACTTCCAAGCAAAAAGAGCCTAAAATGGAGCCTTTTCTGGAACAAGTTGGAACTGTGCCGAGGAAAAACTAGGATGCTGTGGAAAATGTATTTGGGATTTAAATGACCAAATCAATATGTCTCTTATAGGAATTCTCCATGTCAGTTTGTTATGGTCGAAGGCTTGGCTGTCATGGTGACCTTGAAAGTTAAATTAGAAACATAAACAAGCCACGTTAATTATCCTGTAACCTTAAATTCCTTACCATCTGGGAGGACTATGGGTACCTCTGGTGCTGCAGCATCTGCTGAGCGCAGCACTGATTCACTTGAGCGCGAAGATGACTCCCTCTTCCCTGCATGCCTTCTGGAGCTCTTCCTGTCACACATTAGCCTGGTAAAATCTCCCCCTGTACTTCTTCCTGCGCCTCTTCCTCACAGCCACTGACTCATGACCTATCCTCCACCTCTGAGTGTACTCGGGTCAGATCAGGACCCCACACATCTGCAAAAAGCAGTCAAGTATCCTTGCCGGCAGAATGTCTTCAGGCTTTTCAATGTCTGTCACTTTGCTGGAGACCAAGCTGAAAACGTAGCATCCACCTCAACTGTGCAGTCAAACACAGCACAGAGGGCAGTGCTGCTCCCGTTAACACTCACACAGATCAATTGGATCCTTGCTTGGTTTGTATCAATATTTATTCTGTACACAAAGCGCTCTTTGCTGTTCCCTCTCATGTCAACCACACACACATACACACATGTACACGCACAGTGGCTATATATTGATCTAAACAGGGGCATAATCACCAGGGGGAGGGGCATAAAACACTAGCTGGTATATTTATCCAACCCAGAGATGAAGTCCTTTGGAAAACTAGGCCTAAGTAAAGACCCTTGAGATGAACTGCACCGATCTAGATGCAAGTAAACTTCCCCTAATTAGCAGGACCAATCAGATGTCACATCTTTGATGAAAAACTTTTAGAGATGATCTGGGTGTTTTCAAAAACATACAAGTGGCGCTCTCAGGAGAGATGAGCAAAACAGGAACGCTCCAACACGTTCAAACTTTTTCTCCCAGCCCAAATGCACTAGAGTCTGTATAGTGCCAGAGCTGAATTGATCCTCCAAAATCAATCCTACATATCTCCCCTGGGCCTCACTGGCCCACTCTGACGCAAAAAACAGAGGGGTTATATTAGGGCGAGCTGACCGACATTCAGCCATGAAGCACGCAAAATCAGGTCTCAGTCGACACATGGCCTTGTTCAGATGGCATTCTTATGCATCATGTGGTGCATAAGAAAATAGGGGCAAACAGTGTGAAAGCTAGAAATGTGTTTGCAAGCCTTAATAGGTGAGAAATCAATTTATTTCAGCTAAATATGGCCAAGGGATATTTACTAGCAATACCACCAATGGAAAATTGGTTCATAATCTGTCCTGACCAACCAGTTTAGATACAGAGGAGCAGATTCACTGACTCAATAGCCGTTTAACACTTTCATGTGCCATTTATGTCTACTAGTCTACAAATAGTGGACAAGTAATGTGCCCAAATCCATCAGTTTCATTGTGTGGTTATAACAATTGTTCATTGCCAAAGCTGGAAGACAGCAATGCCTGAAATTCACTTTTCAAAATGAGTGGGGTTACCCCCCCTCCCCATACCTGTTTTGCATAAGGAAGTTTGCTGTGACCTCGATTTTATGCCGTCTTTTCATAATAGAATTTGTTGTTCACTAAAACAGTTTCATGTCGCTCACCATATCCTCTCTTAGTGACCATCTCTTTAAGCTGCATCAGTGTTTTTCTCTAATTTTTGGTGGCTCTCTTTTTGCTTACTTTCATTTTAATGGGATGGCATGACAAACCATGGATTCGAACAGTTGAACAGTGTCCTGTTAAATAAGTTTTAATATGCACAACTTCTGCTATATTATATACATTTATTGTATTTACATAACTTTGCACACCATTTTCTTTAAACTATTAACCATTTCAAGTTACGTTTTGGTGCAGAATCATATTCTAGTTAACTAGTTTTTGAATATCTGGTTAGTTGTGGTTTACACATCCATTTATCTGCTACAACAGAAGAATCGCCCTGTTTTAGATAAAAGAAAAACATATCTTGCACAGTAATAAAGATGTGCCTTGGAAATGCCTGTTTTCATAAATGGTTTGCATTGTCACCAGAAACATAAAAAGGTGAAATGTGTAGCTTTACTCTTCAAAAATAATCAACATAGTGGGAAAAAACATTACCAGATGAAGTGCATGTTTACAAAATCTGGTCTTTACGAGGTCTTAACCCTTTTTAATGCCATATCATATTTAATACATACAGTTTCTGAGACCTTTGGTATTATTTCATGTAAAAACTTTGCTTTAAAACCCTATTATCAAATAAGTATGAAAACCCTATTATAAAGGGTTATGATACTTGTCATCTGCCCTCTGGTGGATATCTTTTGCACTACAATTATTTTGATAAATTACAATTACAAACAATAATAAATATACATAAATTATTTTGTTAATTGTTTTTTTACATTTTGTCAAAAGGGCCAGAGACTTCAGATATTTTTTTTTTAATTTTCTACCCATTTTTTCTTGGGTGGGGTTTTAAAGGGTTAAAATAATGTCTACATAAATGTGTGAATTACCAAAGAGGAAAATATGTAAAGGGGGCAAACGTTTTGATGAGTTTGGTGCCATGTTTTTGATAAAAACCAGTTATCTCATTTTAATTGTACAGATGTAAAGTTAGCTGAGTTATTGTGACCATCTTGCAGAGTATCAGCAGTAAAATCAAAACTAGGGTAAGCTGTTCATTTGATTAGTTGGCCATTTTCTCATCATCATGGATAACTTTTTTTTTTTTTTTTTTTTTAATGAAAGGGGATATTAGTGAATTAGAAGGAAAATGAGCCAATAATGATTGTTTTCCTTCTGACTATTCATTATTACCCGGCAGCCAAAAGGCATCAATATACAGATTTATAAATAAACAAATTAAACTAAATGAAAGCACAATCCTTCTCTGGTTAAACTCTGTCTCCTTGTGGTGACAATCTTTTGAGTTTAAACTACAAAATCCACCTTTACAGACCATTCTTCAATTCCTATCATTGCACAGTGAAAAAGACTATTCAGAGGTAGAAAACATTTTAGACAGCTGCAGATCTCCCTGAGGAGTACGTGTCTAAGCAGGTTTACCTCAAGGCCAGACTGTGCAATGCTTAGAGAAACTGCAAAAAATCTGAGCTACATGTCAGACCTTCTGGCACTCACGTGGAAACCCAAGTCAAACAATGCCATGACTTGATGTTAATGACAAGCCTGGTGTGTTTGCAGTTTCTTGTTCATGGAACACAACACGTGTGCGCTAGGCCAAAGCAGATCAATCATTTACATTTCTGTTGTTGTGTGCTGGAATTTTTCAGTTCAAATTTAGCATTTATGTTGGGAGTTTAATGCCAAGTTTTTTAACACATACTTGCACTACAAAAAAAAAAAAAAATCATTTATTTTTTATCTCTCTCACTTATATTCACAATTTTGTCAGCTGTCCCATAAATAAATTCGCAACGTCAACTTAGTCGAATTATTATAGCAATACTCTGATCCATGGTCCATCTTCTGTGAGCTTATTTCAGGGAGGGGTTACAATTAACCAATTTGTTTATTTACTGAATTAGGTTTGTTGCAAAGGTTTGTCACATTTATAGTCTAGTTTCTTTTTTCTTTTTGAAGGGTTGAAAAAGTTGCTAAATGTAGTTGATAACAGTGTAACCCAATAAGTGTCCTTCAGATTGTGCATTCAAATAGGGTCAAAGTGTGTGTGAATGTGAGACAGTTGTTATACACTTGTAGATTTCACCATTTTGGATACTAAAAGATAATACATAGAAGAAAATACAAAAGCTGGAAACCAAATATATTTGGATAAAAAAATTAACATACCTGGATGGCCCACCAGAGTATTAACATTGTGTGAAATACACTTACGCATCTACATTACTTATTAAGATAGGAATACTTCTAATTTACTAATTTAATCATTGTTTACTCTGAACAGGACCTTATTTGGGTTACAGTAATCTAAAGTTGCTCTTCACAACATAGCATAAGTTAAAGGATTTGCATTATTACGTTTAATCATTTTTAAAGCTAAGCTGACATTAATGGCTTTAATGGAGAACTTATGGCACATCTGTTTTAACAGCTTTTTAAACCAACGTACCAACAGTGAATGGCAATAGCCAGTATCGTGTTTCATTTCAATACATCAAATGGATCTTAAAATACATTAGTCTCTGGGGAAAACCTCCTGTGGACAGAATACCCTTGGGGCCTTTTAACACTGGCCAAGAATCCCAGTTACACTAACATTTGGCTTTTTTGTAAAGAAGTTTAACGCATAAAGTCTGCGGTATTTATCAACTCTGGTTCCTATTGGCATTGATAGGAATACAACATTCATCAGATCTAATTTTCACTGAATGTGCTACACAGGGAAATACTGTTTAATGGAGCATCTTGAGCCATTTTTGTGAGCACATTATACACTAGTATTATAAGCATCAGTGCAAATACTGGTTGTGAAATACTATACCTTCACATTCAATCTGAAGGTCCCCACCACCACCAAATTCACAGCTTTTGAACAAAAATATAGTTTTTATAAATGTTGCCAAAGCTTTACTAGCTTGTCTGAGATGGCTGACTGGCATAAACTGTATGGTCCACTGATAATCAGTGCAGACTTATAACAAAGCCCCTTTAAATAGAGACAGGAAGTGATGAGCGATCAAACAAAAACCTGGCCACTACACAAACCAACTGCACAAAAAGTTGGGGCAGGACAGGAACAACACAGATATTTATAGACACAGACTTGCACTTGGACAGAAAGCCACTTCACTGTATTGTCAAATTCAAAACACATGATTCCGTGCATGACATAACTGCTTCCAAGCAAGGTCTTGCACAGATGTTTGAGTAAATTGTGTAGGTAAAGAAATCTTAAATGCAATCAAATGTTTGTTTTACAAGAAAAAGAACAAAAACAATACAGAAAAAGCATGTTTCTTTGAAAGGTTCATTGTTATGGTTGCATAGTTTAAGACTGATCATGTTTTGCAGCATAGTGTACTAGCAGCAACTTCCACTGTAACTGAAAAAAATGCCTCCTTTTTGTCTAATAAATACACAAATTGAAAGAAAGACAAATAAAAGTCACTTTGTATACTTTTTTATACAAGGACTTATGCATGCACATGTACTCACTGGCCATAAATAACCAGAAACACAGATCACTCGACCAAAACCATTAGTCACCAAACTCTGGTTCAAGAAATGAATTTACAAAACAAAACTTATCATGGAAAAACACCTTTGCTATCTGTTAAAAGTAAGAGTTGCAGATCAGTCTGACTGGCTACATCTGTGGGATACAGAGTGAACTACAGCTCCACCCATAGCTCATGCTTCTGTCCAGCTCCAAAAAGAAAACTCACTCAAGCTGCAAGCCTTTAGCTCCTCCTGTGGTTGGTGATGTCCGTCTTCCCCTCTGCTTATGTCCCCTTGGCAGTGTCCAGCTCGGTGAAACAACCTTCCTGCCAGCTTGTGAATAACAGACATCATACAAAGCTGGAGGAAGCTTGCTAACAGCCTCAGTAATGTTTCAACACTGCAATAAGTCTAGCCCTTTAAACAAGTGGGAAATCCACAAAAATTTTGTATCAACAGCGCCACTTCAAGGCCCAAACTTCCAGCTACCTGGCCTAACTGTTTAGTTTGTAAAGCAAAAGAGGAGATGGCCAACTGTGCAGTGCCTGGGCCGGACCTTCGTTGCTCCTTCACTTCCTGCTTCAGTTCACAGAGTTTGTCCGCCCTGCTTCTTCCTGTGGGCCAGAAAATAGCTCTGTATAACCAGGGTATGCAGCTCTCCACTTGTGTTCTCCCGTATGGAAAGTCCTTTGGCAACAGACGCTGTGCACCTGAACCAGCTTTCAACACTCTTACCATTTTACATAGAAACCAAAATGGGCTGCCATGTTGCCCTTAATCTCAAGCTGTTCTGTGGAAAATTACACTCCTGGGTGTGGGCTCTGGACCACTGGTCAGCACCTGTCTCTGAAGATCACAGTAAGCCCACAGTGATCAGGCTGATAAGAATGTAAAGCATGACACGTGAACAAACCTAACAGCACTGCCTCCTCTGTCTCTTTAGAGAAAAATAAGAGAAAAAAAAGAAAAATGCATAATTTCCACGACTTCCGAAGTATTAAATGAAAATCCAATTGTAATCCACAACATCTAAGAATAATGGCCTGGCTACAAGTGATGGGTTAATGTTGGACTAGAGGCCATTCTTTACACCTACTTTCTATCAGTAACAAGGAGCTGATGTTCATTTCACAGCTACCTGTTCAGACTTTGCACACTCGGGCGTTATTCACAGTGATATGAATAAAGACACGAGATGGTGTCCTCCCAAGTGTTCTCTAGGGCTAGTAAAGTTGACAATATAACAAAAACTAAATCAAGAAACAGTTGACGCCCCCACCACCACTCATGTGTTTGTTTGGCATTTATTTGAATTGCTTGCTCAAATATGTATTCTTTCAAAACCCAGTTGTGATTAAATATAATGTAATTTTACTTTCCAGGAAAAACTTTTTAAGGGCATACAACAGAATTGTTGTAGATCAAAGTATCCCCCTTCCTCTGCACACCATTGAGACACACACATGCACACACACACACCAGTGTCCTTGTTCTAAATGCTGCTAGTCACATGTTCCAAGACACTGTTGAACAATCCCAAGTTTCTGCCTGGAGAAGATCACCCTTGTGCATCATATGACCCCATCCTGGTTGCTTGTTCTTCCACTGATAACAACAAACTTGTCTTTTTTTTCTGTCAAGAACAATCTTGAAGCCACACTGCATCGATTCAACTCATTACTAAATGCAAGCAAATATGTGCATCTCTCCATAATTGCTTCATGTCTGTAATAATGGAGTTGTAGATTATCCTGTAATAATTTGGTTGTTAGAAATTGTATAGGAATAGAACTACACACATATGTACTATGTTTTCAATATTACTGCAACCTTCCATAACCTTGTGAGAGTACAGAGAAAAAAAACATCTGCAACAGATGAACCACGAGAAAACCTATGACTGTTGTATAAGGCTAGCTGCTGTCATCCTCAATGGTACCTCTTAATATAACCTGGGGCTTTATATCACGAGCTTTTTCACAGGATGAGAATGAATCACATCTGCTGCGGCTCGGTTGATAGGAGCGTAGTCTGACCATCTGGCCAGTGTATGAGTGGATGTGAATTAAAGTTGTCAAATAAGTTAAACTTTAAGCTAAGGTCAATTCCACCTTACGATAAATACAGGGTTTTTAAGATCGTGTAAAATTGGTCATTTTAAGTGGGTTCTTTGGGTCTTGAAACACTGTACTTGCACGGCAAGATGTTGCCATAATGGGAAACAGGAAATTCCTACAGCAGAACGATCAGGCGGCATGATACAACTAGCTGTTGCAAGTACGGATTGACAGGACTCACCACTTTCCATTTCATTGCCCTTCTTTGCGGTGGGCGTGTTGCCCATGATGGCAGACTGATGGTGGAGTCCCTGGGCGGCACGGAATAAGTTTTCCTTCACAAGTCGTTGTGTGATCCTACAACGCTAACGCAGACGCTAAATTCAATAGAGCTGACAGCTAACTACTAGCTAACAGTTATCATTATTGGCAAACAAAAGCAATAAATATGCGCCAATACTTTTCAGCTGCAAATCTGGTAAACTCCAACCAAGTGAGTGTATCCAAGTCTGCAGCTGACAGTCTAGCACTGACGCTCTGTTAGCTTGACTAGCACGTTAGCCAGCAGAGATAGACAGCGATGATCAGCTTGCTAACGGTAGCTCTTCAATTTCCAAGCAAGTACCAACAATTCCTGATGTCATTCAACTGTCCTTTATTTCCATGGACAGTGATGTTTTTCCCAAAATCCAGTTCAGACAGATCGTCGAAAGATGTTTCCGTGTCTCCAACTGGCAAGCTAACATTAGCTCCCAGCGTCCCTTGCTATCAAATTCTGGCCTGAACTAACCAGGTGCTATCTCTGTGTTGGCAGGCCTTGTCAGTTGGAGCCTGGATAACAAAAAAATGTATCCAGCTAACTCTTTATTCCGCTATCGGTCATTCAAGTTGATACATCTCCAATCGTTTATAAACCAGCCGTCAGCTGAAATGGTTTCCTGGGACCGACCACCTGATAGTCGATTCTTCAGATCAACAGACCCCTTCCATTAATCTCTAGACCGCAAGGGAAACTCCAGTCGTCCATCCATCAGGTTCCTCCTCTTCCTGTTTCTGATTGGCTCCCTAGACAAATACTTACTTGACAGTTACCGTACATCACCGTACATCAAATCCTGATTGGCTAAGTGTGAACGCATCCAATCATCGCATTAATACAAACCGTCTGTCAAACGGCTTTATACCGCCTCCCGAACTTGCTAGCAGCCAATACGCCCATAACTATAACCGTATTTTCATTTTGCTGTAAACCATCAAGTATAACACTTTATTTCGTAAGGAACAAAAACACAATACAACACAATGATCTTCAAATCCTCATTTTATCTGCAGTGCAGTTTTCATTTGTAGAGCAAAGTCTTTCTTTTTACCAGACTGATCTGTGATTGGACGTGACGTTAATGCAGGCTATTTTTAGTCAAATGTGAAAATATGAAGATATTCTCACACTGATATTTGTGTTACACAGTTCATACTTCTACTTAATCTATGGGGAAAATTGTTCATATCTGCTACAAAAAACCAGATACAGTAGAAATAAAAAAACAAAAACACAGGTAGATTACAAATACAAATGTTTTTATTAGTGAAACAAAACTGCAATAGGAAAACACACACACACACAAAGCAATTTAGCCCTACAAAACCCATAAAAAAATCCACAACCTAATTGAGACAAGGTATAAGTGCAATTTTAACAAAAATATAGTGGCAGATGAACAAATGTCTGTACAGCAACATACTGTAATTTATTTGCCTATTGCTCCAGTGCTGAAATCCTCTTAAGAATTTTCCAATCTGTCCAAGAACAAAAGAAAAGTTGTACAACCACCTTTTGTTGGGTTTCAGCTTAGTTATTTTATAGCTGCTTTTTCACATTTCAATATTGCTTTTAACATCAAGGTACCAACTATCCATCTATATAGTCATTTCAATAATTCACAATCTCCTTGGAAAAAACGGTCACTGCAGCCCAAAGTGGAGCTCATTTCTGGGGTGTTTGAGGGGAGAAAAAAACAAGCAGTAAGGCAGGGAGGTCTGTACATCATCTCATCCATACCAGAATGTCCATAGGCATTCTTCAAAAATATGGTGTTGCGCTGTGAGTAACCACCTTTTGGAGAGGGGGCACCTCTATAAGCAGTCCATAGAGTTGTCAGGTAGTATCCCCAATGGTGGGGCCTTGCCTGGCAGACAGGATGGTGGAAGCATGGAGTTTGATGAAGGATCCACATTTTCAGAATCCTCCATTCTCTCTGCACTGCCTTCCCAGTTTATATGGAATCTGGTAACACGTGGGTTTGATGCAAGAATATTTCTCTGGAGCTGAAAAGGGAACATATAAACAGCCAATGAGACAGGAGCTCTCAATGTTCTATACTGAAAGGCTAATCATTCAGCAATTCAGACAGATTGCCTGAACTAAAACAAAAAATACTTCCATTATTTCTATAAAATAATGTGGTGTCGTAGTGTATCTGATAACATTTTAGAAACTCATCAACCACTTAAGTCACGTTATGCTGTAGTGTAGTTATATTGCACAGTGTAATTTCATGTTATAGCTAAATTAACTGTAATAGTTATTTTACTAATTATGGAGCGCTACATTAACATTTTACAACCTTTTTTATTGGTGTAAATGTACCATAATGTGCGAATTTCCAAAACAAACAAAAAAATAAATAAAACTTGTATTTTATGTACATTTTAAATGTGATTTCAAGCCAAGAAAAGTAATAAGCTACAAATGTGCATTTCTTCACACCTGAGTGAAATGTTTCATTCCACATGTCAGATACCTAAAAAATGTCACACCAACAATCAAAATCCTTTGGCATTACAGCAGAACTCACAGTGGCTTATTGCAGAAGTTTTAGACCTTGGCTTTCCTCAATGGACCAAATCCATTCATCTGTGTAAAGCCTTTTCTTACAGTGTGCACATTCACACTAATGATTAACAACCAGCTGATCTGTATTATGTAATCAATAAGAGAAACACAAGGGAGTGCTAGTACAAGTGAAACTCAAAAAAATAGTATATTGCACAAAACTTAATTTATTTTAGTCATTCAAGTAAAAAAAAAAAAACAAAAAAAAAAAGGTAAACTAATTTTATATATACATACACACACACACACACATATATATATATATATATATATATATATATATATATATATATATATATACACACACACACACACACACATATATATGTACATATATATGTGTGTGTGTGTACCTCAGGGGTCTCCAACCTGTGACTCTGGTGCCGCAAGTGGCTCTCTGGACCTTCCACAATGCCTCAAAATATGTGGCTAAAATGTTTTTTAAATATATCTTTCTTGTCATTAGGTTGGAAGCCAGGGACTTTTTTTTTTTTTTTTTTTACATCATTTTCCACAAATATCTACATTCCTTAGAAGAATGTTTATCCTCTTTTTATAAAGGTTTTATGTTTTTCTTTATTTTAAAACCTTAAAATGGAAATAAAAATGTGGTTCTTCAAAAATAACAAATATCCTATGGTGGCTCTTCATTAAAAATATATATTAACTTGCCTTTTTTAAAAGTCTTGTAACATTTGCGTCTCTAAAGTAGTTTTATTTAGCTGGCTGAGGGAAAAATGGCTCTTTGGATTGGAAAGGTTGCAGTCCCCTGCACTAAACACATAAACTGATTTAGCAGCAGTTTTCTATCTAAACAGCAACAGATAAAATATTTCTTTATATATATTTATAAAATCAAATAAAATCAAATATTCATGATAAAGAAGGATGAAATGTTCAGGATTTACTAACTAAAAGGTAAAAAGTCAGCAGAATGAATTTAAAGCTGTGAAGCTGCTTCCTTCTAAACACAGAAGGAACAATATGTGATGAATATCAGCATCAGGTGAACAGACAGAAAGCAGGATTAGAATCTCACAGCTTCTAGATGGTGGGGAGAAAGAAATATTCAATATATGCACAATAACTTCCATCCATGCACCTTCAGTGCTTCATTATCCAGATTTTTGGCCTATAAATTCTCTACCCTTTCATTTTTAGCTTGACTTAACCTGAAGCCTCTGCTACCAGGAGTTAAGGGGTTACCGTCTCGTTTCCGGGTGTAGCGTCAGGTCTGTAGATGTAACTAAATATGTGTGGTATCCACAGAAAGTCCAGAGTTTCAGCTACCAGCTCAGCAAAACCATTTCTATGACCGACACACACAGTTAAGACAACAAATAATTCAAAGACCAGCTACATAAAGTCCGAAAAATATGTAAACACAGATGATGTCTTCCCGTGTCCACCCAACGGCATGAACACGGACAAACGACTCCTCTACTGAAAGCTCACATCTCACAGATTCCACAGCTGGAAGTTTGATCTCGCTATGACCAAGATTCACCGAACCAGAGGCAGAAGAAGACCTGACTTAAGCTTTACGTTTTTAAAAATCAGAAAGCATGTCTTACCTTTGCTAACTTGCCAAAATTAAAAGTGCATTTATTAAAAAATAAATAAAAAATAAATTAAAGGTTTCTCATTGCCTTTTGGGAGCAGTTTCCTGTCCAAAAATCACTTTGTTCTGCCATCTGCATGAGTTTAGTGAAAGAGAAACGTCGGTTCTTCATCTTTCTTAAGTTCCAGACAGAAAACGTCTCTTCATTTTAATAAACCCGCTCTCTTCTGATTACATCAGAATCCTGCTGCAGCAGGGAAGGGACACATGGACGCCATGTTTTTGTCATCAAAGCCAGCGGCCAGAAAAGAAACAAAACAAAACCGAGCGATTAAAAAAATTAACGCGTTAATTAACCGTTGCGTTAACGCGCGATTAACGCGTTAACATGCCCAGCACTAATTTTATTGCATACTGGGATTTTAATCCTTGGTGACATTTGATTTAAACATATTAAATCCTGTATTAATGATTTAATTTCCATTAAAAATATATCTTAACTGTGTGTAGCAATATTAAATAACCCTTGTGGACTGAAATAGGAAAACCAAAATTATACAAAAGTGCTACACAACAGTGACATGCGGTGAAGTTTATGGTTGGTGAGGCACTGATTTACAATTGTAAGAACTGAAAAGAGCCTTTTATTTCAATATTCATTCAACAGCATGCAACTGGTAATGCTTCATATCCTATCAACATTCCTCTTTCAATTGCATTCACACACCCACTGTTACTGTTACTAACAGTGAGAAAAGTAGCTACTGGCTGTCCTAAATGACATCATCTAATGGGCATAATAGCCTGGTACATGGAGGCTGCTGTGGAGAGGAATGTCATGGGAAAGGCAAAAATGGACGAAAAGACAAGCTAAAAATTTTTAAAAAGGCAAAACTAATAAAAATAAAACAAATTCTTTGGTTAATAATTTCTTTCATTCTAGTTTAATTTTATTAAGTGTAGGTTGTTTTCTAATTAGGAGGCTGCAACATTTCACAACACTTGTTTTCCTCCACACTCTTCATTAATAGACATTAATATCTGACGGTAAGCCAGCACGAAATCATCCTGCACCAGCTTTGAACGTTTCATTTTCAGCCTGGTCATAAAACAGGTGATCATCTCCTGCTCTGAATGCAGCTACTGCTGCTGCCAGAAGCCTCTTCTGATTGCTTTTGGACAGGGGAGGGGCCTGCGCAGCAGCACCCACTCCTCATTGAAAAGAATAAACTACTTTCATATACGTCAGTCTACAAAAGTCTCCAATACTGAAAAAGTGGCTTTAAAAAAACAAACAAACAAGCAGGTCACTAAGTTGGCAACACACACACCGTGTTGGTGTGTGAGTGCGCCCCCTTGAGGTGAGGCAGAGTACTGCTGCCTCACCTGCTGACTTTTCTCTGCACTTTATTGTACGATAAACGGGAATATTTTTCTCACAAATACATTAAATACATTACACAGACTGTAGAGTCATGGTGTATAACAAATATTTCTGTAAAGTTCATACTGGCAATATGCTGAGGAACAGAAAACGGCACGTGTCATTCAACCCAGTTTGTATTGGATGGTACAGCCAGAGCTGAGGCACAGCTCGCCCGTGCCTCCACCGGGGTTTCTGCACTGGATTTGATCGGGAAATACTCAAATTTGGCAATTTTTACTTAATAAACTGTCAAAAACGTGTTAGAGTCATTCTGAAAATGCATTTTTAACACAGATCAGTGGAAAATATTAATATTTATTGTATGTTTTTTTCTTTAACATGACAGGTGAGGCACTGCCTCACCTGCCACCCCTGACCGCACGTCACTGCTACACAAACATGATCCACATGATAGATTCATCACACCTGCAACCTTCTCACTAAATTCAATGTTTGACATGCAAAGAAGCACCTGGATAAGCGAGCCTTGTTTTGGAAACAAGTGCTGTGGACAGCCTTCACATGGGGCTCTCTGCCTACAGACACAAAGTGTACGTTTGGAGAAGTAGGAGAGGCTGGCCACTACATAAGGTTAGTGTTGACTTGGTGAACTTTTGCTCATCACTTAGCGTACCTTTACTGTTATTTATATATTTAAAAAAATAATTAAAAAAGTGTATTAGCTCATTGACATTTCAATAAAAAAAACATGGTATTTTTATTTATTTATGCTGTATTTGGTCTATTTACCTCCCTCACTAAAAAAAATAAAAAATAAATAAAAAGCAAATGCAGGATGCATTTTAAATAACCCAGTAATACTCAAAATCTTTCACACAACAACTATCCACAAAATTAATAAGTACCTTGTAATACAAAGAATTACCAGTTATGATGACATAGGAAATCAATTATTAAGAAATCAACCAGCAAGTAGTCTGACCTGTGTGTAGTCTGGCTTGATAGGAGGGTTTTCGCGGAGTTCTGGGTCTGTGTACTCGTTGTTCACATAATAACCAATGCGGATAAACTCTTGGCCACGGTAAGTGCAGGTAATCAGCACCACAGTTACACCAACAGCATCACTTTCAGGAATTAATCCAGTGTTTGGGGCATCAGCCTGTTAAAAGAAAAAAATACATTTTAAAAGCAAAATACCTTATCTGTGGCACTCAGTAACTGTGGAGTTTACTTTTTTTTTTAAACCAAAGCAGGTTTAGAGTCAGAGCCCAACTTAAAAGTTCTTTCCATTTAGCCCAGGGATCCCCAACTCCAGTCCTCAAGGCCCACTGTCCTGCAGACTTGATGTTTCCCTGGTGCAACACACCTGACTTAAATTAATGGCTCAATTGCAGATTTGTGTAGACATTATCATGTTGCAGCAGGAAAACATCTAATACTTGCAAGACAGTGGGGCTTGAAGTAGGCCTGTCGCGATAAGCAATAACTCAATTAATTGAACGATAAGAAAATAAGAGCACGATAAGTTTGCCGGCCGCGATAATTTTTTTTCGTCCCCCCTTTACCATAGACTGTGTATGACAATAGGTTTCACTATGGAGTATTTCGACTAAACGCTCTGGTTTCTTGCGGAGTGATCTCTCTGGTGTCATACTTGACAGCAGCATGTTGCAGCACGAGCCGGTAAGCCGCATTTGTTTTGCACGGCTGCCAACACGCAATGGCCGTGAGACTTGCGTATTTAAGTGGCTTCTCACGCTCTCGCGCTAAACCTCCGATTCTCATGCTGAAATATGTAAATAATAGATGCAAGCATCTCCTCTTTTATTGTTTCGCTGCTTCCCACATGTAAGCAGAACACACACATTCTAGCTTACGACGTCAGTACAAAGCCCCCACTTCCTGGTCTACCGTAATAACCCCTGTAATCCGCAGGCACATTACGCAAATAGAATCAGCCTATATACTAGCGTATATGACAAAATACACATTAAGAGCAATGCCGGCTAATCGAGAGGTTTGGGAGGATTCCCAGTGGGCCGCATAACTTTTGGGCCGGTGTCCCGGCGTATGTGAATGTGGTATCCCAGCTAACTGCTGGGTTGTAGTTACTTATAAGGCCAACAGAGGGCAGAATGACTTTGTTTCACAAGCAGTAGATTTTGAAGAGCAGAAGAAGAACACGGGTTTTTGTTCGATGTAAAGTGCTGAAGTTTGGTTCGTCATTAAAACCGGCATGCTTGTCTACTTGTCTGGAGTTTATTTGAAGATGCAACAGTGAAAAAGGCGCTTTTATTTATTTAGTTTATTGACCTTTGAAAATGTGTACTTGCATTATTACGGCATATGTCACTATATTAGTTGAGAATGGTCTCAAAATGACACATTAGCGCTCTGCGCAATATTATCGTTTATCGCGATAATTTCTGAGAAAATTTATCGTACAGCTAAATTTGTTATCGTGACAGGCCTAGCTTGAAGACCAGAGGCCTGTACGGCGAAGCATGATTAACATACGCTGGATATCTCTGTTACCTGGGTTGACTTTACTAGACATTCAGGATCTGGATAAGTGGTACGACGAAGCTGATAATCAACTTAGTAATTCAACCCAGGGTTTTCCAATCTTGATCAGTGCGCACTCACATAAAAGGGGTGGCGTTTTCAGGGTCTGACCAATCGCAGACATAGAGCAGCATACTTTACCATGGAGGAGCAGACAAATATTCTTCATAAATACGAAGAATCTGAACAGGTCATTCAGGCTAAAAGAAACACTGTTGCTGTAGCAAAAGCCAGGAAGGAATGATGGAAGAAAAGGGCCAACTCTGTTAATGTGTAAATTAGTTAAATTATACAATATTAGTTGGACAATATGAACGGACAGCACACTGATCACCCAATTTCACTTTATTACGGCGCAGAGGTTTCGGACAGAGCACTCTCTTACTTTTTTTTTTTAGTTTATTACATCCACCAAGTTGGAGGTTATGTTTTATAGGGTGTACGTCTGTTAGCAACATAACTCAAAAACTTACGGACAGATTTTGGTTAAATCTTCAGGAAATGTCAGAAATGGAATACAGCAACAAGTGATAACATTTTAAGGGTGATCCAGATCCAAGAAATTTTTTAAAAGATTCTTATGGAGAGATAGGGATAATTTTGTCATTAGAGCTTCTAAATTAAAAAATAATGGCCACAATCAGTGGCAAAAAAAATTAATTAAAATGGCTTGGCAGAGGTCTGCGCTCCGAGTGCTTCTAGTTTCCAGTGAGTTCTATAGAGGCTCAGCACCCCTGTGTGAGCATGTTTGTGTTAATTCCTCACTGTGATGGCATGAGTAATTGTGCTTTCCATAAATTTATGGTTCTGCAGTTATGCCATGTGTGACCATTATTATTAACAACAAGATTTCAGATGCAACCCTAGTGGAGCTAAACAAACAAAGCGATCAGTGACAGTGAAATTTCTTCATCAAAAGGATGCATCTATCCCTAACAACGCTTTCTCTCCTAAGCACTCTTCTCACAATCTGCAAACCAACGTCGAGGGTAGGCCATTTTCCAAGAAAACTGACTGGTCAGGAGGTGGTGCCTTTATACGAAATCTCTTTTCCAGAACATAAGCTGGAGCAGGTTAGTCATTTAGTGTAATTTACCATGTTAACATACCCAGCTAAGAAATAAACTAGCTTCGTAGAACAGAAAACACAGGGTTAACCCTGAAGTCACCTCCATAAGAGACAATCCAGCTTCGTTGTGTAGGCCTCAGGGTTGGGGAACACTGGCTTAGACCACCAAACCATGGGTGCAGTACCGAAAACCTGGTGCTACACAAGCACCCAGCCTTTGCTGGGCCAAAGTTATGGAAACCAACCAAGCCAACTAAAATATTGTGACCACCACGTTTCAAAATCCTGAACCAGTGGGCCATTTATTCTGCTTGATTAAATCAGAAAAGGTTCAAAATGGACAGGAAGCCGACCTGAGGTAGGAAGAGTGTTCTCTCATTTTCCTGCTGATTGATATTTTACTTTTCCAGTCAGATCTATGACTGCTGTCCAATGTGCCATGTAGAAAGGCATTCACATTCATTTGCACCTGAAGATTTAAACAGTGTTTGCAGCTATAGTTATCAACACTGTCACCTGTGTTAATGTAGTTAACTGGTGTTTACAGATCTCATTGAAGGCAGCGTTTATCAGTATCATTAACACTGGCATGTGTTTAGAAAGACAAGGGAGCAATGCAGAGAGAATTCACAAACACCAACTGTAGTTTAAGCAAAGTTTAAAAACTAAACTGGTAATATGAAGATATTAAGACTGTGGTTTGTGCTGTACTGTGGTCATCTATTGAAAGTCAGACTAATACTCTAGAGTGCCTCAAACACATACTGGAAAAAACATTTAAGGTTATTTAAAATATGTGGCTCTGATGTTATTGTGAAGCACTTTTGTCAACTGCTGTTGTTTTAAATGTGTTATATAAATAAATTTGACCTTAAAAGGGATGTTTTTAAGTTTTCTGCAACCAGACTCACCTGAAATACAAACATATGTCTCCCGGCAGGGACTGGGCCCACCAGTACTGAATCGAGGATTTGGTCATATTCCTCGCTTTCTGCTGAGCCAACGTAGATGATCTTCCATTCCAGGTCTATAAACAAAAGATGTACAGTTATAGACTGAAGAAAGCTTTTCATACACAGGGACTATTTCCTCAGTTTCAAATCTACTAATTATCAAATGTTGGTAAAACATATTTTGCTATAACAGTTTATTACAATACAAACTGACGTAGTACTACATACTTTGAGATAAAAGAAGAGTTATCAAACAAATTTAATAGCAAAGTCTTACTGTTTGTACACTGAACGATTAAATTATGCCCACGACATGGATTACAAGCTCCTATGTTACTTTAAGGTTGACTTTTGAATACCGTTTGCTCTCAATTAACTCCTTGGACGAAGTTAGGTAATATAGCTGATAATCTGTTAGCCGTTAGCAGTTTACAGACTAAACAGACTTGCTTTGGTGTCAGACGTAAAAAGCAATGGAGGCTACGATGTTTTGGTACCCACCTTCTGGAAGGTCCTCCATACACTCAAACGTTATTTCAAACTGAAAAGGGTTGCCAAAAGGACTGGGGTTATCTAGGACGGCCACATTTAACACCTGGACCTTCGCCATTGTTGCTGAAGCGGTAAAGGGTACGGGGAATAAAAAAGGAGCCAATTAGAAACAAACGATTAGTCCAGTTTGACGGGACTGCTTTACAAGCAACACTACGACACAAGCGTCGACACTATTTTTAGACACACACCCTTAATTCTATCCAACGTATGGCTTATATTTACGGTTACTATTGCATTACTCACTGCGTTAACGACACCTTTATTAGGTCTTAAAACAATTTGACAATACTTGCTCTCCCGCCGCTTTGACTGATCTACCCAGGTTTCACCGCGACTACGGCAAGCTGTACGCGAGGAGCAGTTTCCATTCAAGGACATGCAAAGTACCTCTACTGCCCCCTAGCTGCCAGATGTACCCACACCAGCTGCCCAGTGCTTTCAATTAAACCCGTTTTTTTCTAGACATGCCAAATTGTGATGATTAAAACATATTTTGTTTGAAATTGACAAATGTATATGCCATTTTAACAATTTATATGTTGCTGTTTTTTCCTTTCTTTCAATTATTAAATTCAGTGTTCACAATTATCTATACTTTGGACATTGGATGTTCATTAAAAGAGAGACGGTTACACTATTAATCTAGAGGAAAACATCAGGCTATCAGACGTCGGGATTAATAAAATGGCATTGTGCAACACTGAATATTGAATGATTGAATGAATGAATGCTTTTATCAAACATGTTCGAGTAACACTAAAGTAAACTGAAAACCAAACAAAACAGATGAAAATAGTCAAAACAAAAAACTAATAATATGAACCCAACATATCTGAAACAAATGTACGATGAAGCATAAGCTTATTTAAACCTACCCCTTCTCCACTACTTCATTAACAGTCTCCCCAAACATACATATTTACATAATACATATTCACAAAAAAATAGAAAATAAATAAATTAAATAAACAAATACATAAATCATGTATGCGAACACCTGATTGTTAAAGGCCTTCTTCCACCCTGTACTTTGTGAGAACTGTGTGTTTGTACTGCTTTTTAATAAACTGGGTCATGCTTGGACATTGCTGGAGAGCCACACCCAAACTGTTCCACAACCTCAATCCGCAAACAGAAACACAAAAACTTTGTAATGTCGCTGAAGTTTTACGTTGAACTCCCCCCTCAGATTATAACCCTCATCTCTGTTAAACAATTTCTGACTACTTCCAGGAAGTAGACTTGTGTATTGCTTTGTACATGATTAGTGCTGTTTGAAAATTAACCAGGACAGTGAATGTTAACATTTTTTATTTTAAGAATACTGAATTTGTGAGAGCTCTGTAACTGGTATTATGAATTATTTTTTAGCTCTTTTCTGTAGTATGGATAGTGATTGTATTCTACATTTGTAAGTATTGCCCCAAACCTTTGCACAGTAATGTACAATTGGTAAAATCAGCAAAAAGTAGAGAATATGCAGTGATTTGTGGTCCACAGTGTGTTTCTTATTGCTCAGAACATAAATGCTCCTTGCCTTGTACATGTTTGATATGAGACTTGCATTTTATTTTCATCATCTATTATTACCTAAAGAAACTTGTTTTTATATATTCTTTCAATGTACACCCCATCTACTTGTATGTACTTGTGTATTCTTTATTGCATTTGCCGAATAACATGAATTTACTTTTTTGTAAGTTGAATGACAATTTGTTTCTGTCAAACCACATTTTCAGTTTGCACATTTTAGTAGTAGTAGCAGTAGTACTAGTGTCATATGCAAAAAAGACTCATTTTAATATTTTTGAAACTATGCATGTCCTTTATATAAAGTATAAACACTTTTGGACCTAATACTGACCCCTGGGGATGCCACAAGCAATGCCCAAGCACAATGATATATATCCCCCAACTTCACAAATTGTTTTATATTGCTTAAATAACTTCTCACCCAGTGCAAATCTAACCCCCTGATCCCATACCGTTCAAGTTTATTGATTAAAATGTAATGACTGATTGTGATTAAAGCTTTTTCAAGATCTATGAATATACTGAATGCAGTTTGTGATCTACATTCCTGCAGCACAGTGATGCTGAACACACTGTGTAGCCAAAGTGGTTGAAAAAACAGTCAACACATACCAATTCTGACATTTTACAACCTTAGCCAAAGTCCAAACTTGAAACTCATTTAGATTCTGGGGGGACTAACGCCCACATTGATGATGGGAAAATTTACAACCGGGAGTGGAGAAATCCCAGTGAAGACATGGGACTTAGCACTTTTTTGAGTTGCAAATAGTTTAGGACTTAAGTTTATGTTTACTGTAATAATTGTAACCATAAAAATGATCAACTTACCAAAGTAGATCAAGCTGGAAACACCAATAAACCTGGAAACAAAATGACATAAACCTTTGATCATTTCATGCGTTGCAAGCATTTTGCTGCTGTTTTATTGAGGACAGTACACCACAAATACCACAGGCAGGGAGGAGATACAATAAACAAACAATATAGGGCCCCACCCCAGGGAAAATAGACTACAAGGGTATTTCACATTTTACCAAATCCAGTTCAATATAACAAGGCATCCTATAAAACTATCCCCCATAACAGCGCTCTACAGAACAAAAATTGTTAAAATACATTTCAGCTTTTCAAATAAAAGTGCTATGCAAGCTACATGCTTCAGACAAAGACAGGCTGTGTTTTCTTTTTCTTTTAATGAAATGCCCACATCAATTTACAGAGCAGACCAATAGCGAACAGAATGGCATTTACCCCAAGAGATGTTTTAAACTGTGTGCCCACAGACCAGAGTGCAAAGCTGAGCCAAGCTCAACAAGGAATTTGTTCTCCAGTGCACAAACACATGTCAACAAAATCATGCATCAGATACTACCCTGAGTAAATAAGGTGCAACTAATGGAAGACAGAGGTTGTCCCATGTAGTTGCATATTGTCATGCCTAATTAACTAAAATAGAGGTGTTTTATTTAAGAATTAATGTACAGTGACTGACAAGTCAAAGTAGGTTATTTTTCCTTTCATATTTGTAGTTTATGAATAGATTTAGATTATATTAAATCATCATAAACTCTCTTACGCTTATGCCATTAGTCATCAAATCAATTTTTTGTTTTGTTTAGCTTGTTTTTAACCTAATCTGCAACACCACGAGTCAGCCAGGAAATTAACATTCCCCAATACTACAGGCTATCAAATACTGGACAGAACACACAAAATTGCATGGGGCTCCTCCTCATGATGACTCAGTGCTTTAATCTAGGTTTTCCATACCAGTTGTACCTTGTTTTTCCAAAGCACCTTAGTACTCTCACACACTGTCCACATGAAAATCAAACCAGTACAGATTAAACCTGTAGCAGTCCACATTTTCTCTGTCCCTTTGAGTCTGAGAAGGAGAGATTAGGTGAGGATTAGAGCCCACAGGACCAGCTGGCCTCCAAATTCATCCTTAAAATATCTCAGGAATGTTGATATCCTTTCTTATGATGGAAAACACGAAACCTGATGGAGGCGCTGTTTAGTGCCACCACCACTATCAGCCAGGCAGGTTGCTAGGGCTGGGCAGGGGGTGCAGTCAGACATTATGCAGGTTGGAACAAGTGAGAGAAACCTGGCGTATTCAAATCAAGTTCAGTCCATATCAACTATCAGAAGCGGAGTATCCTGTGATTAATAGTTTAAAAGGAAATTATCAGTTTGTGTGTGTGTGTTTTTTTTTAAATCTAATGGCAACAGAAGAAGGATCTGCTCTGCTTCAGTAAACTGCTTTTCTCTTTGACTCTGTACAAAGGAGGATCTGTCCGCCGCGCTGCAGGTAGATAACTGCACAGGTAGTGTAATACGAAACTGAACCATGTGACCAATGGCGATCTGAACAGTTGAGGGGGGGCTGCTTTACATAAAATACCTAGTGATAGAGCAGCCGAGGATGTAGTCCAGCACTAAATCGCCCTTTCATGGACTGTAGAAGTATTTGCGACTCAACATGTTACCCGTTTACCTCACCGGGATTATATTTGTTGCAGTTTCATTTTTGACAAGGTGAGGCGGAAGCTGTTCAGACGAGAGGAATCAACCTGTTGGCGTGTTTCCCGGTTTGCTTTTGACCATCTGGAAGCAGCCGGATCAAAGGTATGTGTGGATTTGTGTGGCTGAAAATCCAACTTTTTAAAATCAAGTTTTTCTCTAATAATGTCGCTGATAATAGAGGGTAGCTTTAATGAAAGTTATTGTGATTGTAACACATGTTCTATTAATAGCGTGTTATTTTCGTGCAGTTTGAGCTTGTTTGGTGCTGATTCAACATCAGGCTGAATGTGACTCAGTTGTGGTGTCAGCCGCCTGGATCAGCCTCAGATTAGAGTGTCAATGTGGGCTCAAAAGGATATTTCTACCACATTACTGATTATTATGTCTTTCCACCTGTTCAAGGGAAGGCACTAAAAACTGACAATGTATGTTGGACCCTGTGAAATGGACCCAAGCTGACGTCCCCATGTCCCAGCCTGTCTTTATTTGGCTTGGCAGATCACGTGTAGAGATGGCAGAGTGTATGGGTCTGCTGGCTGTACCTGGATCTGTGGTTGGGAGTGTTTTACTGCTGATACTGAGCAGTTACCCTGTGTGGGGTGAGTTTGTTGCCATCTTCAACACTCCCACACAAATAAGCTAACCTTTTGACCACACCTTCACGCACACTCACCATTAAATCTTATAATGACGAAGAAAGAGTTCTTGGAAACACCAGAAAAGCTGGAATGTGCATTTGCTTGTCAGCACTTTGCAAGTACATTAGATCAAGAGAAGAATTAAATAGTGCTCAGCGAGTATGTGTTTGATTAATCATAATTGTGTATACTGGATAAAAAAAAAACAAAACAAAACATTGTACATTATATTCCACTTTTTCTATTGTGTGGCCACGGCTGTCCACTTCTCTAACTCCTTCTGTTTGTTATTAAGTTGTACTTTTGTCCTTGGCAAGTTTGCTCTTTGCTTAGTGAATGATTGACTCAAGAAGACATTGGGGGCGGGCTCTAGTTTTCTAAATAAACTAGTTTTTAAAGACCATCCTTTAGATGAAAAACACAAGGAAACAAAATGAGCAAAGTTGTTCCATTGTTTGAAGCAGTGTGGCGTTTGATTCAACATTCCTGAGTTTTTCCTCCTGCTTATTAGCTCTGTTGGTCAGGTAGTTACAATGAAACTTCATGATGAAACTGAGTGATCACATGGCTGGTCATGGATCAAATGGCTGGTATAACAGCACTGACTGGAGGAGTATCTGGAAAGCTTACAAGCAGCAGCTGCCTCGAAAGTGTACACGAGATTATAAGTAATTTCTGCTGTAGCTACTGCTGATTTCTTTATATCTGGCATGTATGCAGACAAAGACCAAATCATT
Source organism: Melanotaenia boesemani (assembly GCF_017639745.1). NCBI lineage: Eukaryota > Metazoa > Chordata > Actinopteri > Atheriniformes > Melanotaeniidae > Melanotaenia > Melanotaenia boesemani. The sequence continues at coordinate 27,619,512 of NC_055683.1, read as the reverse complement.
TTAACTCTTTACAAAATAATATTAAGCTTTTAAAGGTAGTTTTGTCTTTGGTCTTATGGGCATTAATCTTTTGGCTGTTGTACAGCACAGTCACTTCTCCATCTGGATTCAAAAACACACTTTGCTCTTTATTCAGCCACTAAATGTGATTTTAGAGGAACAGCTTGACATTTTCAGAAAGCTTATTTGCTTAGTTGTTGACGTAGATGAGAAGTTTAGCTACATGGTGAAGCTGGAGATAAGAGGAAATGTTTAAACAACACCAAACCACAATTTAAAGTAACAATTCACTGGTTGTTCACTGGGTAACCTTACCATAACCGGTCATTTAACTGGAAACAGGTCTAACCAACCCACTGCTTTTTACCTAAGATGTCAGACTTTTTATGTAAATTTAACTAGATTACTTACAAGTTTCCTTAGTCAATCAGTAAAAAAATGTAAAAGATGTCATATTATTATTTAACTAAGAATTTGTGATTAACTGACAATAAAAAGTGATGATCTCACTTTAATGTTTCTGCTCTTTTCACAGGGAATTCTACCATAATTAGAAATGATACCAATTCTAATAACACACACAATGTGAGTGAAACATTTTCATATTAAGGAATATTACACCCTAATATTTGACATTTGTCAGTGTTAACTATCCAATATTCTTACTGTTTTACCAGGGACCCAACATTGCAGCTATTGTGGCGCCCACAGTGACTCTGTGTGTGCTGGCCATAATCCTGGCTGTTCTCGGCTGGTTGTTCTGTGTGGTAAAAAAGAAAAGACAGACTGAAGGGACGTACAGACCAAGTGCTGAGGAACAGTCTGGTGCTCGCAGCGTGGTCACACCAGATGTGCTAAAGTTACCAAAGGAGGAGAGACTCATTTAGGATATTCGCTTCATGTCATGCTTGCGGGGGACACTGGATGCAAAAGCTTGGCATGGTGTGACGAAGCTGATGGAAGAGGAATGTCTTCAAGTTAGGCAGATGACTGAGAGAAAGTTTTGAAACTTGACATCATGACAGATATACCTACTACTCCATTTCAAGAACTATATAGTTCCTGCACAATGCTCTGAAGAGAGGCAAAGGATGGACCTACTGTGGAATTTAAAAACAATTAAACAAATCAAAGTCTGAATGTTAATCAAGCACATCTGATACATGAGCTGCAGTATTTTATAACTACTGACAATCTTTTTTATATATGTTTTTAATGTTTTCCTATTTTAGATTTGACAGTGTAGCATAGCTGTATTTTATCTGATTCAGTCTTTTATGAGTTCACAATTGCACTGTAAAATATTTGCTAATCTTTTACCTCAAACTTTTAGCCTTGTTTTTGCCATTTCAGTCTATTTCATTAGAAAAGGACAATGATGCGCAAAGTTTTTTTTTAATGTATGCAATCAAACAAATTATGATGTTTCAGGTGAGCTGTTTTGTTATAAAATGAGGTTTTACCTGGAAATTGTGCAAAGCAAAAAGCAATCAGTTGTTTACACTTTTAAGTATATTATAAGTCACATTATTATAAATGAGTTCAACCTTTGTAATACATTATTCATTATAATCAAGCACACACGTAGTGTTGCAACGTTTTTATTTATGCTTATGCAAATATATATATATATATTTTTTTTTTAATAATATTAGCATAATTCAACCTTTCAGTGGCATAACATCCCAGAAAAAGATGGATGACAAAGCTTGGGAAAAGGATTTTTAATTCCTCCTCCATTCAACCTGATAAGTGACCGAAAATGGATGGATGAATGCGGGGATAGCTTCCTCTTCTAATTCATTCCAGTACAGTGTTGCTGAGTAATAACCAAATGCAAAACAAGTCAAAATATGACGGGGTTTGATGCACACAAGCATTTAATGATTACCAATATGAATCATATCTTCACTGGAATTCCCTCATGGACAAATGCATTTGTACACTAAGTCTGAAGATGATAACACAACCATGCAGATAAGCATTCTTTGTAATCAGAGCCTGAAAAGTTCACCCTCAGGTACCTGACAAAGTCACCAACAGTACAGCCATTGTTTACGTATCTGAAGAAAAGAAGAAAAGAAAAAACTTTCCTAAAAAGGACAGAAACTTGTCTGGTTTCAGGCCTCTGTCTGCTCCATGACAATGTCTAAACAGATTATTCTGATATTGGACAGAGTCATCAAATTATGAAGACCAAATCAATCCTAGATTGTCCTAGATACTTCAGTATTTGACCATGTTAAGTCATTCCAGCTCACACACACATACACATCAATGATGTATGTAAAGCAGAGGTTCCATGTACAATGCAGACCTAAAATCAGAAACAATTTGGGGTTCAGAAACTTCCTCCTTAGGGTTGTATGTTCTTATTCTCAGAAGAAAAATTTATGCAAATAACCCATGATCATAGTCACGGTAATGTCTGCCTTAGTGTTATGACTAATGCCAGATAGCATTATTACTGAAGATGACTTGGACTTGCAATGGGATATTTATGCGTTACATACAGTAAGATGAAATATAAGAAGTCTCTCATGCTCAGAAACTGCTCAGACCTGGTTTTGGAAAAAAAAAAAAAAAATACATAGCTTAATCCAAGTGTCATTAAGTGTAAAGCTATTTAATAGAGATATTTGCATGTATCCCAATAATATGTTTTGTATCCTTTATCAGCAATTTGCAAGATAAACATAATGTAAAATGACATGCCACAAGATCTGCTGAGGTATCACCCAAAAGATTACAATCAATAAAAAGTCAGAGACATGAGAGAGGCCTTTCAATGTGATTTTAATCATTCTTTCAAGGCTTCACAGTTAAAATCACTTGCTTTTTAAATATGGCAAGGCAATGAAAGGACAGATGTAAGGATGCCAATAATCCAGTGCATTCACAACATACAAAACATTAACAAAAAAACTTCACTAGTACCAGTTAACATCAATGTCTAACACTAGAGCATCAGTGATCTAGATTGTGACAATTGTTCACTGTGGCAGACCATTCAGTTCAAGATGGAAAGGGATGAGGAGGATGGAGTAGGGGGATGGGTGAAGTGAAATGAGGTATGGCTGCTGTGAGCTTTTTATGCGACTTCCTCTTCGCCTTCTTCCTCAAACTCGCCTTCCTCTGCGGTGGCGTCCTGGTACTGCTGGTATTCAGACACCAGGTCGTTCATGTTGCTCTCTGCTTCGGTGAACTCCATTTCATCCATACCCTCACCTGTGTACCAGTGAAGGAAGGCCTTACGGCGGAACATGGCAGTGAACTGCTCAGAGATGCGCTTGAACAGCTCCTGGATGGCTGTGCTGTTGCCAATGAAAGTGGCAGCCATTTTGAGGCCACGTGGTGGGATGTCACAGACGGCGGTCTTCACATTGTTTGGGATCCATTCAACGAAGTAGCTGCTGTTCTTGTTCTGCACATTCAACATCTGCTCGTCCACCTCCTTCATGGACATACGCCCCCTAAAGACCGCAGCCACAGTGAGGTAGCGGCCGTGACGCGGGTCGCAGGCGGCCATCATGTTCTTGGCATCAAACATCTGCTGGGTGAGCTCGGGCACAGACAGCGAGCGATACTGCTGGCTGCCCCTGCTGGTGAGGGGAGCGAACCCTGGCATGAAGAAGTGCAGACGGGGGAATGGCACCATGTTCACAGCGAGTTTACGGAGATCAGCGTTGAGCTGGCCAGGGAAACGCAGGCAGGTGGTCACTCCACTCATGGTGGCGGACACTAAATGGTTGAGGTCTCCGTAGGTGGGGGTGGTGAGTTTAAGTGTGCGGAAGCAGATATCATAAAGAGCTTCATTGTCAATGCAGTAGGTTTCATCTGTGTTCTCCACCAGCTGGTGCACAGAGAGAGTGGCATTGTAGGGCTCCACCACGGTGTCAGACACTTTGGGAGAAGGCACCACGCTGAAGGTGTTCATGATGCGGTCGGGGTACTCCTCGCGAATCTTGCTTATGAGCAGGGTACCCATACCAGAGCCAGTGCCACCACCTAGGGAGTGAGTGAGCTGGAAACCCTGGAGACAATCACAGCTCTCAGCCTCTTTCCTCACTACATCCAGGACAGAGTCCACCAGCTCAGCGCCCTCAGTGTAGTGGCCCTTGGCCCAATTGTTTCCAGCCCCGCTCTGACCTGCAGTCAAGATTATCACAGTTTATTGATTTAATATGCAAAGACAGTACAGATTACTGCAATGAATTCTGATTTGAATACAAATTAGTGCATCTTTTTAAAATTCACACAACTTACCAAAGACAAAGTTGTCAGGTCTGAATATTTGTCCAAAAGGTCCTGACCTGACTGAATCCATAGTACCAGGCTCCAGATCAACCAGGACTGCACGGGGCACATATTTCCCACCTGCAGGAAGACAAAATCAGTGCTATTGTCTGGAAATATACACACAATTTCAAAACAATGGGAGAGCTCTGCATTTTACCACTGGATCTGGAGCCTACCTGTGGCCTCATTGTAGTAGACGCTGATCCTGTCTAGTTGCAGATCACTGTCTCCATGGTAGGTACCAGTGGGATCAATGCCGTGCTCGTCACTGATCACCTCCCAGAACTAAAGAAAAGAAACACAGGCATGTTGGGAAAAGATTGGGGAAGATAAAAGTTGATATACACCTGAATTAAATAAAAAGAAAAATGCAAAAACCAGCTTATTTATTATTTTACATCATACAATCATGCTAATTGGATGGAAAGACATGTCATCTTGCATTTGCAGAAAGCTTTAATGCATAGCCGCAGCAAAGCTGTTAAAAAGAGCAGTCCATTAGTCTTAAAAGTGCTCTCTGGAGTAATCAAGCAGATGGCAACAAATCTTATATGTAACGCTGTTTTCACATATTAACGCTAAACGAGCTTAATCATTATTCAGTTAAAATAAACTCAATGGTAATTTAAGGATATTTAAAACTAGATCTGAACAGAGGACAGTCAGCAGAAGTCGTCTAGGAATGAATGAAATGTAAAGGAAATAGGTCATAAATGAGGAGGGGGAAGGGAAGCTGCTCCTTTACAATAAGGTTTCATCACGGTCAACATTCGAAAAAATAGCATTATTGTTATTATAAATTATTAGTCTGCAAGAAAACTTTGCATGCACATACTTAATCAAAATATTTTTATTTGCTCCAAAAATATTTTTCTAAATCGGCATCTAAATAGATCTTGACACAATTCCCCAAGTAAAGACTATAACCGATCAAGATGGTTGTTATCGTTTGGTTCATTTGGCATTTTTTAAAGCAATGCACGGATCTTGAATCATAAAATGACGCTGCATCGAGTTTCTTCTAGAGAATTCCGGGAGGATGGATTAAAGGGCTCCTCTCAGCGCCAGCAGGGAAGCCTGCACAAATCCTTCCAAAATGCAATGAACAGCGAAAAAGAAGAATGCTAAAAATACCTTGGCTCCGATCTGGTTTCCGCACTGGCCGGCCTGCAAATGCACAATTTCGCGCATTTTGGACAGATGAACAAGATGACGGTCGAGTAAGAGACAGGGATCTGAGCGGCAAAGATTCACAGAGTGATGGCTTCTGCAGTCGATTGTCCAAGATTTGTTGCGCCGCCTCTAAAACCGTCTACTGGCTTGAAACGGTGGTGCAACCTGACGTCATCACCATGGCAACCAAAGACCGGAGGAGAGAGGGAGGAACCAAAACCCGTGGAAATGGCGGATAGGATGCGAGGAGCTACATCACTTATCGACAAGGTTGTCATTTTCTCACGGACTGAATGACCCCGCATCTTTAAAATAATCTAAAACTACCGGAGTTACACCTTAACTTCAGGGACACTGTTAAGGAAAGTTAACAGTTTAGCTTGTTACAAATCACCATTCCCACAGTTTACACAAAACAGTGTCATTAGTCATCTATCTGTCTATCTGTCTATCTATCTATCTATCTATCTATCTATCTATCTATCTATCTATCTATCTATCTATCTATCTATCTATCTATCTATCTATCTATCTATCTATCTATCTATCTATCTATCTATCTGACTATCTACCAGTAGTAAACTGGTTTTTGATACTTTGCTTCATTTCGTTGTGTTGTTACCAAATGTGAAATGTGCCCTTTGTTGCACAATTTTTTAAGATGGCCTAAAAAAGAAAAAGAAAGTTAAATGCTAGTTACAAATTACATAAGAACAACTGCAGCTTTGAGCACATGCTTGTCTGTTGTTAAAGTAATTACCTCAAGCTTATTGTGAATTAATATAGCATCCATTAACACTTTTAACACAAAGACAAGATAATGTATTTGCAGTGTTGTTTTTGAACATCTACCCATATGTCCAAAAAGCAGAAACCTTACTACATCTTATTTGATGTTTACTAAACGTAACATTATCTGTTGAAGTAGGTTGATGCAAACTAAAAACCTGCATCCACACATGAAAATGTAATACAGTCTCTGTTCAGCTTACCAAAAGTGCTCTTAAAAATGGAATGCTCCCTGCACTGAATCTATTTTTGGCCGCCACCTATTTAATATTCTGCCTGTCTTGAGTTATAGTCTAATTTCAGAGAGGGGGTAAAATGACACAATCAAACAGAAACATCCATCCATTATTTTCCATACCTGCATCATCTTGAACAATTTCATTGGAGGTCTGGACCTTATAGCAGCTGTCACCAAGTCAGAGGCGGTGGACAGGTCACCAGTTTGTCACAGAGCCAGCAACCATGCACTGCACTCTCCGGCTCCCTGATAGCAGACACATTTGGGCCTACCCTGGGCACTTTTGGTACCTGTGGCTCAGTTATGGCGCTATGTGTTGACCATACCTACAGTCACACATTTAAAGGCAGTAACCCCCACTACACCAACACATTTCAGTTATGTTAGTTTGAGTTAACACTAACATGTTTATATATTTGGTTTAAATTAGGTTGAAATGTTTTAGGTCTCTTTTGTTAGCGTGCACATTAGAGCACAATTGTATTTTCAATTCTGTTTAAGTTCTGTGTATTTAACATATATTCTTTTCTCTTAATGGTGCAGGGGGAGCCTTATGAACGCTTGGGGGCAGAAGTGAGCCCAACTGGTAGAAGCCAAGGAGCAGGAAGTACCATGGGCCTAGACCAAGCCAGTTCCTTCCAGAGGGGAGATCAATTGCCTCCATATCTTTAAATATTTAGATATGGTGTTTGGATTTTATTTAGTTTGATTTCTTGATTCATTTTTGGTAATTTCTTTTTTTAAGTAATAAGTGAACTGACTGTTTCGTATTTTTCTCATTGTTTAATGTATTTGTTAACCCCTCATATGTGTTAAACTGATCTGATCAGCCAGTATTTAAGTGCCCCTTTGTTTCGTGTTTGTTAGGTCAGTTTGGTTCTTGTGTTAGTTTGGTTTTCTTTGAGTTTCATGTTAAACAGTTAGTTTAAAGTTTTCTGAGTTATTGTTATACTTTTGTTTAGTTTTATTCACTTGACCTCTTTTAATGGCCCAAAATTGTCCGTGGGTATTTTTTTTGGGTAAATAAAACCTGTTCCTTTTTAAAACCAACTGTGTCCTTGTTCTTCACCAGCTCGGTCCCTCAAACGCTGGCAAGAGTTGTGTGGGCCTGATGTGGTCCAGATGTCTGTTGCTGGCCTGGATGTGGGTTACAGCAAAGGTTTGGACCAGAATAGTTCTAAACATGAGGAGCTGGCCTGGACATAGATTATAACAATTTACTTGTGGGCCACATGTGGTGGTCATGTGGCTCATTTTGGAGGCCACACTCACATGAAAGTCTTCACAGTAAGTGAAGACCAAATTTGAGCCAAACAAAATGGCACATATGGGGGCATATCTGGGCCAAACATTTTTTTTTTGCTATCTGGGCTTCTAGCTTCCAAAAAAAAAACCCAAAAAAACAAAAAAAACAAAACAAACAAACAAACAAAAAAAAAAACAACAAAAAAAACAAAAAACAGTATAGGCACCTGGAGAGAACCTATGCTGGCACAGGGAAAACATGCAACCTTAAACAGAAATCTCCAGGAGAGAATTCAGCTTTGAATCTCTTGAAAATAGCTTGACGTTGTCAGTAGCTAAAATCCTGTGATCTTTTAAACCGTTTGTCTCAGGCCATACCATGAAGACAAGTCTTGATTGGAAAATGGATATTCAAAAGTAATTGTAGCATTTTTCTCTAAATCACAATAAAGAGTTACTTGCCAAGAAAATTAAATAACCTAAGTAGCTCAAAATATATGCCATTTTGTATGTTAGGCTCTTAACATGAACATTAACACTGAAACATTTGCATTCACACCCTGAATGATCACATTCCAGACTCGAAGCAAGTTACCAACCAGTTTTAAGCTCCCAGCAACTAGCCAATAGGGTTTTGTTTCCTGTTTCGCTACATACAGTGTTTTTTTCCACACTGCTGCATAACTGATGTTACACCCACAAAAGTCATGTGCAGGAAATCCAAGAGCATTTGCTACTTCTCGTCAAGAACAATAGATTTGGAGTTGGAGCTCTATGACACAGCAGCATTTACCCTGGACAGAGGAAGCAAAACTTGAGGACTTAATGTTTTAAATTGTGGATATATTGGAAAATCTACTACAAGCTGACTATAATGTCACTTCCAGAGGAGGATCTTACATGCCCAGTGTGCTGTGACATCTTTAAAGACCCTGTTTTGCTGTCATGTAGCCATAGCTTTTGCAGGAATTGTTTGAAGCATTGCTGGGACACAGGAATAAGACAATGTCCAGTTTGCAGGAAAAGAAGACCCAAGACCAATCCTCCATCTAATTTGGCTCTGAAAAATGTCTGTGAGGCTCTTCAGGAGGTCAAGCGGCAGAATTCAGAGCAGCTTGAGGACAAGATGAAGTGTAACCAGCACAGGGAAAAGTTAAAACTCTTCTGTCTGGTTGACAAACAGCCCCTCTGTGTGGTTTGTCAGTCTTCCAGACAGCATAAGAGGCATGAGTGTTTACCTGTAGAGGAGGCTCTGCTGGACTGCAAGGTAAGACGATTAAGCATGCTAGCTGAATTGACTCAAAGGTATAAAGGTAGAATGCAGTTCCACAAGTCGGCCCTGTATGTGATCCACACCTTTAGAGAAGTATCTATACCTAAAACATCAAAAAAATTACAACTAACTATGCCATAGCTCCTAAATAAGATTTGCTTAACTTCCAGGACCAACTTGCTACATCTCTCAAAAACTTGCAAGATAAACTGAAAAGTCTCGAAAGAATTCACAGGACCTCTGTTGACATGTTCAAGTACATAAAGGTAACATGACGATATAATAGAGAAATGTGAGAAACATAAAGATATGTTAAAACACATTTTGTGATGATCTCCTCTCAGAGTCAGAGGCTGGAAACAGAGAAGATGATCAAAAGCCAATTTGAGCAGCTACATCAAGCTCTTTATCACGAAGAGTCAGCCAGATTAACGGCTGTGAAACAAGAGGAAGAGGAGAAGATAGCATCAGTAAAAGTTAAGATAAAAGAAATCTCAGCAGAGGTGCTATCTGCCTCTGAGGCCATCTCTGTCATCCAGAGACAGCTGAAGGAAGATGACATGGTTTTATTGAAGGTTGGTGATGTTTTTACTGTTTTATTTATATTTGAAAACTTCCCACCTTGATGTTGTTTGTTTGTTTTTGTTTTTTTCCAGAATTTTAAAGTAACTCAGGACAGGTATGTTAACAAAAATATGCAACAAAACAACACGATTTTCATGCATTCAGTGTGAGTTTTCTTGATGTAAGATATTTGTCGTTATTACAGATGTAATGGCAAGGTGCTTGGTTTTGACATGTCTGGACTACTAGTTGATGTGTCCAAACATCTCTCCAACCTAAAATACAGAGTCTGGGAGAAAATACTTTCCAATGTTGACTATAGTGAGTATTCATCATTATTTTATTAGAGAAGAATTGCATGACCCAAATCCTAATATACATGTTATTCTTAACTTCCTGTCTTTCAGCTCCTGTAACTTTAGATCCAAACACAGCACACCCATGCCTCATCCTTTCTGACAATCTCACTTCCCTCCATTACTCAAAGCAGTCTGGCTGTTGCCCTGACAACCCAGAGCGCTTCCACATGAGCGCTGAAGTGGTAAGCACAACTGCGCTAGACTCAGGAAGGCACCACTGGATTGTGGAAACAGGAAGTAATCATGACTGGCTCTTGGGTGTGGCCTCTTTGTCTGTACGTAGAAACGCTGAGATCTTTGCTCGGCCTGAAAATGGCTTCTGGACTTTATGTTTCCGGGACGGAGAGTTCAGAGCGATGACCTCGCCACCTACTCCACTGACAGTTTCAGAAATGCCAAAGCAGGTCAAAGTGCAACTGGATTATAACAAGGGAATGGTGTCGTTTATTGACCCTGCTGACAACGCACTAATTTATTCATTTAGAGAAACATTCACAGAGCCTTTATATCCATATTTCTATACACAAAGCAGTCAACCATTGAGGATACTGCCAGAGAAGGTGCTTATTGCAATGTTGCGGCAGTGATGGGGTGAGTCATTTATCATTAATGAGGATTGGAGGCAATCTGTGATGCTGCAAGTTCTCTCAAAATATGTGGTAAGCATTGATCAGCCATGTAATTCTTCAAGAAAGATGACAAAAACACACATGCTTGTCAAAGTACTTTCTTGACTCAAAATGTCAAAGAAGCACTTTGACATTTTGAATAATTTGCTGAGGGGTATAAAAGCCTTGCTACCGTTATATGTAAAATAAATATTAAGCTACTGCCTAAAAACACACATAACAAGATCTGTCATTTTGGAACCTTTGAATCCCTTTAATTGGTATGTTGGGTAAGCAATACTTCACAAAAAAAAACAACTATATTTTAGATAAAACAACATTTCAGAAGAACATTTCTAAAATGTAATATAGCAAAAGTGAAGTCACAAAAAACAAATCACAAAAAGCAACAAAGAAAAAAACATGTAAACAAAATTACATGTTTTTGTTTTCACAGCACAACAAACAGGACAAAATTACAACATTTCAGAAAACATTAACATGGAAAAAAACATACTTTTATTATTGGTTTAAACATGTTTGTGATTTTTTTTTTGTTTTTGGTTTTGTTGTTGTGCTTTTTTTTCTTTTTTGTAGTTGCTTCTCCCATATTTTGGAAAAAAATATTTTTTGTAATGCTTTTTTCCCCCTAAAACATTGCTTTTTTCAAATTAGTATGTTTTGTGAATGTATTATTTTCTTCTAATTTTGTAATCTCTATTATTGTTATTATGAGATGAGTTTTCTGCTTTTCATCTTATCATCTTTGTGAAATATTGTGCTTCCTATTTTGTCATTATTTACATCTGAAAAGTTTTTTTCTGTCTTGTTTTTTCAAATATTACTGAGCTTGCCATGGCAGGGCAAACATAATTTGTGAAGTGCAAAGCCAAGGAGGTAAAAATGTTTTTAAATAATTTCATGGAGTGGTTTGCAAGGTATGCTGTCTTCCTGCAGACTTCACATGTTCCATTATAACATTAAAAATATAATCAATGTTAAAATGGTGAGTTGTAAGCTTGACACTCACTTTTTGTATTGATTTAAGAATGGAAAAACTAATTCATGAGCTTGTACAGACCCTTTAAGCCACATTTTTACTTGAGACAGAGCCTATCTAATGTTTATCTAAGTTATTATTTTATTTTTACTACATTAAGCTTCTAATCTGACCACAAGAACGCAAATATATACAAGAAGTACTCTTTCTTTGATAATAATGTTTAAATCAGTCATACAACCAAATAAAATAAAATAAACTATCATTTTACAGTAAGCTGCAACAATAGCTCTTCCACTCCTATGAACAAAACAACAACAGCAACAAAAAGCTTTAGATTGATGTGATTGAAGGTCAGACATAAATAGTAATACAACATCGGGTATATTGCACTCTGTTCTGGAAAAGAACATAGAAAAATTTGTTTGATTAATGTTTAAATAAATATAAATGATTTTTTATTTTTCCCAGAGATGAAATTTGCCATCCGTCACAGTTTATGGTTTCATTTAGTTTGTAATTCTTCTGTCAGTGACATGCAATCATATTATATTGAACTATAGGAGCAGCGAATGATGGCTGTGTAACCTACACCATACACCTCATAAAAATCACATTACATGTTTGCATAAATATTATTATGTAACATTGAAAAGACAAGCTTTTTCTGGGATATTTTCCTTTTCTTAGTAATAAAAACAAGTCTATTAATTTGTTTTGTACACAAGGTGGCGCCATACTCAAACAAATAAGTGATGCTGTTGCAGGTTCCAAATAATTGCTCACACATTCTTTGTAATTATATCATATTTCCTTCCCTCATTTAAATTTGTTTGACCACACAATATGTTTACCTCAGTCCATTTGGCAAAAGCTTTGACCCGGAGAAGATGGCTGTGTTTCCAGATTATGTTCACATGTGGCTTCTTTTTTAAATGATGGAGCTTTAACTTGCATCTAAATGGCACAAAGAACAGTGTTACATTTTCAGTAGCATCCATAGATTCAGGTTTAAAACAGTCATGGCTTCCATGACAGAATTATGCCTGTTTTGTTGCAGTGCCACAAGAGGGCTATTATAAAAATCTGAATTTAGCATTACCTCGGTAAGAGACACCAAGGTAATGCTAAATTCTAGGCATTTAGATGGCTTGTCACAGGGGTGAACTGAATCCATCAAAAACCACTTTATCTTCCTTTTCTATGAAAATTTTGATGAGGTTTCAAACATTAAATTTAGAGGATGGCCGCAGGATGACCCGTCTGACATATCACACAATTAAACACTCAGTCAGTGAATTTCTGGCCCTCCTTATCAGTTGGTGGCAAATGCACCAAATCATTGCATGCCAATCGCCAAGATAACAAGAAGAAGAAGTTGTTGCATCTATGTAATGTCTGTGACCACAGCAATACGAATGAAGGCTGCTTTGAAAGTGATTTCGCAAACACATTAAGTTTCTGTACAAAGTATCGAATCTGTATCACTGATACTGAATTGAATTTTACTTGGTTGCAGATCAGAAGAAAATCAGTGATATTGCACATCACTAATAAAACATGTTTATGACTGGAAGAATTTTGGCCACTGATGGCCACTATCCATTCACAACTGTGCTTATTGGCAGCAAAACACTCCAGTCTAGACAGTCAAATACAAAGAAGAAGAACTGAGCTTGGCGTTTGAAGTTTTATGCATATCCTTGCCACTAGGTGTCAGTAATGCTTACAAACTGTACATTTAAAGTCTCCATAATTTAATATTGAGGAACATAATTCTCAAATTGCTCCACAATTTGTAGATACATTTCTTTTTTCAGATTCTTGAACCTTTGTCCAGCTTCACTTCTAAGCGACTTTGCCTCTCTAAGGTGCTCTCAATTTACTGATCTGTAGCCAAGTAACCTAAATAGTTGCAACATGCTCCTCCAGCTATTTTTTCTTTACTACCCCTTACTCCAGTCTCCAATTTTTCTTTTTAGACGTGTTTCTGGCATTGCTTCAAAATGATTCTTTTTATGAAATAGTAAAACATCTCACTTTGAACATTAAATATATCTTCAATATATTATAATATAATATAATAATATAATATATTTCAATGCTCTTGTGTGAAGGAAATTTGAGATTTGAAAATCACTGGATTCTGTTTTGATTTCCATTTTGCACAATATCATGTTCTTTTTAACAGGAAGTTGTACAAATCTAAGCTGTAGGATTTTGTGTAGGGCCAGATTTCTTATTCTCTGTGCTGAAACAGGAAGAAAACTTCTTAATGCAAGCTTCTGGGAAAAAAGGCAGCTTGTCTAGACGAGACAAGTAGACAAGTGGCTGGATAGTACTGCTAATGTTTAGGAAGGCAAATCCTGCAGGTTGCACATAACAGCGAAACACATCAGGAGAGTAGTGGTCTTCAAATGGAAAGAGTATCACTAGTGGCAGGTAGTTAAACACAATGATACAAAGGATAGAGAGCACCATTTTGAAGGCCTTCTTCTTCATGGGGTGCATTTCATCTTTACTTGGACCACGGGACTTCTTGAGGGCCCACAGGATGCTTGTGTTACACACCATCATCCAGGTAAATGTAGCCAGGATCTCACCAGTGAACACCTTCTCAAAGTTGGGGAGCCCTCCCACCATCTTGGCTGTTGAGTAGGCAATGGTGAGGCAGAATACCACCACTGTGAGGAATACCCTGTACTTAACGTGTTTCAGCTGCCCAAACATGATGGGAAATAAGACGGCCACAAAGCGATCCAGGCAGATGCAGGAGAGAAACAATGGGCCGCTGGTATCTTTCACACCAAAAGAGAACTTAATAGCAGACCACACCTCTTTGCTGTGCCAGAGGTAAAGGTTAAAAAAGGTGAGGGGGGTCATGACACCAAAGTAGGCATCCATAAAGGCCAAGCAGCCCAAGAATATGTCTGAGGTGGAGGCTTCTTTCTGATTGTGGATCAGAATTGCAATGACAAGCAGATTTGCAGGGATTCCCACAATGACATTGATGGTCTGAAAGGTGAGGTCAAAGAGAATGGCCTCTATGTAATGTTCACATCCGTCAAACACACTGAAAGGCTTTATTGTGGCATTGATGTGAACTGTGGTGTTGAGAGGGAGCTGAGTCGGGGTCGAAGTTGAATTGAGTGATGACTGATATCCGTCCATGTTTCCAGAACTGCAAAAACCAAGAATCTAAGAGGGGAAGAGTGAGAAAAGTGATGATTGTTATGCAACACATTTTGTAATTTCTGGGCAGACACACACTTGCAGTTATTCACTAACACGGAAAACAACACTTCCCTTAAAAACATATGCTTGTTATTATGACTTCATTCATCTGCTAAGCTTTACCAGCTGCACACAAAAGTCCAAGCCTGTGTCATATCATACATGCTGTTGTTCATTAGAGCTTCTGCTTCTGATCTGCTGAGAAGTTTATTTTCAGATGGGATAAAGTGGCTGCAGAGGCAGCTGCCAGAGAGTAAAAACATGTTACAAACACCATCAGGGTCTCTCCTCAGGCTGTTATCTTGTTATTGTGTCGGTGTGGACTCTCCTCTGGGAAACGTGACTCCCTGAACACAAGGACATCCAACTCACTTAAGAGACTCCTTCTGATGGCACCACCCTTTCACAGCAGAAATAAAAGGGCAGCAGCTCTCAGATTTGAACAGCAAAGGCCAAATGCTGTGTGCAGACAGTTGTTTGTGGAAATGTGTTAAATTGCTGGAGCTCTTAAAAGCCTGTTTAATACATGTGGCTATTTCTCATGCTGTTTCTGAAAATAGGATGATAAGTAAATAGGGGTAAATTCAATAAAGCTGGATTGATGTAATAACTGAAGCCAGAGATAAAAGAGGGATTTATTGGTCTATTGAGGCTTGCAGGATGTTCCAAAAGGTTTTAACAAATAACAGGCTTTTTCTGGGCTTTGGGAGTATTTTCATCAGCTCCTGATAGGGCTGATTTGTACATTCTGAAACTTCAAGAGTCTTTAATTGCAATACAAGACGTCTGCAGTGCTGGACTATTGAAGCCGGAGGCTGTGACTGTTCCTCACCACCTCCACGGGATTGTTCTGGTTTAATGGCGTTTCTCACCTCCTTCTGCTGCTGGCTCCACCTCAGTGCTGCGCACACTCCTGTAGGATTAATCACACTGACAGAGGACTGCAGCTCTTCACCAAAGTTGCTCCTCCCTGGGGATGGCAAACCTAATCAGCTGTGTTTCTCTTAGGGTTTATCTGCTGACAATAGAGTAAACAAAGCAGAGTATTAAATAGTATTTCAAAGAATATAATTAACTGCTGAATAAGTAACAGTATTAGTCTACTTGTAGTTTAGAAAATGTCATGCCTCTTGAAATAAGCTAATATTTTGTATGTTTAGTTGAACGTGTGGAAATATGTTTCGTACAGAAGTGAAATTGGACATTTGCAACACTGCTGTCATTGTTCATAACTGCAAATACTCATCATTCATAAGTTAAATGATTCTACCTGTTTCCATTTTATTTTATTTTCTATACTGCAATACTTACTTTTCTTTCACTTTTTACTGTATTCTCAGACAATAAATCAACTCAGTTTTGTTGTCTTTGTAGCTTTTTTTTAAAAAAAAGTCAAAGTCGTCATGATGTGTTTAAGTCACGTTTACAGCAAAACACACATGAAATACTACACATAAATGAAATTAAATATAGCCACACCACACATAGCCTGCAGAGGGTAAATGAAAGTTTAAATATTTTTTAGTCTCATGCTTCTGAAAATGAGCGCAGTATTTAGAGAAAGCATAGCACTCTTTATTCCCTACATCTGTTTCATGGAGTCACCCCATTTGCTGTGATTGTCATCAATTTTAGTAAGTGAAGTTAAATTGATTCAATTTAAATGGAGCTGATTGACCCGAATGAGATAATCTGGCCAACCTGCTCTCATTCATCACATGCAGCTACTGAAGCACTTTGATATGAGATACAAACTTTGACAGATAAAGCTAATTTACCAAATTGAATTGACTTGTGGAGAATTTTCAAGTTTAAGGTGTAAACTCACCTGTTAGAAATGCGCTTCTCTGCTGGCTCTGATGCTTTGCGTCATTTGAAGCACTCATTTATAAGTTCGCTTAAGTGCAGTGGATTTGACGCAGACCAGGAAGGGAGGATCTATTTGATATCATTAGAGACAAGCAACTTTAACAGTTGAAATCTCTTCGTCATGTTTAATATTGAGGAGCCTACGTGTGTAAGAGTTATTTGCATGAGAGGAGGTAGAATGGAAACAATGAAGGCTGAATCAATTGAGCTACAGGTGGATCTCCTGCAGAATCTTTTATTTAATTTTGGATAGTTTGAGTACTTTTTCCTTCTTTTTGTTTGCAGTGAAGTGTTTCCCTCTCATTACACTGATATTTTAAATTAATAATTTGTTGCAACCTTTAAACTGTGGATATTTTTAATATGTTTACATGTGAGCAGTAACTTGTTTTTTGTTCTGTTAGTCATGGCTTGAGAATTCAAGAAGCTCTAGATCAGATGATAATGCATGGGAGTTTGATTTTTCTTTTTTTCTTCCATTACTGGAGACATTTAACACAAAAACAATATTATCAGCAAAGAGCAAATATCAGTGCTGCCCTTCTTGTTTTGGTATCTTTTAGTGCATCACTATGCCTTACACAAACATCCAGAGAGAGACTGCAGCTCTCAAAGACTCCTTCTGGAACATCAGTGAGGAGGTGGAAAGAAAGGCATGGGAGGTGTGTGAAGCCTGAGTGTGACTTATATGTCAGGGGGTATTAGACATGATTGTTTCACAGAGTACTTAATTGAATTTAAGCCTGTGCGTAGGTAAGTGGAACCCAATGTTCTGTTCCCAAGAGAAGAGGCAAGGTAAAACCCACAATATCTGCTCCACAGATGTTTAAATCACACAAAAGAGAGATGGAGAACAGTGTGAGTTGCTTGCATTAGCTCTTTCTTTTTCTGGGGGGGCAGCAGAGTACTGCACTCTGTTCTATGTACTATAAGCGCAGAAGGACTTCTCACTTTTGAAGCTTCTGCATATTTTAAATTTAATCCTATTTTCTTTTCTTTTCTTTTTTAGTACATCAACTATGTAGTTATGAATTAAAATAAGTATGTTTCAGGATATTCTTGTAACTATATAGCTGCTGGAGTTCTTCATATACTACTTTTGTTTATTTACTAATTATTTTTGTTCTGCTTTTCTTTTAAAATGATTTATTTTCTACATTTGTTCTACATCTTTCTGCCTCTTGCATCACCAATAACATTGATGTTGACAGGGAAAGAAAAGAAAACAGAAAGATTAACACAGCTTGAAGTAAAGTGATTATTTCTCCAATGCAAAAACAAATAAATCAGAAATCTTATGAAGTTTTAAAGAATAATGTTTAATATTCTGTTTAATATTATATAACAAAATGGGTGGTTCCAGAGCTTCATATGTTAAGTCATAATACACATAAACACACTGGAAAAACAAGTTTATGATGGCATCTATGCTTTGACTAGATGAGGTATGTGGTATCAGTCTGTATCAGGCATTTACATTCATTTCTTTGCAGGCAATACAGATTCAAGAGACAAACAGTTTAATGCAAGTTGTTGGTGACATTTTGCAAAAAACAAAACAAAACAAAACAAAACAAAAAACTAAACAAAAAAACAAACAAACAAACAAACAAACAAAAAACACAAACAAACAAACAAACAAAAAAAAACAACAAAGAAAAAAAAAAACAAGACACCAACACATATTAGTCAGCCTTACAGTAACTTCTTTAGCTCTGACATAAGGACAATAATGTATATTATAATGCCCTTAAAGTACAGCATACGTTTATGAGTATTTCAGCCAATCATCATCCTGATGAGTAATTTTATAACAAAGTACATGCTGTGTGCATACATGGGCAAGCAGTGATTTTCCACAGACGAAAAAAAGCCACAGCAGCCTCCAGTCTAGTCTCGCCAGGGTGAAAGAGATGTGGTTACACTCACCCACCCAGTTATTTACAAACCTAGACATGCACACAGTCACAGGCAAGACAGAGAGCAAAGTGTAACATCACTTGTTGTATATATATATATACATACACATTTTTAAGCAACATATGCATATAAACTAGATGGGATGATTTTAAAATGGATTTATTTTCCTTTCATGAAATGATGTGGCAGTAATTTCAGCCAGCAAAGATTACAATAACTACTTTTATGTTCATCCATGAAGCTGTTTTCTGTCATCAAGTGCTTATTGGGATCATATGTTGGAGAAAGACATGTAAATCCAAGGAAAGAATAGTATAGAGGTGGAAGATAAATAATCATATCATAAACTATAAACAGATGAGGCAGCTTTCATGGGATTTTAAATATTTTCCTTTAACTCGCTTTGAAAATTGTGGGAGAGTAAATATGCTGCAAAGGGATACGTGCATCGTGGCAGCTGAGAGAAAGACAGCTGGAATAAGAAGCAGAATGGAAACATGTCTGCACACCTGGAGAAACCATCATAAATCAAAAACTCTGCAGATGCATTAAAGCAGAAAGAGAGAAAAAAGTGATGAAGAGATAATGATAGAAGGATAAAAGATGTTTTTAGAGAAAATCATTCATCTGCATTTTGATCTGATGATGTAGCAAAGATGCATGGAAATGCCATTGTAATCCATTTGCATCAGAATGTCCTAATATCTGCACAATGTTTGTTTTAATTTCTCCATTGGTTTAAATGTCATCAACTGCATTTGGTCCCGAAGATTAGTGGGAAATAATGTATGACATGCAGCCAAACTACAGGCTTCTTTTAGGTCAAGCAGAACTATAAGTAAATACCTCAATGTAAAAATATGAAAAAAGTAGGCCAGTGAACCCACTGGCCTTCCTCTAAATATTACAATTATGCCATTTCTAGTGTGCAGTCATTATCATAATTATTGTCCCTCTTTCTTAGGGCGGCTAAACAAACAACACAGAATTTCAATCAGCATTTGTTTCTTAATGGAGTAAATTATGGAATAAATTATGGAACTAGCATATGAAGAGGCATTTTTCAGTGTTTATGCAAGACTACAGGACAGAATAAATTTAGATTTTGCAATAATAACAGTTCTTTTGAGAAAGCTGAAACCAAAATCCAATTGCCTGAATCATGTCAGAGATGATTGGACTGGCACGACTGAATGAAAACAACAACATAAAAACTGTGAAAACGGTTCTCCTTTCAGATGATTTGCTCAGTGATGCCAGGAGCACCCGATTGCTTTGGTGAAAGCATAAACCATACAGATGCTCCACATGAAAATCGTGTTGCTCTTATGGGTTGCAACTAAATTTTAAGTTGCATTATTAGGGAAGTCAAAAGGATGTGACATGAAACTTTATATTGGTTTAAATAAACTAGACTTTGTAAGTATGTTTTAAGTCCAGTGTTTAAAAATAAAATATTTTTAGATACTGATGGCTGTGATGCCAGAGCTTCGCAATTTGACCTATTAATTTTATATATTCTAAAAATTTTTATAGACAACAATGCAGAAATAGAGGTCTCAGGGCTGGTAACAAAAGTCAGAATATCATCTGCATATAGCATTAGTTTGTGCGACACAGGACTAATGATAATACCTGGAATTTCAGGTCTTTAAGGATGGCAGCAGCTAACGGCTCAAGAGCAAGAGCAAAAATAGCTGGTGAAGCCATGTTGCTCTTACGGGTACCCTAGTATATTCTAAAATATGGTGAAATGAGCCCATTAGTAATCACGGCAGCATTATGTTCCTGGTATACTAAGTGTAAAAATTTAATAAAAACATCTCCAAAGCCCAGTCACCTCAGAACTAAAAATATATATTTTTGCTTAACCCTGTCGAATGCCTTGTCGAGCGGAGGCCTTACTATCTCTGGTAGCCCACATTATATCTTCAGGTCTCCATATATTATCTGTAGTGTGGCAACCACGTATAAATCCCACCTGGTCAGGATGAACGTGAATGAAACCACACTATTTAACATTCTGGCCAGGATTTTGGAAAAAATGTGACAATTATACTTAATTAGAGATGGGACAGTTGCTATGGCAGTCTGTAGGATCTTTATTCTTTTTCAGAAAAAGAAAAAAATAAAGCTTGAGAAAGTTTTAGAAACATCCATATACATATCAAACGTTAATGGGACAAGTTCAGATGAAAACAATTTGTAAAATTCAGCTATAAATCTGTAAGGGACAGGTGTTTTACCTGTGGGCAGATTAACTTCCATAATTTCCTCACAAGTAATTGGAGCATCAAAACTATGCTTCTGTTTTCCCTGACACAGTGGGAAGATTTAATCCACACAAAAACCTCTCAGCATCACACCTTTTTGCTTTCAATTTAGGTCTATAAAGATCAGCATAAAATTCTTTAAACACTAAATTTACCTCTAGAGGGATTTGTGTAGAGAACACCTTGCTGGTCCTGTACAGCTGAAATAGCACTGTGGGCCTTTTGCTGCTTAATATAATTTGTCAACATCCACCCTGCTTTGTCTCCTTAAAAAAAATGCCTTCGAGCCCCGAAAAGTAAGAATTCCATTTCTGTGAGAATAATGAATTATATTTGTATTTAACCTGACAGAGTTTGTGCAAATTTTTATCTGACATTCTAACTACAAACTCATTTTCTACAGCCCTACTTATTTGTACAAAGCAAGCTGAATAATAAACCCTCTAAAATAAGCTTTTAATGCTTCCCAAACTACTCCTGGGAATGGAACAGATGGAAGATTTGTCTCTTTAGATAAATTTATTGGCACATGCAATAGCAACTGGAAGCTCACATCCTGAAGATCCAAAAGTATAAAAAAACCCTGGTTAAAATCTCCACCTAAATAGGCAGGTTACGTTCATTTTGAACTTCTTGTATTTTACCTTCCAGCCTTCCCAAAAAAGAGGAATCATTACATAATTTAGGAGCATAAATATTAGCAAGTATTACTGGATAACCCTGGATTTCAGTTTCAACAATAACAAATCTCCCATATTTTAAAACTAATATTTAAAGAATAATCTTTTAAAACTCCATTATTCTTGAGTTGTAAGCTTTTATCCATCAAAATAGCTACAACTCTACTTGTACTGGAGCTACTAAGTAAACTGTTGTTTTTTATGCTGCAAATCTAAAAGGCGTGTCTCCTGAAGGAAAACAGTTTCATACTTCGTCATACTTCTTTGCCTTAAGAGTACTAAGTATTTTTCCTTTGCTTTATGAAGTGACCCATGCCATTTACATTCCAACTACAAAGACTCCGTCCCCGATAATGATAATTCTTTATAATACTTTAGATCATCATCAACAGTCAACACAACAGTCAAATACTGAAGTTTGAAAACTCCATTAAGAGTGCAGAACTGGCACTCCACAACACAAACTAAGATACTGGGAACCGCTCACAAACAAGGCCTCTCAGTCTTAGCAAGAGCACATTCTGAACATAGCGTCTTGATTAAAAGGGAGCAAAACAATGTTGCAGTTCCTAGGCATGTGACCATACAGCAGTTACTGATACAAAAGGTAAAATAAACAAACAAGACACTACTGTTGTGTTGACTCGTCATCCTGGAGTCTTTTGTTTGAAATTTATCAAATATCTATCAAAGAAATGCATATGGCATGTTTACTTTAGTTAACAGTAACAATCAACATCTTTTCATCTAGTTAAAGCCCACAACATTGTAAAGGTTTCCAAAGTTTCCAAAGTGCAAATGCATTAGTGATTTACACGTTAATAGGCTTGTCAACACACATGAATGTAAACATACCAACATATGTCCAGACTCTGACTGCCTACTGGCCAATCCTGATGATTGTACCAGCTCTGCTGCTCTCTCCCCATGTAATAACTCTGGATCAGATGCTGTGTCATCTTGAATGTCATGTAAAAAATGTCCCATGATGTTTCCTCTTGGTCTTGGAGGTTGCACGGGGAGGGGAATGGTTTTGCCCTGCATACTTGAGTTATGCTCTGGGATTCACTGACAGCTTTTTCCCTTACAGGTATTTGGACCCAGTAATTTGTGTCTTCATCCTCTTTAGAATCTGACAAATCACTGCTGGCAGGCAGATGTGTCTGTCCCTTTTTTAACTGTCAGTTTCTCACTTGTCTTTCATTTGGTGGAAATGGGATCTTTCTCTTGTTTCTGTCCTCAAGGAAATGGTGATGGAGAGCTGACAGGTAATTACTGAAAGCTGCTGCAGGGTCGTACTGTAAATAAGTTATTCTAAAATTCACAGCCCTGGCCATGATAGTGCTTCTTGGGGAAACCAAACTGAATGAAGTCATTGAGTAACTTTTCTCTGGCTGCCTCACCAGATTTTTTCTGGGTGGGTTAGGCCTAGGCAAAGCAGGTACAAAACCACCACCAGGATATATCTAAATTCCCCTGCACTTGGCTCAAGGTGCAAAAAATCGATAGAAACCATTTCAAGGGGACAAGTTGTGATAATTGAACCTGCACCCTGACCTAAGACACGGGTGCACATAGACTCCAATTTATTTCTTAATTTATGGCAAATCGAATTGGTCTCTCATCAGAATGACCCTCTCTACATGGTCCATCTTATCATGTAGAAATTTCAGAAAAACAAATCTATTTTTTTCAGGCACAACCAGTTGTCTTTCTGTATAGCAGTCCGTTTTCAATCCATTACCACTCTTGCAGAAACCTCTTCACTGGACTACTGGTGGCTTCCCTCATGTGACTTTCATATGTTTTTTCTTTAACCTGATAACATAACCTATGGCTTTATCATCTCTCTGTGCTTGCCTGACCTCATTGTGACTTATGGCAGAATGACTCCCCAGTGTGCAGGGCTCTGGACTTTTAGTGTGGAAAGTTTAAGACACCAGCATAAGCCACCTTATCCTCTTATCCACTTCCTGCTTCTGTCCCCTACTGACGCTTGCTGCTTCGCTCTCCCCTCTGCCTGCATTTTTCTGCCAATATTCTTATTTTTCTACTCAAGAAACTCATTAGCAATGGCTCTTGGATACTCATTAATAACTGGGACTGTATTTTGTGGTAGATTTGGTTGGATACTGCTATTTTTTTAAAGACTTACAATCTTGTCAGTGTCACGTCAGCGTGGCCTACAAATAGCAGAAGCCTTATCTACAGTTACTCAGGAGCTAAAGCTAACTAGCTGCAAGATGCCGCCCTTCTCTACAGATGACTATGACACACTTTTGCAGAGAATTAACATGCTGGAAACAAAGATTCAACAGCTCGAGGTGAATGTGGAAGTGAATGGATTGTGTGGAAATGAAACAACCTTGCCTTAAACAAAAACAGCGGACAAGATTGTGCTAACACACAGCTAGTTAGCACAAACTTAGCTGGAAAGAAAAAGGAGGACAATGTACAGAACAGGTTTGCTCCACTGCTGCAGGACTCTCTCAGTTAAATTAGTGTTTTTTGAATGAACTTTTGCTTTTGACAAACATTTATGTTTAATTGTTTGATTATTTGAATCTTGTTAAAGAGACGCCCTGAGTTTATTAGCTGTGTGTTTTTTTTATTTTCTTAGTGTATGACTCCCAGGGTTTCTGGCTGATTTTTTTGTTGGGTTATTGTTTAAATATAATACCTGAAAAAGGACACTTTTCGTTTGTTTATTTGAAACTGTAGATATTTCCGGGTTTTTCTTTCATAGGATCTTTTCTGTTATCTTTAAGGCTCCCGGTGTGTTTTGTGACTGTGGATTTTGGATTTGTGTTGTGTAGAAATAAAATACCTGTTTTTCCTTTTATATCGGATCTTTATTGTTTTGCTGCGTTTTCCCTGATCCCTAGCGGGGGGGACGTAACAAAGTGGGGGCTCGTCCGGGAGATTATTGATAACAGGTGTGCGGAGAGACTCTTTTCACTAAATTGTGAGTTTTTACATTGTACACGAGGAGTGGCTTGTGAGAAAATGGCTCGTTTTGACCTAGAGACGTTTACAGAAAATCCGTCTCTGGACCAGGTCAACGCTTGCCGAAAGGATGACTTGGCTGTCATAGCAGACTTTTATGAGATTCCTCTGTCGCGAAATCTGAAGAAAGTGGACATGAGGGCAGCAGTGGTGGCTGGTCTGGTGGAGAGGCAAGTGCTGAAGGCTGTAGGTGTTCAGGCTGCGCTGGCTTGTGTGAAGAGTCCGCCAGTGGAGGCGGGGCCCCAGCAGGCTGAGCCGGAGAATCCGCCTGAGCCGGATGTCTCTGATGAAGGGTCAGTGGGAGATGACAGGCCAGAGACACCTGTTACTCTCCCGCGGTTTGAACCGTTCACCCTTGATGGTAGCTCGGGAGCCTCCCTGGTAGATGCCCGGGTGAAAGTAAAAATAGCCAGGCTGCATCTGGAGGCCCAGGAAAAAGCCCAGCAACGGCAGCTGCAGCTCGATATCAGACGACTGGAAATCGAGGCTGACAAAGCTGTCCGTTTGCGTCGTTTGGAGCTGGAAGTTCAAGCAGGTTTCCCTGCAACACCTCGCGCTGGTACCTCAGCCGGTTCCCAGCTTACTACCTCTCCCTCTGGTCTTTTTGATATTTCTAAGTGCATCCAGTTTGTGCCTAGCTTCAGAGAATCTGATGTGGACTGCTACTTTTCTGCTTTTGAGCACATTGCATTAGCGCTGCACTGGCCTCAAGATGTTTGGGCACTCCTTGTACAGTGTAAACTTTCTTGAAAAGCTCAGGAGTTGGTTGCCGCTCTTCCGCTGTTGGATAGTCAGCAGTATGATATTGTGAAGGCCACCATCCTAAAAGCATATGCATTAGTTCCTGAAGCAAACAGACCAAAATTTATCGGATTCAGAAAAGACCAACGCCACACCTACGTTGAGTTCGCAAGAGAAAAAAGTAATTTGTTTGACCGCTGGTGTGCTTCATGTGGTGTGAATTTTCTAGGAACGTTAAAAGAATTAATGTTGTTGGAAAAATTTAAAAGACAACTCCCTGATAATCTTGTGGTTCATTTAAATGAACAGAGGGTAAACTCTTTGTCAGAGGCTGCCATGTTAGCAGACGAATACGGTCTTAAGCATAGAACAGTATTTCAGCTGGCAGTGAAATCGGCTGTATTCGAGGCTTCTAATCGGGTGAGAAACAAACCCTTGTCTTCCTTTCTAGAGCCTGCTGTGCCGAGTGAGGCAGAGGAGGAGGGGGAGATTGCTGCGGGAGTGGAGGTCCCCGACATAAAAGCTCGGGGGTCTCCGCTGCCCCGGGCTGATCCCTCTCTTCCTGTATCACGTGATCGATTACGTATGGTGCAGGAGGGGGATCCTACGCTACAACGTTGTTACCAAGAGGTGGTGAGTGCTGACAGCTTGACCTCAGGCAGCTGTAAGTTCTACATACGGGATGGCGTACTTATGAGACGTTGGTGTCTGGTAATAATTCCTGGAGCTGACTGGAATGTGGAGACCCAGATTGTCGTACCGGAGCCCTACCGTCCCCAAGTACTAGCTCTGGCTTATGATGATCATTGGTCGGGACATCTGGGCATGCGAAAAACGTACAGACGCGTGTTAAAACATTTTTACTGGCCGGGATTAAAAGGGGATGTTGCTGCCCACATAC
Organism: Melanotaenia boesemani; assembly: GCF_017639745.1. NCBI lineage: Eukaryota > Metazoa > Chordata > Actinopteri > Atheriniformes > Melanotaeniidae > Melanotaenia > Melanotaenia boesemani. The sequence goes on along the minus strand of NC_055683.1, from coordinate 27,593,340 downwards.
GTAGCTCCCATGTGTGCCAAATAATGGGAAAGTCTAATCAAAAAGTTCCGCGTGCACCCTTGCATCCAGTTCCAGTAGTGTCAGAACCTTTTGAACATTTAATAATAGATTGTGTTGGCCCGTTGCCTCGAACTCGTGGGGGAAATGTGTTTCTGCTCACTTTGATGTGTGTCGCGATTCCCTTGCGCCGGATAACCACTCGCTCTGTGCTTAAGTAGTTACTGAAATTCTTCTCCACCTTTGGTTTACCTCGGGTGATTCAATCCGACCAAGGGAGTAATTTCACGTCGAAGGTATTTAAACAAGTGCTTCGTGAATTGAATATTAAACATGTTACTTTGTCTGCATACCACCCTGAAAGCCAGGGGGCCCTAGAACGGTGGTACCAGACGCTAAAGTCAATGTTAAGGAAATACTGCGAACAGGAAGGACGTCATTGGGATGAGGGAATCCCCTTTTTACTGTTTGCAGCTCTTGAGGCTCCCCAAGAATCGCTTGGATTTAGCCCAACCAAACTCGTATTCGGGCATGAACTACGGGGTCCACTAAAAGTTTTGAAAGACAGGCTGTTAGAATCGCCGATGTCACCGAAAGAAAACGTCTCGGATTACGTGACTTCTTTCCGTGACTGACTCAGACAAACTCGCGAATTTGCTTTAGTGGCATTGACGTCATCCCAGATGGCCATGAAGCGACAGTATGATAAAAAGGCAGTTTTCCGGGTGTTTCATGAAGGAGATAAAGTGTTGGCCTTGCTTCCCGTGATGGGCACGGCACTGAACGCTAGGTTTTCAGGTCCGTATGTTGTAAAACACCGCTTAAATGAAACCGATTACGTGATCGCAACTCCTGAGAGCCGACGCAAAACCAGGGTCTGCCACATAAACATGCTTAAAGCTTACATGACCTGGAATGCTCTTGCTCCACCCCCGGTGGGGGACCCCACGACTCAGATAAATACAGTTCCCCGAAGTGTGGGGGTTACTGTGGCCAAAACCTTCACATCAGATGGAAAATTATTTGAGAAAATTGAGGCGAAGCTAGCGCAGAGATTGTCCAATTCCGAAATGCTGGCTTCGTTCCCAGAGACAGTCAGTCATCTTAATCCTGAGTGGGGGGCCGATTTAAACTCACTAATCTCACGACATCGCAGGTTATTTAATGATGTTCCATTACGCACGAATGTCATAACTCACGACATTGAGGTTGTCACCACTAAACCCATAAAACAACATCTGTATCGTTGTAATTCGAGTAAACGTGAATTGATGAAACAAGAAACAGACTATTTGTTGACCAACGGTTTTGCGATTCCCAGCAAAAGTCCCTGGAGCTCCCCCTGTTTGGTGGAGACTAAACCCGATGGCTCACCCCGTTTCATTACAGACTACCGGAAGGTAAATGCCGTTACGGTTACTGATGCTTATCCGTTACCTAGAGTGGAGGACTGTGTAGATAGTATCGGTCTGCTGCGTTCGTGACAAAACTCGACCTGTTAAAAGGGTATTGGCAGGTGCCATTATCTGAACGGGCATCTGTTATTTCAGCTTTTGTAACCCCGGATCAGTTCCTCCAGTACACCGTTATGGCGTTTGGAATGTGCAACGCTCCAGCCACATTCCAGCACCTGGTGAATACCTTATTCGCTGACTTGCCCTATTGCACTGCTTATTTGTGTAACCGGGTGGTTTTACACCAGGGTAATTATGGCGGTGTGTTTTCCGACCCTATGCGCGGTCGTGAAGGCATCACGGGCCGTACTGCTTCCTTTCTCTGCGTAGGCTCATCAGGGAGAGTATAAACAGGTGTGGTAGCTAGAATGTCTTCCTCTCTCTACCTTTGGGCGTGTTGGCGGCGGTGCGGCGTGTCGCCATGAACTGGTTTACCGTGGTTTGTTGGAGCCAGGTCGTCTGGTTTTATTGGTTGGGCCCTGGATTTTCTCCAAGCTTGCTGGCGAAGGTAAAGGCTGGTATGATGCTGTAGGATGCATATTATGCATACACCAGGCTAATGTGTATTCTTCCACACTAGACGGAGCTGCTGGTATTTCTGGAGTGGCTTTGGAGTAGAGCAACGTTGCTCGGGAGGGAGGTATGGATAAGACTAGTTGGCTTCTTGGTTAGCATGTATTGTGGCTAACTGTGTGTTCTCCCTGCAAAACAGATTGCCTCTGCTCCCTACTGTGCTCTCTTTAGTGCTCTCTTAAATGCTCTCTTTAGTGCTCTCTTTAGTCTATGGTGCTCAAATTAGTTGACGGTGCCCATAGTGGTGGGTTTTGCGCACCTTAGTTTGACTGTTCCACCTACCCTATGTCCTAACCTAGGGTCCACGCCCTTTAGATTATTTTGTCTGCAGAAGAAAACGTGTTTTTTTAAGGGTTTGGTAATTTGGGGATTTATGTTTGGTTTGGTTTTGCTATTAATTTACTAACTCTTGGTTTGTTTTGGTTTTGGTTGCAATGGATTTTGTGTTAACACCCAGCTTACTTAACGTGTTTTATTGTGTTGTGTTTTATACATTGTTTAATAAAGAGATTATTTTTTTCTACACTGTCTTGTTTCTATAAATTAATGGCCAGATCCAACTTGCGTACTCTGTAATAGGGAGCCCTAGACCATTCTTTGGGAATTGGGTTGGTCTACCAGTGGGCTCTTGTGGTCCCGCCCTCAGTCACGATCCGGGCCCCATCTCCCCGTGTTACATTTGGATGATATCGTAGTGTATACGAATACGTGGCATGAACACATCGCTGCTCTGGAGACCGTGTTCACTCGCTTAGGTGAGGCCTCGCTCACATTAAACCTAGCGAAATGTGATTTTGCCCAGGCGACTGTGACATATTTAGGGAGGCAGGTAGGCAGAGGGAAAGTGCGCCCACTTGACGCTAAAATAGCTGCCGTAGAGAACTACCCTGTTCCTGTAAACAGGAAAGCCTGACGACGGTTTTTAGGAATGGCAGGGTATTACAGAAATTTTTGCAAAAATTATGCGACGGTTGTAAGTCCGCTAACTGAGCTAGTGAGCCCGAAACGTGAGTACCGGTGGACCCAACAATGCCAGCATGCGTTTGAGAGTGCTAAGGCGCTCCTCAAACATGCACAAGTTTTGACAGCACCCGACATGAGTAAGCCCTTTAAACTGGAGATCGACGCTAGTGCTGTGGGGGCTGGCGCCGTGCTCCTGCAGACTGGTGACAATGGGACTGATCACCCCGTCAGCTATTTCTCCAGGAAATTTGCGGGATACCAACTGCATTACTCCACAGTCGAAAAAGAAACGTTGTCATTACTGCTCGCACTCCAGCACTTCGAGGTGTACGTGGGATCCTCACCGGTGCCTGTGCAAGTTTATACGGACCACAACCCCCTGACATTCCCTAATAAGATGTATAACCATAACCAAAGGTTAATGCGTTGGGCACTGACAGTCCAGGAATACAACCTTGAAATAAAGCACAAAAAAGGAGTGGAGGATGTCTGTGCAGATGCCCTGTCCCGCGTATACAGTGATGTATAATGCCTGTGTAAAACGTTGTCATGTGTGACTAATTTAATGTGTGTGTATATATGTTGAGGATGGAACGTGGAGACCACCGCAAGCCAACATTTAAAGGTGGGGGTGTTATGGCCCCAGGCCTCCTGGGCAGAGTATGCACAGTTTAATCCCATTAACAGCAAAGATCTGGGCGACATCTTATGTCAGCTGAACTTGCTGCTTGGACATCCTGCCTACAGGTTGCTTCAAAAAGGTCTCAAAGACTCTGGAGTCAGATCTGTTACAGATTGTGAACTTGTCCTTAATTTCTGGTGTCTTCCCAGAACTTTTAAAAACGGCTGTAATCAAACCCCTGCTAAAAAGGGACAACCTAGACAAGACACAAATGAACAACTACAGGCCGATCTCAAATCTTCCTTTTCTAAGTAAGATAATTGAAAAAGCCGTTTTTCATCAGCTAAACGACTTTTTAACACAAAACAACTGCTACGATGTCTTCAAGTCAGGTTTTAGACAGCACCACAGCACTGAGACTGCTCTGACCAAAGTCATTAATGACATATGTTTGAATACAGATGATGAAAAAAATGTCAGTCTTAGTCTTACTGGACCTCAGTGCTGCATTTGAGAGATATATATTACAATGTCACCAGGAGACCAAGGCCCCGTACAGGCTCTTGGTAAATGCATAGAGGAGATTAATGACTGGATTTGTCTGAACAAAACTGAGGTGATTGTCTTTGGAGCCAAAGAGAAACAATTAAAGGTCACCACAGAAAAACACATTAAGGGAATTACAAAATCAGCCTACTATCACCTTAAGAATATATCTAGGGTAAAAGATCTGATGTCACAGCAGGACCTGGAAAAACTAGTCCATGCTCTCATCTTTAGTTGGCTTGATTATTGAAACAGCATTTTTACAGGTTCTACCTAAAATATCAATTAGACACCTGCAGCTGATTCAGAACTCTGCTGCTCAAGTCCTCACTAAGACCAAGAAAATGGATCATATCAGTCCAGCTCTGAGGTCTTTACACTGGCTTCCTGTTCATCAGAGAATAGATTTTAAAGTTCTGCTGCTGGTCTATAAAGCTCTGAATGGTTTAGGACCAAAATACATCAGATGACCCTCAGGTCATCTGGTTCTAGTTTCTTATCAGTTTCCAGAGTCAGAACCAGACATGGAGAAGCTGCATTCAGCTTCTATGCTACACATGTCTGGAACAAACTCCCAGAAAGCCTCAGATCATCTTAAACACCCAGTTTATTTAAATCGAGGTTGAAGACATACCTGTTCTCTGCTGCATTTCAATAGTTTTTTATTAAGAAGTCAAAATCTACATCTGGTTCTTTTAAGCTGGAATCATGTAATGATTTATGTAAAGCACTTTGAATTGTCTTGTACATGAAATGTGCTATACAAATAAATTTGCCTTTGCCTTTAAACAGCCTGACTACCTTCCCAGGTTGTTTGGATGGTGTCTTTTGAAAGTTCCTCTGTGCAGCAGCAACATATTCAGAGGTGTCAAGTGGCAGTTATGAGAGAGTGCCAGGATTGTTGTTGACTTTACCAGGCCTATGTTTGATTTTCAAAATGGAAATTGCCCAACTCCCTAACTCACCTATGACCACAGCATTTAATTTAGCAGTACTCATGACATTGTTTATTTAGTCTCTATTGAGTCTCTTATTATTTCTTTTTTTCCTTAGTTATGCAACCTGCTATAGTGAGCCCTATCATGCAATAAGATAGAGATAAATTACTATGCATCGGGTCGATGGTGGAAAAAACTTTTTATCGCCACCGCCGCCATCAGCTTACAGCGGGGAATCTCCATGGCGGCGCCTACCTATTGTTGTACCTGAGTGGCTTAGGTGGCGGTGGAATAGAGGGTCACGAGCTGGAGTCCTGGTCCGGGTGAGAAAACGGGGGAATCGGCATCATCTGCTGAGTAATCTTCTGGCAAATGTTCAGTGATTGGACAACAAGCTGAATGGACTTCGGAGCAGGATGGTGTTTCAACGGGAGATTAACATCTGTAATTTTTTTGCTTTAACGGAAACTTGGCTTGACCCCTCAATCCTGGACTACACCATTGTTCCTGAGGACTCTCTGTCAGCTGGACCAGACTATACATTCAGGAAAGAGCAAAGGAGGTAGTGTCTGTTTCATGGTGAACAACAAATGGTGCTCAGATGTGGGAATTATTTCTACAGGCTTTACACTGGATCAGGAGCAGCTCATGATCAGATGCTTTATTATCTTCCGTGTGAGGTCACATCGGTTGTCATGACAGCAGTGTATGTTCTGCCTCATGCTGATACCAACGTGGCTATGAAAGAATTGTTTGAAGTTATCAATACTTCAAATACTTCATAACCAGAGGCTGCGTTTATTGCAGCCGGGGATTTTAACAGAACCAACCTGAGGAGAGTCCTGCTGAGATAGCACCAACACATCAGCTGTTCTATGTGTGGCAAAAACACACTCGATCATGTTTACACTCCTTACGCAAACACGTATAAGTATAATCTGATCACCCCTTAGTTCTGTTGCTGCCTTCCTATAGACAGAAATTGACATGTCACGGACCAGTGACGCAGACCATTCAACAGTGGTCTGTACAATCGCGTTGCAGAATCAGAATCAGAATCAGAATCAGATTTATTGCCAAGTAACTTCCATTCCAAGGAATTTGTTGTGATTTGACGGTGCCTACATATAAATAAATAAATATGAACCATAAAGATATGAACAAGCCAACTGAACATATAACATTAAGACTGAAAAACTATATAAGAGTGGAAATAAAAAGTTATGTACATTAAAATAAGATAAAGTAAAGTAGTGTATTTACATGAAAAGTGCAGTCTGTAGTATAAAAATGTACAAGTTGAAGTGACCAATGGAGGGGGAGTGTGTTAATATAACTCCTGTGTGCTTGGATGTGCGTTAAGATAACGAACATCCAGATGTCGCTAATATAACGAATTGCGTTGTGTCAGTTAGTCAGGTAAGTCTTTAGGTGAGTTCCAAAGCCTGATGGCAGAGGGGAAGAAACTGTTTTTGTGGCGGGAGGTTCTGGTTCTGATAGACCGCAGCCTCCGGCCAGAGGGGAGAGGGTCAAACAGATGGTGTCCAGGGTGGGAGGGGTCAGCTGCTATCCTTCCTGCTCTCCTCAGGGTTCTGGAGGAGTAGAGTTCTGGGAGAGAAGGAAGGCTGCAGCCAATCACCTTTTCTGCAGAACGTATGATACGCTGCAGTCTGCACCTGTCCTTGGCAGAGGAAGCAGCGTACCAGACGGTGATGGAGGAGGTGAGGATGGACTCCATGATGGCAGTGTAGAAGTGGACCAGCATTGTCCGTGGTAGATTGAACTTCTTCAGCTGCCTCAGGAAGTACATCCTCTGCTGAGCCTTCTTGATGAGGGAGCTGATGTTCAGCATTCTACCCTGTACCACCAGGCTCAGGGACAGCTTCATACCGCAGGCCATAAGACTTCTAAATGCTGTCAGCAGCAACGCCACCTTTAAATAATAGCATCTTCTTATTTCTTAATATATATTTTACTGTATAACTTATTTATAGTGATGTATCTTGATCAAGAGATGTGGAAAAGTTGGCTCTCAGGCAAAAATGTCTCTGGACGCTAACTTGAATAATAAAAAGAAGTTTATTACAAAAGTTCAGGCTTCAATACAGATTTCTGCAGACAAATCTGGAGGTCCCAAAACCAGAACAAAGAAGATCCCTCAGTCCTGTATCCTCCAATCAGACACAAGTTTACATATAGGATGTTCGTGTGTTTAGAATACATGTTCATGTGTAAATCCAGTCTGTAGGACAGAGAACCTTATATGGTAAAACTTGAGTGTGTATCATAAAAATGCTATGCTTAGATCCCTCAATAGTATTCTTGCTTTTTGTGTTTGACTTGTTTTTAT